>NC_143146.1:33720750-34032500 GCF_059928025.1 Delphinapterus leucas | reverse complement strand
TACAAACTATTATATATGGAATAATCTACAAGGATATATTGTACAACACAGGGAATATAGCCAATATTTTATAATAACTATAAATGGAGTATAACTTAAAATTGTGAATCACTATATTGTACACCTGTAACATAATATTGTACATCAACTATACTTCAATAAAAATATATATAATTAGAAAAAATGAAAAATAAAAAAATAAAATGTCAGGAGTCACCAATGAAAGTTGTCATATTTTTTATGAAAACAAATAAAGGGAAAAGCCTCAACCATAGGGAAAATTAGAATATATATGAAGAAAAATTCTGTGCAACTGTAGCAGCAAAAGAAGAAGGGAAGTTTTGTATTTCATGTGGTTTATTTCACATATCTGACATTCAGTAAATTTTGATTATATCATTTTGGTTTATTTAGTCCAAGACTGAAATACACTAACATAAATTAGGTATTCAGTACTTAGTTCCAATTATAAATGCTCACATTTTCTATAATTGGAAAAAAGCTGATACTATAGCATACAGTATCATATCTGTAGCATACATTTGATTTTTGGTTAGCAAACACTTAGATAAATTCCATAATAACAAAATTTGCACGTGAAACTACGTGCAAGGTATAAAACATGCTCAAAAATGTGTTGGAAATAGCAGCAATTCAAGCAATTTTAGAAAAACCAGGGAAAAAATTATGCATAAGAGAAGTAACACTGTAAATTAGCACCAAGAGACAGATTTTGTGGGGATAAAGAGAGAAGTGCAGCATAAAGAAACAGGGAGCCTGTTTATATAATTTAAATGCCAGGCATATATTCGGAGAAAACTCTAATTTGAAAATATACATGCACCCCAATGTTCATAGAATACCCAAGTCATGGAAGCAACCTAAGTGTCCATTGACAGACAAATGGATAAAGAAGATGTGGTACATATATACAATGGAATATTGCTCAGCCATAAAGTAGAATAAAATAGTGCCATTTACAGCAACATGGATGGACCTAGAGATTATCATACTAAGTGAAGTAAGACAGAAAGACAAATATCATGTGATATCTCTTATATGTGGAATCTAAAAAAAAAAAAAAAGATACAAATGAGCTTATTTACAAAACAGAAACAGACTCACAGGCATAGAAAAAAACTCATGGTCACCAAAGGGGAAAGGGTAGGGGGAGGGATAAATTAGGAGTTTGGGATTAACATTTACACACTTCTTTATATAAAATAGATAAACAAAAGGGTCCTACTGTATAGGACAGGAAACTATACTCAATATCGTATAATAATCTATATTGGAAAAGAATCTGAGAAATAATATATTATATATATACATACATATACATAACGTAATTCTTTCATTGTTTCATATATATAAAGCTGAAACACTTTTGCTGTACACCAGAAACTAACACAACATTGTAAATCAACTATACTTCAATTAAAAAAAAAGAAAATGTCAATTAGTACTGCCTATTCCACTAAATTTAGACTGAGGGTAAAAATCAGCAATGTTTTTAAAATCCAGAAAGCTCTAGAGAACTTGCAGTATGTTTGGAAAAGTTAAAAGACATAAAATTTGTTTTGAGGCTATGAGCTGTATCATAGATTTCCTCAGCACATATCCTTGACAAACTCCTAATTTTAGTCAAAGTTCATACTATTAAAATCATTTCTCCTTACACTTGGGATGCTTGAAACAATATTATATGTCTATTACTTCTTGATACACTAACTTGTTTTTCATATTTATATTTTGAATGTACTTTAATTAAACTCTTCCTGGGTTCAAAAACCCATTAGAGTGTTTTTATTTTAAAAACTAAGTAGCAAATTTACTCAGCACTTAGTACTTCTGAGTTCTAACACCTGTAAAGCCACTGGTCCTTCAACTAATAGTGACGTAAATATTCTAATAAAGTCAATAGCTTTTTAATATTAAGAAGATTTTAAAATGCTTAAAAGTTACTGATGATTAAGATTTTAGAGCACAGTGATTCTCAGCATACAAACTAATTTTGGTATCTCTTTTTTTTTTTTTTTTTTTGCGGTACGCGGGCCTCTCACTGCTGTGGCCTCTCCCGTTGCGGAGCACATGCTCCGGACGCGCAGGCTCAGCGGCCATGGCTCCCGGGCCCAGCCGCTCCGCGGCATGTGGGATCTTCCCGGACCAGGGTATGAACCCGTGTCTCCTGCATCGGCAGGCGGACTCTCAACCACTGCGCCACCAGGGAAGCCCATCAATGTTTTCTTAAGAATTATTATCTTTTGAATGATTTAAAGTGGTCGGCAGCAAATTACATTTAAGAAGTTCAAGCCTAAAATGACACAAACATGTAATTAATTTCTCTACAAATGTCTCTAAATGAAGTCACTTGTTTTAATACAGATATGTGTAGTAAGAAAGTTACAGGTTAAGTATGCAGCACATGATAAATGTAGTCATGAAAGAAAACAATTTTTAATTTAGTAGACCCTATCAATCTAGAAAGCCTATGAATATTTACTATTAATTCAGTACGCTGAAAAATAGATAAAAGAGAGTACATAAAAGAGATGAGCATCATATAATAAAATTCTTACTGTAAGAGTATCAAAATCTATTACAATGTCCACGATTCCATAACTACATTTGAAATTATGAGTTTAAAGGTAGTTTCACATTTCTAGGGAGAATATTAAAAACTTACTTTCCTTTATAAAATATACATTAAAATATTGAAAAACTGTTGGGATATGATGAAGGTTTTATTCTGACAGCAAAACCATTTAAAAAACTTAAGATGTGATAAGAAGTACCATTAGTGATATAGAAAGTTTTTGTGTATATTCCTGGCCAGAACATTCTACTGTTTCATATAAATGTATGTTCTAAAGGTTATGAAATTCCACCTTTTGCCTTTCATCATCACAGTTATTTTAACTTTCACCATCTCTTAGAATCTTCTAGTAATTTAGCACAGATAAATATGCATTCATAGATTGTCTAGTCTGTTTAAAGCAAATGTAATACACACATGACTCCAAGGTGTATACAGTCTACTACTGGAAGAAGACCAATGAAAAAATAACTTCCAAATAACAAGGAAAATGTTGTAACGAAGATTTGGAGGGCAGGCACACAGGAACACCAGCAGTGGGATCCCTATATCAACCTAGTATGGTATCTCAGGAAAGGCTCTATGATGGCAAAGTTAAAATAGTAGTAACAAATAGATGATGGGTATATAGACAGATGATGGGCAGATAGGCAGATAGAACGGAAGACTCACAGAAAAAGAAAGTTACAAAAATTATAGTCAACTGAACTTGAAACATGAGAGTGTAGAAAGCTCCCACCAAAAATTCCGGTGAGATTCATTATTCCAATCATATTATTGGTCATTTCTTTGGTGGTCTCTTCACTACCACCTCCGGGCTTTTATATTTCACTCCCAACCTTTTTTCACCAAGGTTCTGCAAGAGAACTAAACCCTAATATCCTGACAACCACTGTATATCATAAAACTTCTCTCTTATGCATTTCAAGTGAAACTAGCTATGTAGCATCTATGGGAAAACTGAGAAATGAATCACTAAAATCATTTTCTATAGGGCTTCATTCTTTCATAGAACCCTAGTGGAGAATGGCTACTTAACCCAAATAATGAATTTTTATATTTCAATATTCTTACTTAAAACTTAAATCATCTATGCAGTTTTATATTTTATTACTATAAAAATTTCCATAATATTTCCCCAAATTTGTTTTTGATTAAATATAAAAGGTATATGTCAAAAGATACATAGGCATTATATATTTTTCTTCATTTTTGAAGAAGAACTCACAGAAAATTAGAATTAGACATTTAGAGGCCACCTTGTTCACTGATGCACTTGTATATATTCCACCCAGCTTTGTGATAATATTTGATAGCGAATTTTAAAATAAATAATTAGGAAGTTGCCTTAATGCTGCTCTCAAATATGCCTAGATTTTGACATGTTAGCACCTAGAAAAGATTACCATTTTCTTATTAATTGCATAATGCCGATAATTTAATTTATAGAAATACAGTGTTCTTTCTTCCTAAGGACTCAGCAAAGCTGTTTTCATGTTGAATAGAAAAATGTTTATGTAAGCATTTTTACTTTTTGTGAATAGTCATTTTCGAGGAAAAACGGTTGGTCCACCTAAACTCAGTCTTTCTCCAATCATGTCATTCTGATTATCTAAATAGCCAATTTTACTTATCTTCCTTTTTGACAGCCAATGAATTGACCTTTTGTATAATTATGTTTTCCAAAGAAACAATCCTTTTCATAACGTTGATTACTTGATATTCATGTCAAAAAAGACAGTCAAAGTATCCAGTCTATATTATTAATAAAATTTGAAAATATTAAATTAAGATGAAAAAGATATGGCAGGGCTCCAGTGGTCCCAATTTAAATTTACCATTTGTAAACATTAATTTGCATCCAATAGCATAAATTTCCAACATGCATGTAAAATAATATTTCAATTCTCCATGAAAGTATTTCATGAAATAAAGCATGAAAAGACAAATTTTTGCCTGTGAAAATGAGTTAGGCTGGTACAAGTAAAATATAGATAGGAAACTCTCACAGCTTTGCACAATCTTGGCTTTGTTATTTGTTGTATACACTTTAGAAACAACTACTAGTACATTGGTTGATAAGATTCACTATATTTCTTGGTTGATCAAATGACCATGTGTCTTTTAATCCAAAAAATAATCATAATAATCCTTTGTATATTGTCCTTGCTCTATTATGCTAAGTAAAATGACAATTGACCCTAAAAGCACGGAAAAAGAACAACTATAGTCCTTGAGGAACTCAGAGATAACAATTAAAACAAACAATTCTCTTTTTTTAAACGTACTGGAAAATAAATGAACATTTACCTGTTGTTTAAGATAAATATGCCTCATTCATATTTCTTTTTTGTTGAATAGGCATTTTACTTAATATTGCAGGCTTTTTCAATGTTTATATGCCATCTTCTAATATAATCTAGAAATATACTTTGTTCTATGATTAAAACCTAGTTCATATGTTGAGCAGGAAAAACAAGACCTTATAATCATATATTACCTTTTTCAATATGCATCCTTTTCGACTCATGTCCCATGTCATGACCAGCCAAATCTCCCTCTTTGGGCCCAGGGAGTACGTTTGGCGATAAACCCATCAGCATCTGGTTCATGGACAAACCATTCTGATGGACAGCTGTCAAGTCAGAAACAAAAGAAAAAAGACTAAAACACCATAATATACAATATTCAAATAACTTATTTAAATTCTTTTGGACTCAGAAATAAATATAATACCATGGTGTAACTTTAAAATTATAATCTATCTCTAAGTTGAACATTGTGAGAACTGATAACTATGATAATTTTTGAGAACAAGCAGAAATATATTGAAAATGAAACTGTTTTATCTTATTTTTATTTCACATAAAATATGTATATTTTCTCATGTCTGGAATACTTTTGAATGGCCATACCCCTATAACCATTACAAATGAAATATTCAAGCTTTGTCTAGTGTATCACATTCTCTCCTTAGCATATAACCTTCCTTAACTCTGCAAAAACTGCAACCTTAACGTTAGAACACTCTTTAACACTATAAAGTTAAAACATAATTTAAAAAAATTCTAGTGGCATGAGAGGGCAAATAGAGTTTTCAACAAGTTAAGACACTGAAATAGCTGTTTCAAGAGTCCTATTCTAGTCAATAAAACACGACGTTTCACAGATATGAAAGTACTTCTTTAAAAATTGGGATTTGAACTCAAATTTAAAAATAAAAGAGCCCAATTAATACCTATTAAATGGTTGAATGATTAAAAACAATGATTTCTTTCTTGAACTATTAAGAGTAACCTGTCACTACTGAAACGATAAAGCAGATGATCAAATACCCTTATGATCACAATCCAGTCAATAAATTTCTTAATAAATTGCCCATGAAAATCTTGGTTTTGTGCAAAAATTTTGAAGAAAAATCATTCCATAAAACCTTACTTTCACTGCAAAAAGTATAGTTTTAAAATATGTATAAAATAATATATAAGACTATGTTAGGATTTACCATTTGGAAATCACCATAGTAATAATTGTTTCAGGGAAGAATCTTCAATGAACAATTGTGAAAGTAGTGAAGTGAAAGTTTGATGAATAGAACATTTACATAATGTTAAGATATCTCCTCACAAGATACTTATTATCCACAAAGGTTAAAAACAACTTAAAAAGGAACTTTACAAGAGAGAAATCTAGAAGTCAGTCACTACCTCAGCCAAGTGATGGTTATCACAAGTATTGGCAAAATATCATATATCTTCTGAAATCATGCACTGAGAAGGACACACTATCATGTCTGTGTCATTCCTGCCAAAAATACATAACTTAAGTCAAATTATGAGAAAACATCAAAAAATTCCAACCTGAGGGACATTCTATAAAATAAATGGTATGCATTCTCCAAAAATGTCAAGGTACTGAAAGATAAAAAAGATTAAGGAACCGTTTCAGATTTAAAAGGATTAAGGGCACATGACAAGTAATTTCAACATGGGATCCAGGATTGGATTTTGGACCAGGAAAGAAAAATCTCTTATTATTAAAAATATTAGTCAGGAAAAAATAATAGTGGGAAAGCTGGTGAAATTTGAATAAGGTGTGCAGCTTATAGAATAATATGATAATAGTCTTAATTTCCTGATTTTAATCACTATTCTGTGGTTATGTAAGGGAAATTCCTTGTTTGTACAAAATAAACAATGGAGTATTTGAGGTAAAGAAGCACAGTGTCTGTGATAAGGACAATAAGGTGGCATTAGGCTTTTATCAGGTATGTCTTTCAGAAAGATCAACTGATTGAGTGAAACTGGATGGTAAATATTTAAGAATTTTAAATTATTTTTGAATTTTTTATGTTAGTCTAAAGTTAAAAATAAATATGCATACATTTGCACATGTATGTGTGTATATGCATATATGTGTACACATGTGTGTACATGTGTCAATATTTCCATTTGGACAATTATGGTAGTCCATGCATGCAAAAGTAATTACTTTGTTTCTATCAAGAATTTTAGAATATGATTAGTAAAACAAAGACTGTATATCAAAACTCTCAAATCTTTCCCTATTTGTCTGTATTTCTGATTAAGTATTATGAAAAAAATATAATTTTCTTTTCTAGGACAGCTCCTTTCCAATGATACCTTAAAAAGCATTAGACATGAAACCAAATATTCATCATTAAATTTCTGATTCTAGCGACAGCATGGCACAAAGGCATATTGAAAATATTTTATTTGAAAAATGTTTTGAAGTAGTGTTAACTGAGGTTTACCAGCCCCAGAAATATAATTGATTTGGCAGTGATTATCAAGTGTTATATCCATTTTTATTAATAAACAATAATAATCATCTCTTACAAACTTAGGGAAATATAAACAGGCTAAATAAAGTATACATATTTAGAATTACATTGAATTCTATGTAATTGTCAATGGTTGACTATTTTAAAAATAATTTTATTACATACAATTTGACCAATATTTATGTTATCCGCCTCCACAGTATCTATATTGAGGATATGCAAACTTTCCTTTATAGCTTATAAAGACACTTTCTAAGAAATGCTTTTTTCTATTCTGAAGATATTCTCAACAACCAAATAACTTCAATAAATTTTGTGTAATTAGATGAAGTTCATGCTATAAGCATGATTGCCTAAAATAATAACTAAAGCCTGTAAACAATACAGTAAGTATTGGTTTTAGCAACCAAGGTAGTCACTGTTAATATGCTCATTTTATTGGTAAACAATATTAGATTCTTGTACATACACAAAATAACCAGTTAATTGAATGGTGTATTAACTTTACTCTTAATTTTCTTGGCCATGAGGACCAGGATTAAATATCTGAAAATGTGATCATGAAATAAAATATAACCTTACTTTTTAGAATTTAATAATAATAACATGTGATGATAATATGCATTATTGACTGTTACTAATTCAAATCCTAAAATTTAACCAATTTCACACTCTTCAATCTATTGATCTTCTGAATGACTACAAAATGTTTTAAAAATCAGTTATTTTGAATTTTATTTCTTTTATTCCTCTTTGTGGATGTCTTTGTCAATACAAGGGTGAAGTTTAAAAATTAGTGAATTTTAAAAAATGGCAGGGATGGGATTGAAGGAACAAAGAGGAATAAACCATAAACAGTATACTTGGATGCTAGGTATTTGAGAGTTGGAGGTGTTTACCTCAGAAACTAATCTAGAAGGTTACTTACTTTCTCTAACTGTTTCATAGCTCAAATCTTTATGTGTGGCATCAAAGAGAGGGAGTTTATATCAGAACCTGTTAATGTAGTACCATACCTCATGATATTGCAAACTGGGAGACATAATTTTGAGAGATGGCTATTGCTACAGAGAGTCAGAACATGATACATCTGAGATCTATTTGGAATGAGGGCATTTTGATTAGAAAAGCCAGCTGCACCTAATAAAGTTTAAAATGGTGACAAGTGGAAGTACGACACCTACGGATTCTGTCCGAGGAGCTCTCAGTCCGCGCTGGGGAGCTGGACACGCTGCTGCTGCGGTGTGATGATGGGTGGCTGCCAGGCCTTCGGCCCTCCTCCAGGGAGGGGGCAGGCGAGGGGCTGTCGGGAACACGCTCCTACACCACCATGGTTGGGGGGTGAGGAGGGGGAAGAAAAGAGGTAAATACATTGGACCTTTGCTTAAGGAATGTTGATTTTTCTTAATTCTATAGATACGTGAAGACAAACACATTTTTTCATCAACATTTAACTGGATTAAACGACACCTTTTATCTTGAGAAAAGTCAAAGTATGGAAAGAATAGAAAGGAAAATGGTTCTACAGGTGAACATCGCTGTAGTAATGGCAAATGTCAATGCCTTCTTTGGATAAAAGGAGAGATCAAAAAAGACATCCAGTTTAGAACCATTAGACAACAAAGAATTAACAGAACAAAGCAGGTTTTAATTCTAGACAATTATTAATTTAAAAAATCTTTAAATAAATTATATTGCTTCAGCAAGTGTCTAGGATAATTTAACACACAGATTATCACCATGACATCATAATAATAATACCGGAGGCATTGTTAACACCTATTTCATTATGGGGCTGCTCTGGATATACTTAGTTACATTTTAAGGCATCATGGAAATCTATTATTATTTAACATTGGAACAATTTTCTTTGATTCTAATAATTTTCAGGCTCCTAGCTCCAATGCAACCACACAAATATATTAGGGAAAATTCATGAAATATGTATTAGTTTTATCCCAGGGAAACCTGGTATCATGTTTCCTGATACTGTTCTATGTTAACACTCAGGTCCCACTCCATACCTTCCCCTTTGAGTCTTGCACCTTCCCTATGAGACCAATGTGCAAATGTACTGTATAACTGTCTCCAATGAGCTATTATAAATAGAGTTACTGATTAAGAAATAAGATATTCATTTGTTAATATTTTCTTCAAGCAACAAGATGTTTATACCTTCAGCTATCAACACACACAGGCCTTGAAGAACAGTCTTTTCAATAATTCATAAATATTTGGAAGTGTACAAATAAACTGATACATGATACATAATAAATAATAAGTAAATTATTCCTGATCAGAGAGCAAAGATGCAAATATGAAAAAAAGCAGACTTTTTAAAAGAAAAAAGTTCTAAAATGGAATTGGCCTGTAGGAGGCTGTTTTCAAAATATCAAAGGCTAATGTAATATGGAAGACACACAAGGCTTTGTACTAACAGAGAAAGAGGGTAATGTATGTCTTCAAACTCAAAAGTTCCTTTAAGCCTTGTGATGGGTTGCAATTCTACTTTGAATTAGAATCACTTGGGAAGTTCTTCAACATACCTATGCCTGGGCTTTACTCCCCAAGATTCTGGCTTACTGAAGGTCATGAGTTGAATTGTGTCTCTCCAAAATGATTGAAGTCCTGACCCCCAATACCTATGAATGTGAGCATTTGGAAATAGGGTCTTTGCAGATGAAATTAGTCACAATGAGGTCATATTAAAGTAGGGTGGGCTCTTCATCCAACATGACAGATGTCTTCACAAGAGGACATTGTGAAGATATGGGAAAAATGTGAAAAATGGAAAAATTGTGAAGAGGGAAAAATGTCATGTGAAGATGAGGTAGAGATCTGAGCTCTGCAGCTGCAAGCCAAGGATTGCCAAGGATTGCCAGCCACCATGCGAAACTATGGAGACGCAAGGAAGGATGCTACCTAGAATTTCAGAGGGAGCATGGTACTGCTGACATCTTGCTTTTGACTCCAGAAATGTGAGGGTATAAATTTCTGTTGTTTTAAGCCACCCAGTTTGTTGTACTTTCTCACAGCGACCTTATACACTGAGTCTGAAGGGGGGCCCAGAAGCCAGTATTTTTTAATGCTCTCCAGGCGATTTTAATGTATATCCAAGACTGAGCACCACTTGTTTCATACCCTTTTAATTTTTCAGTCCTACACATTGTCAATAAACATCTTCAACAGAGGTTCTATTCTTGAGGAATCATGACAAATAAAATGAAAGTAACCCTCAAGATAGCCAAGCCCTCTTCCAAAATCCATACATAAAACTGCTTCTCAATATATACACCATAAAATAAAAAATAGTCCCAAAAGGAACTTTACAACAAATAATTTGCCAGGTCAAACAATATTGTACCAAAAGGAAAAAAGAAAAATGTCAACTAAATTCTACTCTCAAAAGTCGCAAGATGTATTTTTAAAACTCTATGTCTCAACATGCAAAATGAACACAATATTAGTTATTTTTTCCACAATAAATAAATCAAACAAGCTATGCTTCTAAATGGTATAAGTTCTTTAGTTCACATGGCAAACAAATGACCTACATTTCTAAAAAACAAACACATATATGATTTAAAAGAGCGGAGAATCCACATCTGGATGCCAAAAGTTATTTCCTATCTTCTAATTATAATTTAAAAGCAGCTGGGATTATAAATCTTTCTTCTTAACATTCACCCCTACCTTAAACTATGAAGCAGCTTCAAACTGTACATTTATTATGTGTTCAGTTTGATGAGTTTTGTCGAGATCTAGACTGTTTCCATAACCCCAGAAAGATTTCTCATGCCCCTTCCCAGCCTATTCCTTCTATCCCCAGAAGCAACGTCTTTCTGAATTCTATCACCAGGGAGTAGTTTGGCTGGTTCTAGAATTTCATAAAAATGGACTCATATAGTACATACTTTTTATGTCTGTTTTTTTTTACACAACGAAATGTTTTTTAGATACATTCAGGTTATTGCATGTATTAATAGTTTACCTTTTTTACTTTTTAATATATTCAATTGCACAAATATCCCACAATTTTTAATTTAAAAATAAGGCAATAAATTTCACATCAAGTCTTTGCAATCACAAATCAAAGGATAATCTTGGCTTCTGTGCAGCATTCAAAGGCTGGAGTTTGTATCATTTTTGGAATATCTGTGCATTTATTATAGAGTATGGATTTATAAAACTGTATAGAACTCCTTTTTAGTCTGTATAAATGTATTAATAAGCCATGCTATAGTTAACTGCATACATGACCAGATATACATGATATAGAGTCTAACCTTGATTTCTCGAAATTCTGATAAAGAGGTACATAAGTTTGCTAAGCTTTAAAGCTAATTCCTAATACATCTAATTCTTAACACTTGGATTATGCAGAAACACATGGTATATATTTAGGAAACAACATTATTATATTTTTATATAAATAAAATTTTCTAAATTAGCCATTCTATTTTCTCCCAAAGTCGTTCAATCAATGTTTATCCATCAATACATTTTAATATTCCTCTGAATAATTATGTAAGTGATCATATTTTCAGTGGCATGTGTTTAGCCAAACAGAGGTAAAGTGCAATCTTGAAATAAATCAATCCCTCTAAAATCATTTTGCAAGTCTGAGTTTCCTGTCATAATAGATTTCTCAGTGGCACTAATGGAAAGCATGAGAAACTGATTTTTTCCTGAGATATTTAACTCATAAAATATGTAAATATTTAATGCACAAAACTCTAGTAACAATGATTGTGCCATTGAACAATTATTTATTTATTTTCCACATAAGTATAACAATTTTTTCATTAGTCAATTTTATTTAACTGTAAAAGTTTTCCTTGATGATTCTTTTCATTCATGCATTATTCACTTATTCACTTATACATTCATAACACTCTAAAGGTCACATAATAAACTAAGTCAAAAATAAGCTAGATTAAAATCTTAATGTAAAATAATATTAAATCATAATTTAAGGCTTAGGAATCATAGGTGAAATTGTAGAATTTATTTTAGCTTTAGCTTATTTTTACTTTATAGTTTTTGTCTAAGAACAAAGGATACAGACAATATTTAATACTTTTACTTAAAGAAATATTTTAATTTATGCAAATTTTTATGCTTTAGAAGCTTAAGTATTTAATTGAAACTTTCTATAAACTGAGACACAACATATTCAGTCATTTCACTTAATGTATAATTTCAATCTTTGGAACATGATGTATTGTTCTTTGAAGAATTTCATTAAAGTAAAATCCATTGAGCAAGTAAGATTTGAATACATTGTTGCACAATAAATTAATTTATTTCAACAGCTTAATTCTTTTATCATATTTATATGCTTGCCTTTCCAGAGTATGCTATAAGATGGAGAATAATGGAGACAGTAAAGAATTGCTTAGGAGAGAATCTCATAATTATTACTGAAACAAAATAGATAATGAGTTTTATTCAGACATAATAAGAAAGAAGCAGTTCAATGTCTATAGGGAAACTATGTAAACTGGATTTATCATTTCATTTGTGTGAGACCCTTTAACCTCCAAAATGGCCCTGAAGTAGGACAAAGAGGAAGAATATTTAATTTAATACTTCAACACACTGCTTTATAGTCCTGCATCATAACTCCACCAATCAATAAAACACAATCTTTTGCAGTGTTCCATCTTTATAAAACTAGCCACAATAATAAATGAAAATGTAAGAGGAATACACTCTCACTGAAAAAAAAAAGGTCATACTAATAAACTAATGGTATCAGAATAACAATAAAAGGAAAGCTGCATTTATTGCCTCTAGGTAGAACAAGAAGTATTGGTCTCTACCACAATTCAGAATCAAAGGTGGAATTTAAAACAATTAATTCTAAAATTCTAAAATAAAAAGGAGTTTGGGATTAACATATACACACTACTATATATAAAATAGATAACCAACAAGGACCTACTATATAGCACAGGGAACCATACTCAATATTTTGTAATAACCTATAAGGAAAAAGAATCTGAAAAAGAATATACATACATATATCTAGCTGAATATATACATATATACATATATAGCTGAATCACTTTGCTGTACAACCAAAGCTAACACAACATTGTAAATCAACTGTACTTCAATAAGAAAATAAATTAAATAAAAATTAAATAAAACGTATAAAATGTTCAGTATTACACACGCGATTAACTAAACATTAAAAAATGTATTGTGTCTGCTGCCTCACCTCCACCACAAAATGCATTATATTTTATCAACTTAAAATATTTTCTTAGAGTAAGATTAAATAATCACAACTCATTTCTCTAAATGGGTTATTTCATTTAGCTTTACTTTATATTGCTCTCTTTAATTATCTTCATTTTCATCTCTTTATCAGTTAGCAATTCCCTTATTGAGTATGTTATAGAAGTGGGGAGAAGATATTCTAATGTTAAATTTATCTTAATACAACTTTTATCTTATGAAATTGAAGTTGACTAGCACTTTATAAAACCTAAACTCCTGAGCTTTAACACAACTCAGACTTCATTCGTTCAGAGAATATTTACTAAGCACTTAATATATGCCAGTGTTCTAGGCTCTGGTTACACGTAAGTAAACAAAATGACAAAACTCCTTTCCCTCATGGAGCATATATCATCAGCTAGTAAATACTGTTAGTGAAATCCAGAATCATACACACTGATTGTGACACCCATATTCTCTTATTCTGGAAAAGTGAACTGAAAGGATAAATAATAGGATTGGGATTCTGGGTTCAGGAAAATGTTAAAAAGTACTTCTGGAAGACATAAACAAACCTAATATACTTGCATCTGGTAGAATATCTGATAGCCACCATCAAAACTCCTTAACTCAGAGTTCTAAGTTGAGGCTTCAAGGGATATTTACATAGCTCTTTTTATTTGTTTTGATGATGATACTCAAGAAATACTCAATTTTGCTAAATGAGAAAGTGGTAAGACCCATGAGTGTAGTCATAAACAACCTCATTTTATTCTCCTACTGTCTCTTCAAACTTATTCAGTGTTGATAGGGAACTATGTTTTTCCCATATCTGTATGAAAATTCAGGCAGCCTAGTAACTTTCCAGATTCTTATTTGGTAATATAAACTCCTACAGTTACTTTGAGCAGCAAAAGGCAGTCTCGACTCAGAAGTTATACCTCAGGCTTATGTAATAATAAATACTATTATCTTAATTAAAAGAGAAGTCCCTCCTTTTCTATAGTCAAGTAGATAGAATAGAGGGAGGAGAGCAAGGAAGAAATGGTAAGTTCTGATTTGGCCAGCACTGCCATCAATTGGCATCACTCTGTTCGTGCCAAATGTTTAAAGCCAACTTTTTATCTAGTTAAGGCACTGTGTATGTTCTAAGTGGCCACCACCTCTATGAACTGCTTACAGTTCCTTGATGGGTCTAATTTGTCTCTGTGTTCCTCTGTCCTCTGAATTTCTGGCGTAAGTGCATCTGGATGCTTGATTCAAGTTGATCTGGGGGCAAGAGTACTTCATAGATGGTGGTGTATGCTTTCACTGGAAGTGCATAATGTCTTCTTGGTTGCATTTTATGATGCCAGCCACCACTGATAATCATAGCCCAGATTCATCACTTCATTAGGACGTGCAATTTGATGAATTCGAAATATATCATTCCATACTCATTTATTTGCAGTATATCATTCCATACTCATTTATTTATACGAATAGAAAGTTTCTCTCATTGCATCATTGTGTTATCCTGAGGGACAGTCTGTATGGGAAAGGCAGGAAAATGCTTGATTCCACCCCTTTATCCTTTATTTAAACCCTTATTTGTCCTTTAAAAGAATCAATTCCCTAGAATTCTCCAAGGGAGAATTGTATTATATTTAGTATTATTATAAACTCATGGATCTGAATATGTCTTATATTTCAATACACTGATGTATGGTATCCTTAGTGGTAGTTGTGTTTTAATACTTCCCTTTTCTTGTTAGCATTCTCTTTTCATATTTAATATCAATACCCAAATAAACATGAAGAGAGAAGACTTAACTGTTTCTCTAAATCCAAGTAAAATTTAGACGAAATAGTTTTTTTGCAAAAAAAAAAAAAGTTTAAAAGTGATGCATACATCTGGAGCTATTTATGTTTGTCCCGAGATAAACTATTCTGTACCCCAAAGCAAACATGAGGTAAATGACATTGCTGTAAGATTTTTTAATCTACTTCAAGAATCTGGTTACTCTGGTTCTAGTTTTTATAATCTTTAAACATTTTGAACTTCACGCAAGTAAAGTCCTATTTACTGATATAGCATTTTAGGGACCTGTTTTGAAAAAAAGTATTAGAGAATGGAAAATGTATACATTGTATTTAAAATTTTTTTCAATGTTTAATTCTTTAAATGAGAATGTCATAAACAATCTCTATTTCTCTCTCTCTCTCACATACACACACACACACACACACACTCACACACACACACACGCACACAAAACAGCAGATTGGCAGAGAAAATTAACAAATTTAAGTCATATTCCCTGTTCTCAGAAAAATGCTGTAATGTGGCATGTGAGGAAAGATTATTCAGTAATGTAGAATAATATGAATGTTGCCAAATTTCTCAAAAACAATTCCATATTATCAGTAAAAAAAAGTGAAATCTGGAAAAAAAATACATTTAAAAGTCTGCTTTGTATACTACTGAACTAGCAAACCCACCAAAAGCAAAATACACTACTTTTGTTAGGTGAAAAGGGTTGAACAAGCAAAAGAGAGAGAGAGACAGAGAGAGAGGCCTTACTATATAATTGCAACTATATTTCAAAAGCTTGACACAGATTCCCTATAAAATTCTAGAACTTATTTTTAAACAGAAGATTGTGAATACTTGGGGGGAAAATAAACCAGTGATAATATGAAGATAATGTCACTATAGAAAGTCTTCTAATGATTTTATAAATACTAATTTACTCATTATGACAACCTGATGAGGTAGTAATGATATAATCCCCATTGTACGGAAAAGGAAACAAAGACAGGGATATTAAGTGACTTTTACAAGGTCATAAGACTAGGAGATGACAGAGCTGGAATATAAACCCAGGAAGTCTTCCTCCAGAATCCATGTTTTAAACCACTAAAATATGTTGTCTTGCTTCTTTTTAATTTTCTTTTTATTTCAGAAAGAACCATTTTTTAAAAATCCTTATGATATCATTGTGAATTTATTAAATAAAAGTGAGAAAAATATTGATTCATTCAGGGGGATTTGGGGTTACTTGATGAATGATTCCCAAAGAGAACCAATTAGTAGAACATTTCAGCCTATTAGAAAATCTCTAATGACAAGAGGAATTGATCTCTTGATTTATACTGTTTATTTTCCTCAGTGATTTAAAGTAATACAATCCTTTTACAATTTGGAAATGATACAAAGATGGTATAAACAGCTAATATGATAGTTTGGAGTATTAACACTCAAGAATATCTAAAGAGCCTAAATCAATAGACTGGAAAATAAAAAAATTAATATGGATAAATGCAAATTCCTAATACAAGTAAAAGATAAAGAATTGGCTTAGTAGAATTTCATGTCAAAAATGCATGAGATTTACCAAGTCACACATTCAACTAGCAAAAATAGTTATGAACTATGACTAAATTTATAAACTATTGTCCAAACTGAGGTTTATGTTAGTTCTGGTCTCTTCACTGATGGGTTCACTTCTAGAGTAATATGCAGGAGAGGGGTAGTGAGGAGGGGGCTTATTTAAGAAAAGGAAGGTCAACCAAGAGGCTTGATGAAAAATTGTCAGAAGAAATTAGAATTTTGGTCTGGAAAAAAGAAACACCACAGGTACTATAGCAGAGGACTTAAATATTTAAATAGTTAGAACACAGAAGAATTAGGAGACATTTTTTCCAAGAGAATAAAGTTAAAGTAGAAGCTATTGAGAGGAAAATTTTAATTTGATCAATTAATACCTTCACACTCTTAAATTTGCTGAAAATAGAATAGGCCTTCTATAAAATAGATATATAAAAATGGGTAGAGAGGATGCAGGAATGCTTTCTCCACCATGGAGGGAGCTGGATTACAAAACACTTAACATCCCAAGCCTATGACTCTTCATGTTCTATGAATATTAAACAGTAAAAGTATATGGGTTTCACTGATACATAATAGACTAATACAGAATGTCTAATGATTTAATATAATCTTAGACATTTAGCTATTTGGGATTTAAGGTAGAATTATTATTGTGTAAACAGTATATGTCCTTTTCCTCCCTCCTCAAAGTTACCTTATTAAAATACTTACAGTAGTCCAAGACAATCAACCAGAGAAAATCTAAATTCAGTACTTTAGCAGACTCTGTCATGGAGGCTTGCATTTAAAGCAAATAACAATGTCATGGTGGTACTGTCCTCACCTATATAATTTTCTTTTCCTCAATGCTTTTAATTTCTTTTCCTTTCAATGCCAAATCCTATGGCTCTATGGTGTTTGACAGTTTAGTTTGTGCTGCTTCCATTTACCACAGCCTAAGATTCACATGGGTTTGAGTTAATCAGAACTCAAGGATTAGCAAAATTTTCCTATAAAAAGCTAGCTAGCAAATATTTTATTCAACACTGCCTTTGTATTTGAAAGTAGCCATAGACATTATGTAAATTAGAGTGTGGCTAATATCCAGAAAACTTTATTTATGGACACTAAAATTTGAATTCCATATAATTTTCATGTGTCATGAAAAATTATTCTTCTTTTGATTTTTTTTCCAACCAGTTAAAAATGTAAAATCATTCTTAATTCATGGTCCATCCAAAAACTGACAGCAGCGTAGGTTTTACCCAAGTTCAGCAGCTTGCAGACCCTGCTCTGCTGCTTGAACTGGTAGGTACATTTTCATAAATAGGTTTATAAGAAAATCATTGGAGTTCCTTTAGTTCGTAGAAATAGATAACAAAACATTTTTTTAAGCTTGTAACTCTGAGAGCTATGGTTTTGCTTTTCTTCTGTCCTACAAATTCTTTTTGCTATTCTCATTTGGGTTGGGTTTTCATTTTAATTCTTGTCATTACTGTCAAAAAATGTAGATAGCACATTTCTGCATATGCACCATCCCTCAAAGCCTATTTTCTCTTGTTTTATCATTTCTTCCAGTGGGGGTAAATCTTCTTTGGTATTTAACATTTCACTTTTAATTGGCCTTCATATTTAGAATCTTTTCAGGCAAACAAACTTGTAGGCTCTATTCTAATTACCCACTTGGGCCCCATACTCTTTAAAGTGACATAAGAGTCAACCATTTTCTTTGGGGAAAATAAAAATTTTCCCTAAATTAAGTTTAATTAATATGTATCATATGAGTTTACTAAACACTGCTTCGAATGAGTGAGACAATGAGAATGTTGAATTCTCAGTAATAACTATTATCAAAATTGATCATAAATTGAATTGATACCTTGATTAACAAATCGGTTCCCTCACTGATGACAACGTAGCATTCAGTGGCATTCTCTCAGGAAAGAATATTTTGGTAGTTGATCTTGGTCTCCTGTGATATTTCTTGTTATTTTCCTCTGGTAAGGATTCTTCCGAAAATTATTTAAGGAGCAAGTACACATCTTTGTTTATAGAGTATTATTATATGAAAAATTCCTATTTGCATATTATTCAACTTTCTATATAAGTAATGACAGGGTCTTTACAAAATGTATAATGACTTGAATGCATCACAATAATACCATATAGAGTATTTTCATTGCCCTAAAAACCCCCTGTTCTCCATCTGTTCATCCTCTGTTCCCACCCGCTAGCAACCACTGATCTTTTTAGGATCTCCATAGTTTTGCCTTTTCCAGAGTGTCCTACACTTGAAACAATACAGTGTGCAGCCTTTTCAAACTAGCTTCTTCAACTTAGCAGTAGGCATTTGAGTTTCCTCCATACCTTTTCATGGCTTGATAGTTCATTGCTTTTTAGCTCTGAATAATATTCCATTGTATGGTGGTGAGAATTCAGCTAAGCTACTCTGTGGTATTGCTGCTTCAGCATCCATTTTGTTTGACCACGTGGCCTACAGGGACCTTAAACTGACACTAGCCCCCTTCATGCAAGTGCATGCTCTAGACAGCAGCCAAAGTCATAAGCAAATGTAAGTCCCTGGTATGACTTGCCCAAAAGCCCTTGTGATCAACAGTCTTCTTAAATAAGACCCGTGGGAGACTTACCAAAACCCTACTCTTGGTTTGAATTGACCAATCCAGCCCCAGCCTGGAAATCCTGAAATACCCCACCCATGGATCCTAATAAAGCCATTTGCCTCAGGTCCTGCCTTGTTCTCTCTGTCTGCACTCTGCCTTTACCCCCCTGTCTGGTCCCCTGAGGCATGCCAAGTACTTCCTCCATGACCTGTGAGTAATAAACTTCTCTATTTCATTTTTTCTTGTGGTCTGTTGTTGAACCATGGCTCACTCACTTAACAAATGCTAATTCAGTTTTTGGAAGTATAGCTGACTTACAATATTAGTTTCAGGCGTACAACACAGTAATTCGATATTTTTATAGATTACTCTCCATACAAAGTTATGACAAAATATTGGCTATATTTTCTGTGCTGTACATTACATTCTTGTAGCCTACTTATTTTATACCTAGTAGTTCAGTACCTGTAATCCCCTTCACCTATTTTGACCCTCCCTCCCAACCCTCTCCCTTCTGGTAACCACCAGTTTGTTCTCTGTATATGTGAATCTGTTTCTGTTCTATTTGTTCATTTGTTTTATTTTTTAGATTCCACATATAAGTGAAAACATACAGTATTTGTCTTTTTCTGTCTGACTTATTTCACTAAGTATAATACCCTCCAGGCCCATCCACATTGTCACAAATGGCAAACAACAAAGTCATCGCACACGGAGGTACACAATTTTTTTATCCAGTCACCTCTTGAAAGGCATCTTGGTTGCTTCCAAATTTTGACAATTATGAAAACAGCTGCTATAAATACCCATGGACAAATTTTTGTATAGACCTAAATTTTCAACTCCTTTTGATAAAAATTATACGGTTGTAGGGTAAGAGTATGTTTAGTTTCATTAGAAACCACCAAACCATCTACAAAAATGGCCATAGCATTTTGCATTACCGCCAGCAATGAATAAGAATTGTAGCAAGGCCTTTTATGTAAAATATGCTCCAGAGACTCCCCTAAACTCACATGTATTATATTCAGAAAAACAAGATAATAATTATGTCAAATACGGATAATGCAGCATGAGGTATCTTTTACTTAGTTTAAAAATTAATAACCTATTCTGACAATGCAAATGGTACGGATGAACGTATTTTCAGGGCAGGAATAGAGACGCAGACGTAGAGGATGGATGGGTGGACACAGAGGGGGAAGGACAGGGTGGGATGAATTGGGAAACTGGGATTGACATATATACACTACCATGTGTAAAATGGATGGCTAGTGGGAACCTGCTGTATAGCACAAGGAGTTCAGCTCAGTGCTCTGTGACGACCTAGATGGGTGGGATGGGGTGAGTGGGAGGGAGGTCCAAGAGGGAGGGGATATATGTATACATGTAGCTGGTTCACTTTGTTGTGCAGTGGAAACTAACACAGCATTGTGAAGCAATTATACTCCAGTAATAAATAAATAAATAAAGTACTTTGATTTAAATATACATTATAAAATAATATGAATGAAAAAGTATACACACACACATATTTATAAGTATACACATACCTCACACACACACATATACAGAGAGAGCCAGAGAAGTGTGTATATATACACATATGTGATACCTGTATAACAGTAATGTTATCTTCTACTTACTGTGTAGTTTTGAATTTACAAAAAATTTCAATTTTATTATTTCATTTAGTTTTTACACCCACACTGTATTATGCACTTTTTTAGGTGTAGAAATAATCAGAAAGATTTAGCTACATGCCCAAGGTGACACAGCTAGTTAAGTGGCAGAACCATAATTTAACCCTTCTGGTCTTCTGAAAACAAATCAGATACCATTTTCCACACCTTATGGTTCATAACACCACACACACATACACACATACCCACAAACACAAACACAACCATACATATAAGCACATACACACAATTTGAAGTATATCATTTAAAATGCTATGTTCATCTCTCCCTTAGTAGATATAATAGAGAACTTCAAGTTAGCCTAACCTGCCTAAATACTGTACCCCTGGTTCTAATTACTATAAGTGACTTTTTTTTCTCATAATCTATTCACTATCGCTTAGCTTTTTAGAGTTAGGACTACTTGTGGAGTAAGAAAAATGGATTGAGTGATGGTGGCTTAAGATGATTTTGGCTTAAGGCAAATCAATCATGTAATTAAACAATTACCTTAATAACAGATGTCTCAACTCTGGATGGGGGACTCTGAACTTGTGCTGCTGCCGCCATATTGGCAATGGTGCTGAGATGGTTCATCTGGCTCATTGCCATGGTGACAGATGCTGGAGGTAGGCTGACAGGAATTAGAGGGTGGGGCATCATCATAAAAGGCAGTTCCAGTCCTGTAAAAAATACACATATATCATCATTTCTCTATTCAAGTAAAACAGTGAAACATGGTATATCTCATTAATTAAAATGGCTAAGGATATAAATCATTGAAAATTGAAGCATTATAAAATGTTCTAATAATGAGAGTCAAAGGAAAAATATTTGTCCTCTTTGCATGCAACAGTACCCACTTACCACTCAGGGAAATTAGGCTTAAAGCTAGCCAGTTTGGTGCCATGTTTTATCACTCACCACTCTTCATTTGTGTTTAATACAAACAGTTCTTTGCTACATTATTTTTCTGATCAGTCTAATTCTTGTTTAAAATACTATGGTTTTCTTTATCACGTTTAGCTGTCTAAATGTAGTGTACCTATCTACTATGTCCTATATTTCACTATCAGATCATTAGATTTTTTTCTTTGCAACTTTCATTTTTAGTGCTAAAAAATGCCATCGTACCATTTGGCAGAAGGTGGCTCTGCTGAAGATGGCGGAGAGGATGACTCACTGGAAGGCTAAGTGCTCTAGGTATACGGGGGCAGGTAACAGAAGCCTGAGATCCCCGGGGGTGGGGAAGAGTACAGTGTTTCCTTTTCCCAAGAACCTTCACTGCTGCCTGTGGGGAATGAATATCAATTATTTGGATACAATATTATTCCAAATCTTCTAATGAATAATTGGAAATGAAGTTTTAAAAAGCATATCAGACGTAGAGAATGGACTTGAGGACACGGGGAGGGGGAAGGGGAAGCTGGGACGAAGTGAGACAGTGGCATGGATATATATACACTAGCAAATGTAAAATAGATAGCTAGTAGGAAGCAGCCGCATAGCACAGGCAGATCAGCTCAGTGCTTTGTGACCACCTAGAGGGGTGGGATAGGGAGGGTGGGAGGGACGCACAAGAGGGAGGGGATATGGGGATATATGTATATGTATAGCTGATTCACTTTGTTATACAAAAGAAGCTAACACACCATTGTAAAGCAATTATACTCCAATAAAGATGTGAAAAAAATATATATCACATTTGGAGATTGGCTAAGTGATTTCTTGGGAAATAAGCTCAAGTAAGTAAATTTCCCCTAAACCATATTTTCCTTTTGTTTTTCTATTTCTTAAATACAGTCTCAAATTTTCTGAAAAATAACATTTTTATAACAGGTAGCCTATTTATGAAGTCTACTCCTGTTTGACTAACCAACTTAATATAAAATGGATTCTATTATATACCTAGAGAATTAATTACTTCTTGGAACTGAAGCACACTGATAGTTATAGAACCCAAAGTTATCCTTGTATAATAGAATCCCAGTCACCCTTCAGAGTTAAAGTTCCTAATTTAATTCCACAGAAAATCCTAAACATAGAATCATTAAATGCCCAGCTTGGTTAGACATGCTCCAGGGAACACAAAGATCATTTACAAAAGATAATAATATCAAAGCAATAAATTAAATGTGTGTGAATCAATAAATATATCTCTTGTTTCCAACTGCAGAGAAACTTAGGTTTATGACTGTGGCAATACAGGTGCCAAAGTCAGAACAGTACCTTTAAGGGCGTGTATTTCAACATCATGGCCACGTCTCAGATTAAACAGATCTTGAAACACCTTAATAGGGTACTCCTTGGAAGGTTTTTATATATCATTTCAATTTAGGCATGTTCTCAGATTAAATTATTTTACCATTAATTTATTGTTTAACTGAATCTGTTGAATATACAAACTACCCACTTGAAAGAAAGTTTCTGTAATATCTCTGTCAGCTTATGAGTTTTCATTTCTTAAAAAAGGAAAAGAAACTGTATTTTCATATAATATGCTTAGAAACAGCAAAGTAGGTAAAACTCCAATTTAAATGTTTTAGCTCTATTAAAAGCCTCATTATAAAATCTCTAAGACATAGATTTTCATGAAGAATACTTAGTTGCTGCCATGATTTTTTTTTCCATTTACTTCAGGAAGACAGTTAAGGTTCAATATAAATTCAAACTCATTAGCTCAATACTGTCTGGATCTTAGAGTAAATTGTTCAGAAGTGGGTAATGAAAACTCAATTCAAATTCTTCAGCAATCAGACAAAGCAATTTTATTAAACAATGAAGAGAATCAATTAAAATGGATATCTTTATTATTTTACAAGAAACCAGGACAGCTTTTGGCTAAACAAAAAAGTTTATAGCTTCATACAGAAATGACTCACATAAAAGCAATCTCTCCAGCTTGCTCCTACATTATGATATAAAAGTTCACTTCTATATTCACAAATTTATACAGTTTATTTCTCTACTCGTGACTTTTTTGACGCTTTATACCAAGGTCCTAGTCAAACATGCAAAAGCTGTAAGTATATAAATTTTTTGAACATATGTCAAGAAAGCATTCAGTGACAAAACGTTTTAAACATTTTCACTTTATATTGCCTTTATCAAAGTATATGCAAAATTCTTCGTTACATATTTACTTTTTATGTTATCATTTAAAACAAGAGTTAAAGCATAATCACCAACTATTTGGATATAGAAATAACACTTTGGAATAAATGTTATTGAATATGGGAACTGCATTGGAAATTTATAAATAATAGATAATTTTCTCTTTATATTTCATTTAAAATATCCAAGGATTACATTTTCATAGTAGGTTGCATTTTTGAGGTTAACTAATATTAACTAATATATGGAGGAGGGAAAAATATTCATATTCATTATTTTGGATTGAGTTTGAGTTCTGCTTATATCTATTATCTACTTTTGTTTCTCTGTCCAATTGAGCCAATTTCTTTTATTTACATCTAGATTACCAGTTAATAAATGGGAAAAGCCATTTTCCCAATATACTTCAATTTCACTCTTATATCAACAGAGAAGCACTTATAATTCTATTTTTTCACATTATCAAAGTGTAAATTATAAAGCTAAAATTCTGATTAAATCATTCTGGTAACAGATTATATACAAAATACTACCTATTTCCACATCTCTTTTGGATCACAGGATATCAGTCCCTTGTGTAAGGGTAAATATCAATCATCTATATATGAATTTTCCATAGCAAGTTTATAACACTAGATTGGATTTTCTCACTACATAAAATGCTCCTAGCCATCTCTGCCAATCATCATTTGTTAAATACTCATGATGTTAGCTCATTTGGGTAATAAATAGAGCAAACAATTAAGAAACTAAGTCTAATGAAAAATATACAATATATAACCAAGTCAGCTGTAAGTGAGTTTTGCTTAATTTATAACATCCTTCTCCTCTATTAGCATGAATAAATAAGTATTGAAAATAGGCCACTTCAGAACAAGACATGCCCATAGTTATTAAATGTAAAATTTCAAGTGCTTTGGTTTAAGCCAATATATTTGATATAAGCCAGTATCTATGTGTGAGCCTACATACAAACATGCATACACATATACACCTTTAAGATTAAAGCTTATTATTATGACTGCATGAAAACTTACAGGAGACAGCAGATTTCGCATATAAGAAAAGTTCTAACAGTTGGTAAGGAGAGTTACAGAGAAACAGAAAAGAATTGATTCTTTTCTTCTCTTCCATTCTTGTAGAATCCTACCATTTCTTTGACTTTACAATGGAATAAAAAGACAAACTTGATCTAGCCCTAGTATCCTTAAAGAACATACTCTATAACAGGGGGTAGAGACGTGTATGCAAAAACTCAGACATTTGATAAATATATAAAATGGTTTTGAACCAAGGAAATTGGTCATGAGCTCATGAAAAGATTCAGCGCATCCAGCTGTTTGATTATCTAGACTCTATATCCATATTTCAATGTGTTGGAGGTAAGGATTAAAGGGAGAGAGGATCTCCCACACCTAGTCCTAAACACATATTGTGGAGAAGCATGGGAACAATCTCAGGCTAGACACCTGCTTACACGGGTGGAAATAAATCTGCGCTCTGACTGACGGCAGAACACACAGGCAGCTGTTACATGATGAAGTTAAGTAGTGTAACCACAAGCATCAGGAAGGCCAGCTCCTCATGCAATGGTGTGATCTTGGTGGAGTGAGAATTAACAAATGTACCATCTTGCAGCAACCAGATGTAAGTGGGCACATGAACACAAGAGGAAAAATTGAAATTAACACCTGATTACCTGTTTTGTCTCTAGCTAAAAGCTATTAATTATGCATTTATATAATCTGAAACAGTTTATTTACTCTGCCTAATTATACCGATAGTAAGAATATATCTATAATTATATATGCAAATATATGGAACTTATATACAAAAAGTAATTGTGTGTGTTTAGGTTTCCTTTCCTGTAAAAGATGTGTATTTCTCAAGGACAAGCAAGGTGATTTTAAGGTTCAGTGTAACTGAAATTCTGATTCATAAGGAATAGGTATGGGACGTTCCCTGCTTACATCCTCTGCACCCCCAACTTTAAAACATAGTCGTAGGTTCTGAAAAAGTAAATAGCTTGGTGGACTATCTTAGTCTTTTTCTGAGCTCAGACTATATTTTGTATCCTTCCATTTTATATTTTTATGGTATTTTATGATACATATTTTATGATGGATCAGGTTATAAACAGAGAAATAGACTACTTTGGGGAGAAACCCTTAAATTTTGAAGCCATCCCTTCTTTAAAGGTAACCAGGTTCTCAAACAGTTAGAACTGATGGATAACAAATAAAAACTAGCTTAATTTTTCCTCTAATTACTGCCTTCAGATATGCTCTGTTAAGGCTCCCTCCTCTGCCCCTTAATAACCTTGAGCAGATTTTGAGTATAAGAAAATCCATTCTACTTAACGCCACTCTCTGCATCCTCATCTCCATCAGCACTTGCCAGCCCTAGGGCCTAGGGAGCTGGAAGACAGAGAGGTGGGAGGGTGAAAGCCTCCCATCCAACGAGTTCCTGCTCAAGTCCTCCCCGCACTGTCGCTTCTATGGCTATGCCTATTGGCCATTGACATCTCCCAGGTGGCAGGTATATAAATACTAAATGCCAAGTATTCCCTGCCAAGTAATGATCATTTAACGGGGTCTTCCAGGGGAGCCTCCTAACTGCACAAGTCTCTGACAATGGAAATCTCCTGCAGCTTCCTGCTCTTCTAAGCTCCCCAAACTGCCATGGTCTCTTGAAACTAAGGCCCTTCTGGTGTGGGTCCTTTTGTTCTGATGATGTCCACTCTCTCTATTCTGTCACCTCTCCTCAATTCTTTCTCCCCTTGCTCAAACATGTACAGAAAGCAGATCAGCAGTTCACACCAAAGCAGATATCCAGCTATGAAATGAGGTGGAGGCATCTGTAATCCTTGAGTAATTCTCTTGAAACCCCTCTTGGTGGTGAGGAAGGACTCTCAAAAAGGAATCACTAAGCCACAGCTCCCTCCATTAAGTGCTGTCTTTTCACTACAATGTTTTCTCCGAATCTCCTCTCTTGTGTTGGTCTTCCTCTCTTATAAATGGAGGAAGAGAATGTCTGTGGAGTCTGGAGTGATAGTTAAGATAGCAACTCTGGTTCAGCTGCTATTAATAAGTACTGATTGGTATTTACTTTTTTTAAATTGAGAAGTACTTGGTCCCTTTTGTTCTTGTGTGGAACCACAGGAAAATTTATATTTAATATCTGGTTACATAGCATATTCAGTAGAACCAAAAACAAATATGACTATATTATAAGTAGAATTTTAGTAACTGATTCCTGTAAAAAACTGAAAGAAAGGGAAAGAAATATGAATGCTCAACATTTGAAATGTTATTTCACAAATCAACTGAAATTTTTTCAATTGAGACAAAAGTTCAAAAAAAAAGATTGCATGAATAAAAAAATAAAGAATGATTAAATGTAGAGATAATCATTAATAAAAGAAAGAAGATCATTTTTTGGAACACAATTTTTATGTAGGAAAGGAAATGAAAACTGCTTTGGGTAAGGATATTGTTACTGTTTCTCTTTAATTAAAAAAAAAAAAAACTATGGGTATGTATATCAGTGGTACTGATTAAAATCCTAGCCCAAATAGTTACATTTATTACTGAATTCTAAACATAGCCAATAAGTAATAGGTTCCAAAAGAGAAGGCCACTGTATATTTTTTAATGAATTTTGGACAGAGTGCATGTAAAGTAATCAAACACAAAGTTAAAGTGATCTGTAGAAAAGAAATGCCTTTTAAACCACCATGCATTAAAATAGTAAAAGTATATTTAAATGTCATTATCTTTTATACCTAGTTGATATGTAACTATTTGTTCAGATTTTCCCACAGGCTGACCCTGATAAAGGAGGCAAATCTCAAAGGGACTAACGGTCACACCACAGCTTAGTGAGTGACACTGATAGACTGTGACGGGAACCTGACATTGTCAAGATTCGTTTACAATGAAAATGATGGCAAGAGCGGGCATTTACTCCATACCATTGGAGACCACTTAGAAGGATGTCAATGCCATCTTAACAATGGAATCAAGAATGCTAAGGAAAAGTAAATACTAGTCTCAGATGCTACAGATGTTCAGCTGTTACTTCAGCGGTAGGTGAGAATAAACAAGTTATTGTTTTTAGAGGATAAACTTCACCCTAATAAAAAATGAGATAGGAAACGTCAGCAGTAATACTAGTACTTTGCATAAATAGGAGAAACAGTCCTTTCATAAATTACTCTAATGTAATCTTTTAAATCTTTTTCTGGATAACAATCTGAGCTCAGTGATCTACTTTAGCGAGTAGAAACACTGAAATCTTCCGGTGTTTTGGTTCAACTTTATCAAATTGCTTTATTTTAAAATGAGGAAGAAGCAATCTGTAAAGGGTACTATTAATTGGGTAACAATTTTAAATGTTCCAGTTTAAGTACAGTGGTTTAGCAAAGAAAACAGCACAAACACCTCCTAATTGATATTGCACAATAATGTCCACAGAGCAGGCCATTTCCAGAGTTTAAAATTTATATTTGCACACATATCCTGTTTGATTTGGAAGTGCTATTTTTTCTTAGAGAGAAAGAATAATATTGTCATGAATTCTAACTATCCCACTGCCAATAAATATGAGTCATTTAGGAAAACATGTTACTTTCCCAGAAATAGGCATTTTCTTTAGTTATCTGTCATTAACTAAACCTAACTCTGAGTGTTACATATTTGTTAACTAGAAATTTAAAACTCTTGCCATACAAGGAGGTTTCTATTTTACCTGTGTTGTTTTATTTTGAATGCAGAACTGTTTTGAAACATTTTATTTTATATGTAATGGTGATAATATAATACTGGTGCTATCAGTGTCCCTGGACTCAGCAGAACTATGATATTAGCTAAATTTCATCAAGTTGAGATACTTCTATTGCCTTACATACTCCACTGTGTTGTTGGAAGTAGCATAAGTTAAGCTGCTGCACAAAGTGGCACACAAAATACTGGAAATCAGAACTGTTTATTTTTAAAATTTTGCTTGAATATTATTTGCCATGGCTAATGACTAACTTGCAAGAATAAGAAGCAAATTGTAAAATCAGAGCTGAAGTTCAATTCATTAATGTCAGATGGGCTACATAAATGGATACTTGAAGAACAGGCAGATATTATTAAAAAACAATTACACTGAGAATCTTTGAGGAATCATGGAAAACTGGAACAGTATTAGGAAACTAAAAATAGACAACAGTGTCCATTTAAATAACCTTGATTTTGAACTCATGAAAGTTATTAGAATAAATTATTATATAAAGAATACAGTATTTTACATATTTTCCCTTATTTCAAACCAAATTCCAGAAAGTTTTGATGGAACTTAAAATAAAAGAAAGAAGGCCATTACTATAAAGATAAAAGGTTAAATACTTAATGTGGAGAAGACAAAGATAATTATATCAGAAACACTTTGCTTTTTGATGCTGTTGTTTTCTTTGGACTCATTAGCACTACGTTCTAAGTGTTAACGAGGTAAAATAGATCCCCCAAACAAAACAAAACAAAACAAACAAATGCAGACTCAGACTGGTAAATAGTTACATAGAACTCAGTATAGGAAACAAATAGTAGCTACATTAATTGTATTGACTAAATATTTGGGTGTCTTGTTGATATGGACGACTCTAAGCAAGAGTCAAATGTTTCTATTCAGTGGAAATTAAGATATTGCAACAGATAGGTTAATTTCTACAGCTAAAGTATAATGCTATTACGGACAGTGTAGAAATAACAATACTAGGAACATATTTAAGCTTTCCAATCTAAAATAAATACATAAAATTCTTCAGAATAAAGCAGTTTGGTATAGTGTATCCATGTTAATTTAACTGCATCTTTTAACCTTTCTCATAGCCAATGTCAGTGAATTTCTACCTCTTCCCATTTTAACTCATTAAATTATTTTTCCATTAGGCAAACAAATGAACTAGAAATTCTCCACTCTAAAGATATTGCAATTTCCCTGTAGGGTTACAATTACATCAAATAAAATTTCAAGTTAATATACTTTCTATACTGTTACTAGAGTACTCAAAGCCATGGTATACAATATTAGCAATTTTATGTTCACGTTTAAGTATTGCTCATGGTCAGTTGAAATCAGTTTTAACTTCCAGTGTTTCATATAACATTTCAATTTCAAATTATTTATGTTGAAATTGAAAAATCTTCTCACTTGAGCCAAAATTGCTATTTAATTTTCTAAAAATCATAAAACTCTTATAGGTAGGATAACAGGCTCATGGAATTCTTTTGATATTTCTCATATGCATGGATCTAAGTGTTAAATTATCTTCTCCCCAAACCTGGTTAGCCTCAAAGAATGACATCACCAGATAGTTGTATAAGCCACAAACCTAGGAATCATCTTTATCTCCTCCTCTTTCTCTGTGTGCCACGGATGTCCAATTCCTGTTGATTTCATCAGTGTGATTTATCTCTACTTTGTTTCTCTCTCTGCTGTTGCAATCATATTCCAGGACCGTCATTACTTTTAAGTACAAATCTTACATTGTCACTCCCCTGCTTAGAGGACTTCAACTGTTTCCCATTGTTATTAAGTAAAAGACCCAACATTTCTTTTCTTAACGTAAGCACCAAATGATCAGGCTTATGCCTCTTTTGCTCGTCACTGTATCCTCAGCATTTAACAAAGTAGGACCAACTCTGTCAGTTTTTGAGTCGAGAGTTGCAAACCCAGACCAATTCTTACATTCACATGTGGTAAATTTCACTGTGGCATTAAAAAATGATAAGCTATAGCCTTTGTCCTTGACCAGCTTATAACAGAAAAGAGAGATAGATATAGCATATATGCACATAATCTTATCCTTTGACTGGAATAAAAGATAGAGAAGACGAAGAATAGGAAATATGTCTAATATTTTAGAAATAAACTTCTTAGAATGTGGTAATCATTTGGATACAGATGGAGATGAAAAGAGTAAAATGTGAGAGGTAACTTCAGTATCTAGTTAACAGTTGGGGATACGGTAATATTATTAATGATGCGATGAAGATGGTGATAATGATGATGACAATGATGATATCTAATATGTATCATCTGCTTCCAGTGTGTCACTCACTATGTTCAGCTTTTATATGCACTATCACAATGAATCTTTAGAACCTCTGAGATAGATCCACATTAGTATTATTAAAGTTGATTAAACTTGCCCTGGGATTTAGATCTTGGAATTCTGAACTCACAATACCAGCTTTTAATCACCTTTATGAGGAAGATCAGGTTTCATTATGAATAAAAATCCATTTGATTCTGGACTTGTTGAATATGAGATATTTCAGAATCACTCAAATGAGACTGACAACAAGCACTGGAAATATGGCATTGAAATTTGGAAGGAAAGCAGATGCCCAGTGAGGAAGATTTGGATGTCTTTGATTTGTAAGTGGGAGATTAAGCCATGATGCTTGAAGAGGGTATAGAAAGTATAAAGGTATTTCTCCTAAAAGTGTATTTCTACTGAAAGCCACAGAATAAGGCCCAAACAAGCCAAGCTGGATGACTTAAAAATAAAGCCTAGGAAGCTGAGCAGGAATAAGCAAAATTAGGTATATGACTCCTACAGTAAGTTCTTAACACTAATGGGTATCAATGCATTTTTATAATTTCAACTCTCCCCACTTACTGGTAAGCTATAATATTCTTTTAAATAAAATGGTCAACATGAATGCCTGACAGATGTTGGGTCCTCAATTAATACTGAGTGAATAAATGTAGAACATTATCATTGGATTTAAAGATTTAACAATCCTAACTACGACTTAGGTAGATAGCCTAAACAGAGACAAAAAACCAAATAGACACAACTAAGCATAGTTTGAAAAGGTGCCATTAGTCCAACTTATAGTATGACAAATAATTGTAATATTCAGTAATTACAAGGTTCCCCTTAAGAACACTATGGAGAGATGCAGCTTTAAATCAAGGGACTACATATCACAAAGAACTCAGCAGATTTGAAGGGCCATAGAAATAATATTATATCCTAGTGGTAGATTACATGCAGATGGCAGGTGTGTTGAAAGCTACTGTTTATACAAAACCAAATCATTCTTTCCATAGCTTCTATTATATGTAGTGAAGACATACTATTCAAAGCACTTTTCATCAGTTTTTCATGGGCAGACACAGCAGGAGATTTTCAAGGTCAAAATGACCACTAAAATTTCAGTTGCTGGCGATAAAAATATACTTAGAAAGATGAGTAGTAATATGGACAAATTTATTTCTAATTTAATTCCAATTCAGGAATTAAATATAAAAGCATTCGCCTTTATCCCAAGAATAAATGGATACAATACGCTTTTTTAGATTGGTATGACAATGTGAATTAGAAGAAGAGAAATAGTTAGAAACTGTGTTTTGAAATGAGGATTGACTTTCTGACAATATCAACACTCATGGGTCAATATAAAGTAAAACTTAAACATCTTTATTCATTTTTTAAAATTAATTAGTTTATTTATTTTTGGCTGCATTGGGTCTTCGCTGCTGCACGCAGGCTTTTCTCTAGTTGAGGAGAGCGAGGGCTACTCCTTGTGATGGTGCATGGTCTTCTCATTGCAGTGGCTTCTCTTGTTGTGGAGCAGGGCTCTAGGCACACGGGCTTCAGTAGTTGTGGCACACAGGCTTAGTCGTTGTGGCACACGGGCTTAGTTGCTCCGCGGCATGTGGGATCTTCCTGGACCAGGGCTCGAACCCGTCTCCCCTGAACTGGCCAGGCAGATTCTTAACCACTGTGCCACCAGGGAAGTTCTATTCATTTCTTATTTCAAAAATTATCTAGTGCAATTGTTATAGCCATAATGTCACCAATGAAAAATATGAGAGAATGCAACCAACTTAATGATTCGACCAAACTAATGAACCAATGATTCAGTTGTCAGAATTGAGTGCTAAACACAGGTTTTATGTTAATTAAAAAAAAAAAAACGCCCACACGGGGTGATTGATATTTGGATAAATCAGTCATATTCATTATTTTTCTTTTCTTCAACAATTTTTCTCAGCATCAATATTAAAAAGACACATGCTTTATTGAAAAATAAATGATGAATGATGAAATTACCATCTTTTCTCAAGTACTTAAATAAATAAAACTTTCAAAAATCTTGAACTTACAAAAATAACATCTACCCAAATTATCTTTATCTATAATAAAGCCATTGTATTTTAAATATTTTCAGTGTAAAAAGAATTCTACCTATTAAAAATAATTATCTTCTAAGAGGGTCCTTAATTATTGAACAATAAATAGCTATCTAACTGCAAAAATACTCTGTAATAAAAAATTATAATGATCTGTTAGTTTCCCTTGTGATCACAAAAACTTGTCTTGAATAATTTCAATATCTCCTCCAAAATTAAAATATGGCACCATTTCTACTTCTAGTCTCTTCTGTTCTATCATGTACATTCTCTCACATCATTCACACGGAATGTTAGGACCATCGTCCACAGTCACAGATGGTCTCGTTTAGATGTACCTGGCCTAACACCTGGGCAAATACACCTTGTTAAATGTTGCTCTTAATTAAAATAATATATTAAAAAAACTAGCTAAGACTTCAGTTAGTAGGCTAAACAATTTTTCAAAACAAATTAACTACTCAAGAGCTTCTTCTTTGAAATTTTGTTCTAATGCTTCCTATAATGAGCTACTTTTCACAAAGAAGCATCTGGAATATGTTTTGCACCTTATATATTTGAACTATTTTCAAAAAATTATAATTATTGTACGGACACAGCCATAAACAAAAATTTTAAAGTGATTTGTTTTTAATGGTTTATGTGTCAATACTATGTGGGATTTTTTGAAATATTTATATCAATATATTGTTATCTATTTTAAATCTAATATATTTTTAAAGTGTTAAGAATAGAGGCTTAATTTTAAATGTGTCAAATCTCTACTGACTGTGAAAATAATTTTTGAAAATCACTCCATGATGTGCGTTTACTCAGGTTCATATTAACATATGTTTAAATTCTGGCCTTGAAAAAGATTTCATGTTCTTGTTTATCCAAAGATTCAAGTTAATACTGCATATTGAAAATCTTGGAAAGAAAGGGGAAGAAACCACAGACTATTAAGATTATGATGCAGTCATAGCAAATAGAAAAAATATAAATAGAAGATAAATAATTTTTAAAATATCAACATATAATCATAAAAAGAGAACCAAATGCCAAGAATATTATGGTATACAGGCCAAGGAATAAAAAATTATATTTAAACATCACTACACAACATACAATTTATTTTTCTGTATATATTTGAACCATAGAATGTTGTAGTACAAAACAGACACAAAAGTCATTCATTCTTTCGTTCTTTTAACATATATCAAACACTTACTACATGCCAGGCAATGTTGCAAGCGATGGGAATATAGCAGTGAATAAAGCATATAAAAATCTATATCCTCAGGGAGTTTATATTCTCATTGGGAAGTGGGTAGAAAAAATAATAAGCAAATAAATAAAGTGACATGACACATTAAATGAAATATCTGTCATATAGGGATGAAAGAATTTTTGCATATACATGACATATGTGTGTACGTGTAAGCATGTATGTTAGGAGGGTAGATTGGGAAGAGTTTGCTGAGAAGATAACACCATCAAGCACCATCCTCTCCTTTTACAGCAGAAGAAACTGAGGTTCAAGATGATAAAATGAAATGCTTGAGGTCGCATAAGTCTTCAGGTGAAGAGCTGGACTCAATCACATTTATTTGCCTGACCCGTGGTCCTAAATCCTTCCCACTGTACCACACAGAGCACACCTACTTGAGAGAATTGCCTGGACTGTGCGATGAAGCAAAGACAAACATGAATGGTGGATCTGGATGACAGGTGGGTAGTTCAATTGACTGGAGGAGAAAGTACATATTAGGAACGCATCAGGAGTCAGAAAGAATTAGGTAGGGTAGGGAGATGAGAATGAAAGTTTTCAGATGTCAGGATGATGAGTTTGATCATCATCTTAGGCAGGGGAAAGATATGATTAACGTGATGTATCAGATAGTCAGAAGGAGGAAAAGGAACTTATCATCAGGAATAATCATCCCAAGTTCTGTCATCCACCATATCGACACTGATATAACCAGGGCAAGAATCCTGATTCTCATATTTCATGCCACTGGAAGATTGATAAAATATAAAAAAAAATATTGTGTTCTTTATCATTAGAGTTTTCTAAGATGATGACTGAAGAACAAATTGGTTTCCAGAGGCAGACATGACAAAACAATTATATTGAGTGAGGATATACTGCATACTCTTCCCCATATCTGAATCCAGTGGCTTGTAAACTAATTCCTTTTATATATGCACTCTAGAGATTTTCCACAATAAAAGGAACACTATGTGTATCTTGTTCGGAAGTCTTCACATAAAAGATATAATTTACTCTTTCTTAATAGAAGGTAACAGCTTACCAGTGAATATGGGTTATGTAGAATTCTTAGGAAAGCAAGTTGGGGGGATGCTCTGAGTGACACATAAAGGAAATATTCCCCCCAAATTCATGATTTAATAATAAGGTTTCTGAAATATAACAAGTTTGGCTTTAATATTTTATTGAAAAATTTAATCTGGGAATGTGTTTTAATATATTGCTACTTCTATTCTGTGCAGAATATATATTACTATTCTGTAGCACCTTCAATAACTGTTATCATATAGAATATTATACACATCCGTAGAGAGCAAAACAGTGTTTACGATCCTGATATTGAAAAATATGCACCAGTAAAAATACATCCCAGCCTTAGCCACTATTCTTGCCATTCACTTTTCTTCACTATTCACAATTCTTATATTCACTAGAATTCCTCAATACTGACTTCAAAAATAACAATATATATTATGTAGGTAATAATTTCTAAATGATGCCATAAAAATTTTGATTTCCAATGTTATATAGAATGTCTTATTAAAATTGTACATCCAAATATATACATGCAAAAAGTACTTATTTTCTTTAGCTTGATAATATCACAGAGCATGATAATCCTTCATTTTGCCTGAGGAGGATTTTATTTTTCTTATCAAATCCATAAAATGATCATATTATTTTAAGTTGCTAACATGTAAAATAAAACGCAATATGATTTTTATTTGTAGAAGATGTCTCTATAGCTCATATCATTTACTTTAATGATTTTTATTTTCTTACTCCAAAATTTTCAAGTTAAATTCTATATTTATCTGGAGGCTTTAAGACCAGGTAAACGTGCTAAAATACATTTTCAAGCAGCTTACTCTGCATAGACTGCTTTTAAAAATTCAAAACAGCCCCCATAGCAAATGTCATTTCTTTCATGGTTACAAAATGCAAACTCCAAGTGTTTTATCCTAATGAATAAATGAGTTTGTCCTTTATGTATAAAATATAGTTTGTGTTTGTTGCACAAGTTTTTAATAATAGATGAATTTTAGGTTTGCTCTAACATATTCAATAAAGTGTGATTAATCTGGTTTTTCAAAAATGCAAAGTAGACATTACTATATTACTTTGCAAAATGCACAGCTTGCAACATTATTGTCTCAGTGGGATCTTAAATTGAATTGTAAAACGTGTCTTATTTCCAGTTTGATTTATGTAAGAGATAGCAGTGGATAATGTCCCTTTTGAAGTTTCACTGCTTTGTGTGAACAAACAATATAAACCTAAAATTCATCATAGAGTTTATTAGAACCCCAAGCAAACTTTCCAGTTATGTTTGACTGAAATGAAAATTATGATGGACTTAGAATACCACATTTTCAATGAAACAACTTTTTGAAGTTTACTGTTATGAAGGATTATACAATACATTTTTGACATTTTCCGTGATTTTTATTATGGTATTTCAAGTAATTACCAAATCATGTTTTTCTCTAAAAAAGCTTTCCTGTGCCCTGAGAATTAATCTATGATACCATTTAGCTTGGCTTTTTGAAGTAAATATCACCAGATAAAAGCCAGCTGGATCTGAATAATAGGATACTTGAATGAATGTATTAGTGTTTGAAAAAGAGAGTACAAATCTTCTAAAAAGATTAATTTCCATAAAAAAAGATAGCTCCCAGATCTACAAAAGAATAAATTCAAAAACATAATAAACTCTCAGAAAGAAAGGTAGATTAAAGTAAAAGCTGCAGCACCTTGTTACTGCAGCTGTTGTGAAGCAATGATTCTGTATCAATTACATTTGGTTGGTCCTGTAGGGCTCTTCAAAGCTTTGTGTGAAAAGCCCGAATACAGGATACATGAGGCAATGTAATAACTACAGCGATTAATTTTGATGCAACACCACTTTCATTCTGATCTTACTCTCAATATTTACAGTTTGAGAGAAGCTACAAAGGTTCTGATGGGAATATATGAATTGAGTAAGGACACTTTTTTCTTCTTCATTTATTAAAGATGTGGATATGAAATTTTCTTTGTCATGAAAATATTGCAGCTTTATCACGCAACATAGTTGCTGACATCATCATGTAAAAAGACCTGAGTTGGCCAATGTACTTTATTTTCAATATCCTGTTTCAAACATGTTCTCTAAAAAGGGCCATGAATTCTGTTCACAAAACTTCTCTACTTTAGCCTGTACAGTTACTAATAAGAACAAAGTTTGGCCATGCATAAATTCCTCTGGGAGGTAAAACATACCCTTCCATCTTGGATGACTCATGTTATTACTATCTTTAAGACAAAACCAGAATAAAAGGTGAAGATAAATTATATTTTAACTTTGATTAAATCCTAGACATATTTAAATCTGTTAAAATAATTGACATGAAACGCCATATTAATATTATTTAATTTCAAATGCAATGTAAAGTATGGTAAAAAAAGAGATATAGACAATACGATGGAATAGTAGGTATATTTCACTTCTGAAGTAATTTTTTTATAAAAAATACAAAATAATACCTAAAAAAAGGAAATCTTTGTACAATCATAACAGCATAACAGCAAGAAAAGAAAAATCAACTAAAGGAGATTAGTAAATCATTTTTCCAATTACATTTTGAAACTCATTCGAATGTGTGGAGTAAAATAAACTGCTAATTTGCCTTACTCCCCTCCTTCCTTTTATTTTTTTACAGTACACTGTCAAAATCAACCCCAAAATGAAATGTACCCCAGTAATTGCATGTTCATTTAAACTTCATAAGTTGTTTAAGTATAGCTTGCTATTTACAAATTAAGTCGACCATAATGAAGACATAAAGGACATATTGCCATTATTAGAAAAATATTACTGCATTATGAAATGTGTCAGTGTTTATCAGAAAAATATTTTTAAAGAGAAAGGTTTCTTTCCCTGCACTCATATTGACTACTAAATGGTTATGACTATTTTTAACAGTAGCTTAAGAATTTCTATATCGTACTTCTTCAAGAAAGCTGCTTTTAGTTAAAACATAAAAATGGTAGTTACAAGGTTTCTGCAAACATAACTGCCATTCCATTAAGGAAATGGTGCAGCAACAGTAAATAGTGGCCTCAAGGGAAATGTAAGTATTGATTTTATTACTGTTTTGGTTGGTTTGTATTTGCAATTGTCAACTCTAATTTTGGACTATGCTTTAAGTATCCTTAAAACTGCTTAAGGAAAGGACAAATATTAACTGAAAAATATTGATAACTATTAGTTTTATAGCTTTAAATATCATGAGACTATTCCTTTTCAGCTTTTCATAGTATGTCTTTTAAAAGTAAGAAACTTTAATTTCGCTACACACAGCAAATGAACCACCAAGTTGTCTTAATTAAGTCATATTACATACTCATTTTGTACACTACAAATCAGTATTTGATTCTAAAGTTAATCACTACAAAAAGTATAAACATGGTTATACACTCCTTACTTTAGTTTGGAAATGTGCTTTGAATTCATTGATATTAAAGTTTTGATTCACCTAAAAAGATATAAAATAGCTGTGAAACTAATTATGAGTCTAGCATTTTCATCATGTTGAAATAAACATCAACTCACAGCCTCATTAAATGTAAAATGATCAAATACTGAAAAAAGAACAAAATTTGCCAACGTAATATAATTAATATGGTTTATATTATGATCATCATCTTCATCATCACTGATTTCCTCTTTACATTTCAGTAAATGACATTCGCGCTTTTATGCTGAAGGTATAATTAAGAACACAGATCATTTTCTTAAACCATGCCAGAGAGCAACTATGTTTAATATGTAAATTTTCAACTATACCTACGGGGCTGTAAATATAGTCAGTGTTAAACTTCTACAATTAACTAAAAGAAGTGTTTATGCTACACATAAATTTTAAAAATGTCCTCTGTGGAAATCTAAAGAGGTGCAAATTAATATTAAAAAAAAACATTATGGCTTCTCTTCAGATTAAAAAACATAAAGTATTCTTGGGGTCACAAGCCACACGGTGTGCTTTAAACTTCACATATCAAAAATAGAAAGACAACCTATTATAAACACATGCAAAATCTTGAATATCACTAAATGCCGACTCCCTACATCATGAATTTACAAAGAGGCCAAAGGAAAACAGTCCCCTTGATTTTATGTAAAAGTCATACTTACATTGTATTTTAAAATATTTAGAGAGGAGAAATGGCTTAATGAAGTAAAACCTTGCTTTGACTGGAGAGAAGGGATTTATCTGTGTATACTACATGTTCAGTATGTGCTTATTGGATTGTTTCTTCGTTCCAAATAATTAAAATTTGATGGATAAATATACAACAGGCCTATTGGTTCGACAACAGTCTTAAATCTTAGCTTGGCCATTTACCATATAGTTCAGAATGAAAGTCATAAGGAGTATTTCTTCATATTGAAAATAACTTTGTGTTTATCTCCATCGTCAATCTTCCTTGAGACCATGCTTTAGCATGTCTAAGATTTCCAAGTTTCTCATTTGAGACTTTTTCTTTCTTCTTCTCACTACCATCATGGACTACAAACATTTTTAAAGAAAATCCTGGAGTAAAACTTACTGTAAGTAGATACAGGTTTTTTAATATAGATTCTAAAAGTCAAGGGTCTTGTTTATAATACATGGCTCTCTATATCAGTGATTCTCAAACACTTTGGTTTCAGAATCTCTTTATGCACATTGGTCATACCTGTCAATACTTATCATGTTAGAAAAGAAAATTGAGAATTTAAAAATTATTTAGTGATTGATTAAAAATAACTACAAGTTCATTGCATATTAGCATAAATAACATGTTTTGTGAGAAATAAATATATCTTCCCCAAAATGTACACTTTTGCAAAATTCTTTAATGTCTGGCTTAAGAGGAGTCAGTTGAATTTTCATACCCACTTCTGCATTTAATCTGTTGTGGTGTAACAAATCATCTAGCTTCTAAAAAACGTTAAGTGTATACTCATGAGAGAATGAGTTTTTAAATAGTAATTAAGGTCTTAGTATTATTATGAAAAAAAATTTTTGACCTGTTGAACTCCCTGAGCCCTTGGGAACCCTCATTTCCATGGGTCCTGTGACCACACTTCAAGAACTGCTGCTATATCTGATAACATTTTAGGACGTTTTAGAACATCCGGGTTATGTATTAATTTAGAAACTCAAATACTATCCTAGTATTACTTCAGACAATAAGTACAAGATTAGAAAAGTTGCTCTAAAGTTTTTTACAGAAAACTCATTACTTCCATGCCAACAATTGAATCTAAAAAAAGGTAGTAATAAGAAAGGGAAATTTTTTCCTCTAGACTTAATTTTACCTCACTAGGAAAAATCAGTTATTAGTCATTTTGAGGTGGCAGACAAAGCATAGAATTTGGCAAAAGTTAGAGGTGACTTAAATATTATCTTCACAGCCTTAAGCATAAAGATTCACTCTGTACCTCAAACACTTCATCTGGAAAGCGGGGATAATACCTATTCAAGAGCAAGCACAGAATTAAGTAAGATGATGAAGATGAAGCATCAAACTTGTAGAACTAGGTAACTGATAAAGACAGCAATTATTAAGCAGAAAAGTCAAGGTTAAGATCAGGTGACTGACTTCAGGTGTTGAAGTCAGACAGAAATGAAATGGGGATGAGATGTTAAAGAAGCTGTGTGAGCCTCAGTCTCTCATGTGTAATATAACAATAACCAAGGATAAGTATCACATTATCACACAGATTAGATAATGAGTGTATACAAAGCACCTGTCATATAACAGGTGTTATCAGGAGGAAGTGAAGGAGAAGGAAAAAGAAGTGCCTGGAAAAAAAAAATGTCCATGTCAATTTGGAGTTTATAAAATTATAGAAAGGAAATTATGGCCATTCTTAAGAAATATTAGACTTGAGAGGAGCAGATTTAAAAACAAATTAAAAAATAGTTAATATACTATGCACATTAAAAGAAAAGGGAGTAAAATTTAAAACTGGTAAGTTCTAGAAAACCAAGAAGAACTTGACCACCTCAGTTTTAATAAGGAAAATGCAATATTCCTCCAAGGAGGAACCAAGGGGTTCCTTAAGGTTCCATCTTTAGTCTATGCATCACCTAGGCTTACCCAGTGCGTGGTCCAGAATAGGCATTCCGTGAACTGGCATTCCAAATAAAGGCGATGCACTATAATTAGCATTATGTGATGCTCTGGAGTCTAGGAAACATCATAGAATTTAACAACAAATGAACTCGCTAAGGAGCTGCCTCAGAGTTCAGATTTTTAGAAGCAAGAAGAGTGCACAACAGTAATGCATAAGACCACATCACCGTAGAATGAGAGGAAAAATTAGCATGGAAGTTTGTGTAATGTTTGACTGACTAAAGCCAGGAATGAATCTGAGACAACATAAAAAATTCAGGGGGTTGTTTTTATTTTTATTGTTTTTAAGTTAGCAGCTAAGAAAGAAGGGGAGGAATACCTTTTTGTTGAAAATAATATAAATGTTCAAACAAATGTTTTGTGACCACTTACAATTCAGAGATGTTAATATACTCTGAAAATATTTTTCAGATTGTCTAGATTCTACAGAATTCATCAGATATTTTATGTTCTAAAATATTAAGATCATCTGAAAGCTGTTATAAACAATGGATCTAAATGATCTGTTATATCAACAATTGAAAGAATAGAAGCCAACTCATTTCTAGATGACTCAGCTAATATGTCATAACTGGTAAATGAAAGCCACACATTCCAGGTAATCAATAATATTCCCAGTGGCATTTTTATTTCTACCAAAATTTCATTTATAGGTTCCCAGGTGCAACCAAAGCAAGTACAAAAAAATTAATTTTTAGACGGCGAACTGTCAAATGAATGTTGTCCATTTCAATATTCAAGAATATGCTGTTGAGTGGGAATATACAGAAGAAAAAGAAAATAGCAAGATAATGTATGCTTTCAGCCAAAAGTATTCATAATTCTAACGTAAGGGGTTTTAAAGGTCAATAATGATGGAATAGTCCCATTTTTCATCATCGTTTCCCATGGTGAAGTAAGTAAAATATCTTAAATATCTATTACTAACTATGGAGAAGAATCACTCTGGGTTCACGTTAAATTCGATTAATGCATGTGCTTTTGGAAAGCTTAAAATTTTCAATGTTCCTAAGAAAAATAGAATCTTGAATTTTTCAGTTAATTACTTGATTACTGTAAGCATAGGTTAATAATATATTTTCCAATTAAAAACCTATGTAGTGACGTGGATGGACCTAGAGTCTGTCATACAGAATGAAGTAAGTCAGAAAGAGAAAAACAAATACCATATGCTAACACATATATATGGAATCTAAAAAAAAAAGTGGTACTGATGAAACTAGTTGCAGGGCAGGAATAAAGAGGTAGGCATAGAGAATGGGCTTGAGGACAGGGGTGGAAGGGCGAAGCTGGGGTGAAGTGAGAGTAGCATCGACATATATACTCTACCAAATGTAAAATAGTTGGCTGGTGGGAATCAGCAGCATAGTGCAGGAAGATCGGTTCTGTGCTCTGCGATGACCTAGAGGGGTGGGATAGGGAGGGTGGGAGGGAGGCTCAAGACGGAAGGGATATGAGGACATGTGTATGCATATGGCTGATTCACTTTGTTGTTCAACAGAAACTAACACAGTATTGTGAAGCAATTATACTCCAATAAAGATCTATTCAAAAAAAAACCTATGTGGCCATTTAAAAAAATGGAATAGAAGACGATAACATAAATTTGACAATTTTAGATGTCTCCTGTAAGTGGGATCATTCAGTATGTGCCCTTCTGTGACTGGCTTATTCCACTTAGCTGGGGACAATGGGAAATAAGGTGCTGCTAAACAACAGGCATAAAGTTTTAGTTAAACAAGATGCATAAGAATCAGAGATCTATTGTACAACATTGTACCTATAGTTAACAGTACTGTGTTGTACACTTAAAATTTTAAGAGGGTGGATCTCCTGCTGTGTGTTCCTACCAATATAAATTAAATTTTTTAAAAAAGATGAAAGAATATAAGTACAGCTTTTCATCATTCTTGTGGTATGTTACATTAGATTCAATTGACAAATCACACATATTAAACATATCTGAAATACCTAAACATAAAAAGAAATAAACTGCTTGATTATGGGTATCACTAATAAGGAAATTCAGGGGAAGTCGTGGGCTCCTGCTTAAAAAAATATGACTATGGCACTTTATATAATACAAAATGGTTTCTTAAAAACATATACTTTATATAATAGATCTAGGAATACATCATTGATTCTTATTGTCTTAAAGAAAGTTATTCCATTTACTAAATATTCGTGCTCAAATGTGTTTTTTATAATTAAATGTTCAGAGATTTGGAGATATATAACATAACTACCTACTAAGGAAACACCATTTTGCTTTTATAGGTATTTTATTACATCAATGGAAATTTCTCTGTATCCTTCTATGACTAAACTCATAAGCTATAACATAGAAATTACTATCAACAATGTAGACCAGCCATAAAATTCAATTAAAAATTCCTACATTTTAAGCAGTTATAGTACCATAATGTGTAAACATGAGCCAAAGTGATGTGTAGTTCCTAGAGCATGTCACATTTAGAAAATAAATGTTTTAACTATTTCATCACTTACTCTGTGCAAAGAAATTTGGAGGGCCTTGTTGTACCCTTAGATCTAACTGAAAAACAGTGCATTCATTAAAGAACAATGGACATGCTCGGAGTTTGTCTTAGTTAAATCTGTTCAGCAATATTATTGCTATATGTTTTTGTGCTCCAAAACATCTATCCCTTGTTAATTCATTCTTTCAACAAATATTGGTTGCAGACACTGTTCTAGGCACTGGAATTAGTAATGAGCAAATTGGACAACAAAATCCCAGTTCCCATGAGGCTGACATTTGAATAATCTTATGCTAGATAAATTACATGGCACATCAGATTGTGAAATGCCATGGAGAATGTAAAGCAGGAAAGGAGGGGCCTTCTCTGGTGGCGCAGTGGTAGAGAGTCCACCTGCCGATGCAGGGGACACGGGTTCGTGCCCCAGTCCGGAAAGATCCCACATGCCGTGGAGCGGCTGGGCCCATGAGCCATGGCCGCTGAGCCTGCGCGTCCGGAGCCTGTGCTCCGCAACGCGAGAGGCCACAGCAGTGAGAGGCCCGCATACCGCAAATAAATACATAAATATATAAAAAAATAATAAAATAGGGCTGTTGATAAAAGCCTTAAAAAGAAGGTCACATTTGAAGGAGACAAGAGAACAAGATCTATGGAGAAGAGGATTTCAAGAAGAGGTTAACAGCAATGCAAAGACTCTAAGGCAGGAGCATTCCTGGGATATCTGAGAAAAGACAGGGAGGCCAGAGTGGCTAAAGTTGAGTGAGTGACAGTGAGAGTGGGAGGGAAGGCAGTCAGAGTGCAGAAGAAGCCAGGAGCCCATCATGCATTAGGTTACAGGCTATCAAGAGGACTTTTATTATTTTACTCTACATGAAATGGGAAGAACTGAGATAGTTATACGCAGAGGAGTGACCTGGTCTGACATAGGTGTTCACAGGACTGCTCTGCCAGTTGCAAAGGAGTAGCCAGGAAGCAGGGAATCAGGTTAGAAGGCCTTCACACTGATCCAGGCAAGAGGTGATGAAAGGGTAAGAGATGGGTGGATCTGGGGATACATTAGATGTGGGTATAAGAGAGGCAGGAGTCAAAGATGGCTCCAAGATTTGGGGCATGAGCAAGTAAGTAGAAGCATGCAGTTACCAATAATGGAGATGAGAAGATTGAGGAATGAGCAGGTCTGGGGTAGGAAGACCAAGAATTCCTTTTAGAGATTTTAAATTTGAGATGTCCCAAACTGAGCACCTCCTCAAAAAACAATTTGCCACAGGCAGAGACACTAACCTTGAACTCTGTTTTCTTCTAGGCACTCTAGGTCAGTGGTTGATGAGTAGATGACCTCAAATTATGCTCTTCTTTCAAGCCTTGTTTTTTTAGGCTTTAATTGGAAATAGTATATCTTAAAAAATAAAGTAGTTTAATTTTTCTTTGTTTTCATGATTCTTACTCATTAACTCATTTTTCATTTAATTCAATTACTGAGTTGTCACTGCATGTGAGTCCCTACTCCAAACACTGGTGAATACAGAGAGGAGACAGTTTGGCCCTCAAGGTGCTCACAGCCTATCAGTGGAAGAAGAAAATACCATAGTGTTTATACATTTTGAGGATTTGAGAAACAAAGCAGAAATGTATGGTTTATACACACTGTCTTCATATATACGGTTCAATGCATTGTGCTTATAATAACTGCAATCTATGTGAATTTTAGAAAGTATACAAAGAAATGAATGATAGAAGGAAGACTATGTTGTTTTATGAAAATCGAAACAATGGCATCATGAAGCTCAAAGAGTAAAATTATCTCATTATGTTGTATTAGGGATACATCTTCATTTGCCATTTCCAGGTATGAACAAGGCACTCTAGGTCAAGTGCATGCTCTCTTGAGTGGGGAAGCTCTCCATAGAAAAGAGAACATTAGAAATGTAGTCTAATGAAGGAAAAATGACATCACTGGCAGAGGAAACAGCAAGTTTGAATTTACAGATCTGCAAAAAATAAATAAATAGAAAACTTTGTGGCTAAATAGGTAGCTAGATCTTTGAAGGAAAGGTTGCGGCACTAGGAGGGGGACATAAAAGGAGGGTTCAACAACATTACATTTAAATTTAATATTTATTTTCAATTCCAAAAGATTAAAAATTAAATCTAAAATCAAGCTTAAGGAAAACTGGTATTTTGAATAATAAATGTCACTGAAATCAACCAGTCACTCCCAATTCATTTATATTGGTTAACTTCTCTAATTAGTCTAGTAAGGTATCATTTTTGTGATGCAGCAAGTTTTAAGGGCCTTACTGACCTAGAATCTCATGGCACTTGTTTGAGGTGGCATTCTCTATTATAAAACAACACTATGCGTGTTTGTACACTAATGTGGTGTAATACCTACCACTTGCCGCAGAAGTTTAAATGTACATTTTTTTTTTCCCAGTAGGGACAAACATTATCGGAAAAGCCCTCCCCAGTCTCTTCCCCACCTCTCTCATGATTTCACTGCCACCAGTTCACCCTGCTGGGTGTGCAGACTTTGGCAACCAATCAGGTTTCAAATCTTAGCTCAGCCACGTCCAAGTGTATGACATCAGGGAATTTGTTTGACCTCTTGGTGTCTCAGTTACCTCCTAGGTGAGGACATGACCATCGCTCTCCTTGTCTCCTTGTCACATTGTTGTGCTGAATGGCTGACACATGTAAAGCACAATGGCTTGTTCATCCATAGGAATTGCTCAGTAGTTGAAGACACAATTATTAATGTGAGCAGAATCCTTTTGTTGAATGAAGAGGACAGAAATAAAATTAGGTAAACATCTTCTACTAATATGCAGTAGCTGTAATACTGTTTCCTTGTACTGTAGTCACTGGGAACTTGTAAAGATCTAAAACTGGAGACGATGTAAATATTTTGATAAATTTTACTACCTAAAATGTATTAATGTTTACTTGTCTATTCTATAAACTGCATTTGTGTTGTGGAAAATGTATATAAACAACTCTTTATTAAATGGTTTACATCATAAATCTTGCCCTCAAATAATGTTCAATTGGGTCATGATTAAGTTGCCAGTCCTCAAAAGGCTATTTAAGCCACTACATACTTCAAAAATTGTATTTTCAACACTTTTCCAACTTGAACTATCATTTACCATGTATTGAAAATAGAAAACCTATTTTCATATTTCTAATTCCAACTCAACAGAGACCCTCCTTCAGCAGTAGTGAAAATTATGTGGGAACAGTACTCCCAAGCACCAGAAATCTGCTAATTTTCCACATTTGTAAAGGAAAATAATCTTAGTACAAAATTACCTCCAGTTATTCTGACAAATTATTCATTCTCAAATCAGGGTTGGTACTCATCCTTTGAAAGTCTTAGAGTTCTTCCCTATATTTGCATAAATTTCTTACTTATATCGGGATACAGCTCAAAACATATCACTTTCCTGAACCACACAACTCTATCATTAAAATCTAAGGATAGGGCTTCCCTGGTGGCGCAGTGGTTGAGAGTCCACCTGCCAATGCAGCGGACGCGGGTTCGTGCCCCGGTCCGGGAGGATCCCACATGCTGCGGAGCGGCTGGGCCCGTGAGCCATGGCCGCTGGGCCTCCGCGTCTGGAGCCTGTGCTCCGCAACGCGAGAGGCCCGCATACCGCAAAACAAAAAAAAAAATCTAAGGATAAAATAAGTCAAAACTTGACAATATTATTATAATTTCAAGCTTCACACTGATAATATAAATAAAGAGACAAATGAGCATTCATTTCAAATTTGAGTTTTAACAGAATGGCAGAACTGCACTATTCACATATTTAAAACAATCCAATACCACTTCAGACAAAATTGCTGAAATTCTCTGACCCACAAATTAGAGTCAAGTGAATAGCTAAATCAAATGAATTAGGAGTAAAATTTCATTAAATGTAATGTAATTCTGGCATTAAAAGAGATTTATGAACTCTACAACCTGAATGGCAGAAATACTATCAAACAATTCCTGGGCTTTCTGGGAAAGAAAATGCTACCCCTTCCCTTGTTCTGAACTAAAGCAACAGACAGCAGTTTTGTATCCCATCTACTCATGTACCATTTTCAGAGTTTAAAGGAATTTTACAAAGCCATATGCCTTTCTCGAACTGGAATGGTACAGCAGGAAAGATAAATTAAGATATCTCTCCATGTGTGTATTATTACGTGTGCAGGTAAATAAAATTGACTTCAACTCCCCTGAATGATGCACCTTCCTACTCTGTATTTATGTTATTTTGAATCAGTAACTTTATTAATGTGAAAATGGTCATACTCATTGATTCCATACTAATTATGCCAATATTAAACATTTTATTTGTGTGTGTGTAAAAATAACAACTTTCAGATTCGTTGTATTACTTCTTTATACACACACACACACACACACAAATAAGGAAATTTAGAGGACTGAAATCTAATGTGAAAAAGGGTTTGAATAATAAAGATACAAAATATATGAAGTGAGAAAGCAAATAAAACTCTTTATTATAACTTCCATTCTGAGTATCAAATCATGGTCAGTGGCATTAAGGAGTAGGGCCAAAAAAAATCATATGACAATATCTCAATATCTTAATCAGTTATTTGAAACCACAGAAGGAGAAAATATGATTATTTGTGCATTTGTCACCAAAAATAGTGTAACTAAAAGATTCAGATATGCTTGATTACCTATGACCAATGAGAAACACACTGATGTAGAAAGAATATAGATTTCAAAATCAAAACTGGTAGATTCAAATCCTTCTATTCACTAGCTTGGTCAAGTCAAAACAAATTTCAGAGCTTCTCTTCAAAATACTGCAAAGCATGTACAAAAGATATTCATTCACAAATAATGGTCATAGAAGCTAATTTGGCTGGAAAATGTTTCTAGCTTTTCAAATTATACTTGCCCAAATCTTGAGGTATAGGTGGATATATTTAGCTCAATACAAACTTTCCACATGATTTTGATTTGCTTGCACTTATCATTATGAAGCGATAAAATGAGGATCCAGGAATCCATGTCACATACAAATATCTAAAAGGCTGTTATGTTCAGAATGGTCATTGTGTATAAATTATATAAACACTTTTAATAGTCAAAAGTTTTCCACAGTTGGAATTGTGTAATGGATATGAGATAACTAATGGTTTTCAAGTTTATACTGACAAACACATGTAAAGGGGCCTCAAATCATGAAAAGTTAATTAGACTAGAATTCAGTAATTTTCAAAACTGGCTTTTTATTGGAATCACCTGGAACTTAAAAAAAAATACATAGAATCCTACTCTTAGAGATTATGATCTTGCTGGTTTGAAGTAAGTCCAGGTATTTTTTTAAGACATCCCTCGCACCTCAGAATATTCTAATGTGCTGTTAGGATTGAAAAACTTTGAACTACCTGAACTATATGGTCCCTTTGACTCAGATTCCATGATTCCAGGAAAAATCCAATTTAAATAATCACATATGTTCCAAAGTAGTTTTAGCTTATACTCTCTATTAATCCAGCACAGTTCAAAGAATTAGTAGGCAAATAACATAGTGTTGGTTCATGGCACTTTTCTGGAAGTGGTTTATTTACAAATGCCTCTGCCCATTTTACAACCTTTTTGCCTGCCTGAGGCAAGCTGGTAAGAACTTCTGGAATCCACAGGGAGAGGGGAAAGTCTCCCAGGCATTATCAGAGTGATTAATATCTGATAAGCCTGCCATCTAGGTGAAAACCACTAAAACAGAAATATTTTGTCTCCCTTTCGTCAATAGAAAAACACATCATGGGAAGAATATATTATTTTTTAAATTATTTATGTTGTATTGCATACTTATCTTTTAAACTGTCCTTCAACATCATACTACATAGTAATTTATTACTAACTTTGTTTTGCTTTCTGGATTTTCTTTTTTTATTTGTCTTGTAATTGTTCAAGTTGATATATGAATTTTATGCTTCAGATATAGAATGGAATAGGAAATATGTTTTGACATTTTCACCTATTTTACACTACTTGGTGAGTACCTGTTAGATCAGAATCTCCTTCCTCCATCTTTTTTCTAAAGAAACAAAACCAGAACATTATTGCTGTTTTTAAAGACTTCTGAGGACTTTTTATGATACAAATAAAGTTAAGTGCCAAAGTGATACCATATTATCATTTCAAAATGCTTTATGGTTTGTAGTCTAAAAGTAAAAGATGAGGAAAATGGCATTTCACACCCGTGAAGCTAATGCAATCACCAAACCTACAGAATATTTTAAGAAAGTGTACAATAAATTTTGTTGTCAGTTGCCAAAACATACTATATCAACATTTGGCTCTTTTATGTATGTTGTGTAAATTATATAATATTATTTTACATAATTTGTACAATGCTAAACAGTCAGATATTTCATACAGTAAATATTCCCAAATTTAACATGAATCTAATACAAAGGGAATACTATTACCTCAAGCAAATATATTGACTAATAGTTATTTGAAGGCACGGTGAAAGTGGATTATGAGGTTACAACCTAGAGGGTAACCTCTAGGGAGGGTAAGAGGGAGACGCAAGACGGAGGGGATATGGGGATATATGTATATGTATGGCTGATTCACTTTGTTATACAGCAGAAACTAACACACCATTGTAGAGCAATTATACTCCAATAAAGATGTTTAAAAAAAAAAGTGGTACTGTCAAAAAAAGAGTGTTTTACACTCTGGGAAACTAAACACAAAACCTCCTATATCTTCCCAACATTTCCTCTAATAATTAAATTTTGTTTTGTGTATCCAAGCATGGATATTTCTTAAAGGGTTTTCTAAATAAATACAAAACAAACTACAACACTGCAAGTCACTAAACTATTTGGCCAAATAGGAAACATTGTTAAAAGAAAAATCTGTGTGTGTTTTCTTTAATTACAGAGACCCTATCTACTTTTAACTGCCTCCCTTTTTTCCTTAATAATGAGCTGACCTTCTATTCTCCTTAACCCTTTTTTATCAAAGCCATCTACACCCACTTTGCCTTCTGTTTCTCTAATCTGCAATTATTTATGTTTTCTTCATGCTGCTTTGTCCGTCATGGGAGCAAAATTGTATTTGGTGAAATATAGAGATAATTATACCATGAACCCAGCAACAAAAAGACAGAGCAGATGTTACTTCAGATGTGCTAAAAGTCCTCATGCTTAATGTGCATATACTAAAACACTGAGCAGAGTCATCAAAAACAATATCTAATCAAGGCAGTTTTAGACATGCAAATCTTTTTAACACCGGAGTTAAATGGAGAAATTCTCTCAATAATATTTTCAGTACTCACCATGTGCTTGCCAGAATAATTATATTAGGTAGTGATTTCTAATTAATATAATAAATGTGTGAGTCCACATTGTTTCTATCCCATGGTGGGGTAGAAATCTAGGGAGGCAGAAATGGAGATCATATGCTATGAGTTAATAATACAACGCACAATGTTTTCATTGAGAATGTGCTTCCATGATGCCAAAATAATCTCTTTGAATATTGTTAAGTTAATCAGTAAAATTATTTTATTCTATTACATGCTTTCTTTTTATTCACAGTGAATCCTTTATATCATCTATTCAATTGGTTATGGAATTGACAGAAGTTAAGATCAGTTTCTCTTTGCTTAACTTAGTATATTTCCATCTACTATTGTTTCATTTTTGTTTTTTAAATGTGTGGGTACATAAATATGTGAGCGTAACTATCCTGGAATAATGGTTGTTTTTTTGGCAAAAACTGAAAATAATTTTTGACATATTGGATTTAAATCAATGTTAAATCAGGAAAATCCAAAATGCTCATCATGCTGTGTAGTGAATAAAAACAATTCCAAATACACTGGTTTAAAGTCATTGCAAGAGGGCAGTATTTTAATGGCATACTTTCCACTGAAAGAAGTGTGCCTACACCACAGGATGTAAAGCCCCTTCTGAGATCTAAAACTTAGTGGGCTCAGCACACCAACCCTCCCTCCTGGTGAGTGTTAAATGTCTGCATTGAGTGGCTGGGCTGGGCATCACTTTCAATGTTTATTTTAGGAAAATAAAGTACCTCTCCGCAAGGCCGTGATAGTGGAGCTGAAGGATTCCGTCATGTTAAGAAGCATATAACTTGTTCTCCTTCCTGTGTTACATGCAAAGTCTAAAATAGAATAGTGTCTGGTTTATACAAATATCCACTTTTAAAGTATTATATGTTAGCCAATTATAAATGGGATAAATGTTCTAACAGCTAATATTTTATATGTATTGCCCACTGAGAGAAATATATTTTGTATGTTGGAAATAATACATTAGTACAAAATTTATGTTTTAATCAAACTAAATTATGTATGTGACATATATGTGATATATATACTATGCCCAGTGTAAATAAAATTTTGAACATTACATGTTGTTTCTTTATTATAAAGGAGAATGAAAGCCTATTTGTATTTTTGAAAGAATGTGAGAGTAGCTTTGAAAATATTGATATCTTGATCAATGTTGAATCTAATATAACTGTTGAGATGACATGTCTAGTCAGTCTCTTCTAGTTAAGCTATTAGGTCAGATTATGAGGGAGTTGATATAAGTTCACAAACATTGTCTGATGTAATGAATATATTTTTAAAAATTCTACCTATAAAGTTTAATGTTACCATATTCAATGAATAGTAAAATGCAATATAAACCATGTAATTTAACAATCTTCAGTAATTATTGACGTTTTCATATCTTATTTTCCAATTGGTTAATTTTTCATTTATTTTGTATTTCAAACACTTTAAAAACCTGAATGCATAGTTACCATAGAAATACTTATTAAATTGAGAAACATCAAATCAACTGATTATTAAGTTAAAAAAAATGAACTAAATGTTCTAAAAGACAAATAAACAAAGTGAATTCTTGAACTTTCTGCAGTGGAACTTAACTTCTTTGATATTCAATAGGCCAAACAGAACCATTGAAGACTGAATGCTAATTGTAACTCTACCAACTTTGTCATCCACGCACTCAAAGAATGGACAACTTTTCATGAGGCTAAACTGTTAAACGCTACTTTGGAAAGGTAAAATATCCAAGTACTGGGATTCTGTTTTTATGGTTTCCAATCATTTGGGCCCTTTTAAGAATTAAGACTAATCAACATGATATAACCAAAACAGAAAAATAAAAACATATTTTGTCCCAGCTTGATTCTTGGTTTCTAAAGAGAAGTTATCTCAACCAGTAAAATCTCCACACCTTAGACAAGCCAGGTGTCAAATGGCAATGGAGCTATTCACTCATTTAGCTCCTCCTACATCAAAGGCACTATCTTATCATCTCTAACATCATATCCTGCTAATAAGTCAAAACAAAGGGACTTTCAAAGGAGCTATTTTGCCCACTAGTATTTGAATCAAAATAGTAAACACAAATACTTCCTTTGATCTCATTTAGGTTTTCCCCCCCATTGACAAGGTAGTCTATAAATATAGACATGTATGAAGCAATATTTATGCAGAACGGCTTGAATTCCAGAACCACTAGAGATGTGGCTCACTTTAATCAAATGCATTATATTAAAATGTTACCTAAGTAGTGGACTGATTTAAAACCTGATTCGATAAAAGTCCTGATTTACATGAAACATTTCAGGAAAAATCCATAGATGAGTATGCCTGTATATTAAAAGAATTTAATGTTTTACATGTTTAATATATTTAGTTCACTGAATCAATAATCATATTTTAAAAATACTAAACTTTTCCACTACTTCAACATGTTCTTCATACTAGGAGTATATTCCCTGGCTTGAATCATACACTATTTTAATACAATATGATGTTCATTTCTGAAAGAGATAAATAACAGGATGTGATTTTTTATTGCCATAGGAAATATTTGGGTATGACTAATTTCTCTTTCTGAAATCCAAAAAAGGTCAGTAATTAGAAATATTTTAAAATTCTAAGAGTTAAAATATTCAGTTTAGTGTAAATTTGAGTATAGCTTTTGAATATTTTAAACATGCTAAAGTAACATTTTATAGTGTAGATATCTAGAAATTGATTCCTTTCCATATAATAAAATAGGTATTCATACAATATTCTCAAGTTTTTATCAAAGACATTCTTTCCCACAAAAAAAGCTGGCTCACAGTACCTTAAGAGCCAGATGTTGAATGACATTGTGAAAGATTAAGATTTGATTCACCCTGTTCACCAACTCTAAATTACACTTTCATTAATGAAGAAAACAGGTTACAGTGTCCTTTTCTTTCCCCATGCAAAATCTAGAAAAGAATATGGAGAAGGGAAGAAGACACATTGTCTTCCAGATTCTCACTCTGTGTAAGTGAAAGTGATTTTTGAACATTGCTGCTGAAGACAAAAGATGATGTGCCAAACTGAATAACTACTCTACAGGGACTGTGGATGTCTTCATTGTGTCTGATAGTACTTTGTAGCTATGCTGTGATGGTCTGGCAGAAGTGACACACCTACCACTGAGGCTGCATTTTCAGACACAATGATCAATAATGGTGTTTCTCCAAGTTAGCACTCACTTCCTTTGCTAGTTTACAGAGGTGCTATCTCTTCTTCTTTTGGTATCAAAATAAATGATATTACATAGAATGATGAAATTTGCAATAATACATCATAGGCATTATGATACATATCTGTATATATATAGACAGAGACAGAGAGACAGAGGGACAGAGAATAAATTGAATGTAACGAACATTTTGTTTAAGCTGCCCATTTTAATACTCCGTTTACCATGTTTCTTACATGGTAAGAATTGATTCTTACTAAAGCAGTTTGACAGCTGTCAGTGCAATTAAGTCACATTTATTTTAAAAAAATAGTAAATGTTAATCTTAAGCTTATTCTCAGGAAATAAAGGTCCTAAACTGGAATTATTTTCAAGGATTAGAGAATCTAAAATAGGAGTACTAAAATGATTACCAATATGACAGATATAAAAAACCTTCCTGGTAGTTTGAATACAAAGGTATCAAGAGGTAGAATGAGTGTTGAATTTATATTGTGGAAAATTGGTCCCAAGTTGGTTTTCTGCTTCATCAGAAAGCACTTTTGTCTTGTATGCAAACAGTTAATGAAGCATGCTAACACTGAATTGTTTTAACTACTGTTAGAAATACTTTGCGTTTATTCTTCTTTTATCTTTCGGGAAGTTTTAACACTAACATAGGGAGACACTCTAAATTTCATAACCCAATTCTATTTTTCAGGTAGAATGAAAGAATAATATAACTATTTGTGATTTAAATATTTTCATTTTCATTTATGAATTATTTTCTAGTGAAAGGTAGCAGAAGATCCATCAATTTTGCTGCACAATAATAACTGTATGATGAGAATAATCTAGTCATTACGTCTTTATCAAGAAGCCTACCTTTAGTTTGAGTATTTTGAAGCAGTGAGCCTTTTGATTTAGTTTTTAAAGCCTCTGGCAGGTGGCAAAATTTTGTTCCAACAACATTCATGTGATTGGGAACAAAGGAATTCTTTCAAGAGATTTGTGGTTTTACCTTTATGTCACTTTCAAAGAAAATGGGATGATCATTTCTTTCACATTAAAATTAAAATAAACATAAAGGGAAGGAAAAATTACACATTATAGCAAATAATTGCGCTTAAAAGAGAGCTTTTCATAGATTTATTCAGACTATACTTTATACTCGTAAAAACAAGGTGTTCACCTGCGTAACTTTTTCACAACATGAAAATTTAATCCTTACTTTGCATGTCTTCTATTTGATATTAAAAATTCCCATTTTAAATTCAACTGTACAGGCTCATTACTGCTTTGTATAAAACATGACACCTTATATGCTGTGATCTTAATATAAGTGAGTTAACGTTGTACAGTTACTAACCCATGTAATTCTAAAATAGTTTTTCTAAGTGCCTCAAATAAATGCATTTCTGATATAACTGTTACTTGGAAAAGAGAAAGTCTGTAAAAAATATTGCACTAAAATATACCTGACTTTAAAAGCCAGGTTTAACTTCAATTATCATCAAATATGATTAGGATTTGTCTCTTAGAAGTTTGGCTATTGGTGTTTTAATTCTTCCAGAAAAAATGTTCTTGATAAAATTCTACTCTTGAAAAAATACTCATGGTAAACTTATTTCGCTAAGTATATACAAAGATTTTTACCAGCAATAACACGTATAATCCTATTTCAGGGCCAGTACCTTATGGAGAATAGTTAAAACATGATAAATTATAAGATACCAACAAAACTCATAGAGCATATCAGGTGTGCAATTTCAAAGGAACATGGGTCATATAAAAATCAAAGAATTTTTAAACAAGAAAATTTGAAAATTATTGCATTCATTCCCTCATTTTAGAAATGAAGACTGATGCCCAGAACTATTAAATGATGAGCATTAACTCATCATCATGCCATTCTCTCATAATTTCCACATTCGTGGGAATGATTTGTATTATGAATTAGAAATAACTTTAATATATTTGTAATAGAGGTAACAGGTGGTATCTAAGCTGGATGACCAGTCTTGCCAGCTAAGGCTATTGGGCTAAGTGTAAAATGTGCCTATAACTCTGTGCCAGTAAATCAAAAACTTCTTGATGTCCCATTTCCCATCTTCATTTTGAAACTTCTGCCAGATCTGGTGTTCCCATTTCTCATCCTTTTGCTCTCTGCTTAGGCTCTGTCTCTCTCCCCTTTGGTTTGACACCTCATCTGGACTGCCTGCCAGGCTTTCAATTTTAGTTCCACACATAGACATCATCTGTCAGATCATCCTGAGTCTGGGTTCCTCTGCCCGTAGGGCAGTCCAGTCCTCATTCATGCCAAGCCCACATCCTTCAGTCCCTCAGCCTAGCACCATGTTCTTCAACTATTGTGGGAGAGAGAATGACATAAGAAATAGATACATGTATTCAGGAATGGTCTCAATGAAAAAATTCTCTATTTTTTCTATTGACCACTCCACCTCACATAGTCTGTAATCTTTCCTTTCTCTGTCCTTTGAAGACAAATCCCACAGACCTCTGATCCCTTTCAGTATTTAAAATGTAGTCTAAATCAAAATGTTAATTTCATATCCAAATTAAAGTATCTCCTTCCTCCTACCTGAATCTTGGTTTCTGGCTTGGGTCCTGCAATAGGGAAAGACAGCTAGTTTGCTCTATTAACTTTTTTTTTTTTGGCACTTTCACTGCCCCTCTGCCTTTCTCTCTGCTCTTTTTCTATTTCTGGGTTTCCCTTGCGTCTCAACACTGTTGGGCTCTCCAAGGGGATAGGAATAAGGGGAAAGTGTGAGGGACAGCTGCCCAAATGCTGATCCTTGCACTTTTTGTGGATTCTGCAGAGCCCCCATTGCCCTGAGTTTTCCTAAGATAGATAAGCATTCTATGTCCATTTTACAAAAAAAAAAAAAAAAAAAGAATATGTGGACTTAGCTAAGAAGGTAATATGCAACAGAACTAGGGTGCAATTTCAGAACTTCTGATTTTATAGACTGTAATGCATCCTAGATGACACTTTCACTCCAAGTTATACTTGTAGATGGCATTTATTACCATATGGCTACTGGAACATTCTTGAAATTTAACTTTATTCTCAAGCCTTCAAATATAAATAGATCAATTAAAATATCCATTTTTTAAATGTCTCAGATTAGTTCAAGAGTGAATGATATTCCAAATGAGGAATATGGTATATTTGTTCCCTTAATTTAACTTAAAACTAAATTATTCTAAAATCAGTGAGAACTAAAACATAGTGTACTTCAAAAGGAAAATACATTGGCTTGAGTATGCCAAATTCATTCTATTATATTTTTATAATAATTATTTATTGATCCGTGTCATTGGGAAAACAGGAGCCTTTAGGTGCATGGTCCATAGGGAATTTACTGCATACATACCATGGAATGTAAGGGCCTAGTTTGGGGATATAAAGGTACAAAGGTTTGGGTCTATAACTGTATCTTCCTTTAAGAAGACATTGTGTAATTGAGGAAGATATGAAAGGAGATCTAATCCACATGCAAATTTGGACAAAAGATGTAAATATTGAGTTTCTTGTTCTCTTTTGCTTTATTTTAAACCTGAAAGGAGAAAAGTAATAACCCTTTCTTTAAAACAAAAAAACATTTTATAACAGAGGTGTTAAGCAACAGTACTATAATAAATTTTATTCTAAGACACTGGTAAATATGATAATAAATATGAAGTAGATTATTATGTGTCCAGTCCTTAGATGAGAACTATGGAGACTAAAAATTAGAAATAAATAAGGAACAATGTTCCTTTAGTCTAGATTGAAGACTGAAATACTTGTATGTAATATTAGCTAGTAAACACAACTAGTAAGCTGAGGTCTTCAGAAATTGACTTTTTATCTTAATAGATACAAAAAAATACATAATTAAAAATCCTTTTTCAATATTAAGTTAGTAAAAGAAGGAAACATTTTCGTCTTGATAAATATACTTCAAGATACCCCCAGAGAACAGCATGCATGAGAGAGAAATAAGAGACACATACTCCATAAATCCAAAAGCAAGAAACTAATATTCAACTTGTTTTCAAAGATTGGGCAGTTCACTCAGATGAGCTACCAAAATATAAAATAAGTAGCAAAACTATCCTGAGAGAAGGGAAAAAAAGTGTTCTAATTTGCAGTTGATATGATTGCCTTCCTAGAATTTCCACGTTGAAAAGATGGAGTTTGGACTGCATAATATTTAGGATTCTGTAAACCTTTTTAACCACTAAGTAGAAATACATGATAATACCTATCTGTTCAAATATTAAATGAGAAGTAATCAACAAAGTGGGGATATTTGTATGCTTCATAGGGGCTTATAAAAATTATATTCTAAGTTATGTTTTACATTAGCATTCTACTCTCTTGACTATGAAAGTGATGACAGTCACATATCATTGACTATTTAGCTCAAGGCCATTCTTTTATCCCTTCATCCAGAAAGTAAAGATGTGGCAAAAATTATTTCCATTTTTTTATTTTTAGTCATTGAATACAATTGTATATAGGAACAAACTAAAAAGCATCTATTAGTTCCCAAACATGAATCTTAAATAGAGACCATCCATGTCAGTAACAGAAACATACATGTACATATGTATTTCTGCACGCATATGCACTGGTGAAAAGTCAATCTATTATAATAACACAAAGACATGTAGTTTGGACATAACTGCAATTTTTCAAGATTTTTTCAAATATGGATAATTTTACATTATTAGAAATATTCTTGGGTTTTGTTTGTTTGACAGACACCTTCATTAAGCTGGATGTTTATGGTATGAATACACTGCTTATTTGATAACGCTTCATCAACAAGAAGCAAAAATATATTAAAAGGTGTCTCAACTGTCCCTAGAAATTCTGATGCTAAACCTATCTGCATGAAACGTATCAAGAAATGTCCTATACAGAGGAAATTTTGGAGAAGTTTTAATTTCTGAAATATTTGATCCAGGTTAATGTGTTTTTCTGATCATTTGTTTAACGTAAAATAGGAGAGAAATCTAACCTGACACTCACTCTCGTCTCTCTCTCTCTCTGACATTTGAGCCCCCTACGCACAACGCAAATCACAGTGAGAATGAGATTATGATGCAATGATCTCGTTGTGAACGTTGCATTATGGCTCAGGCAGTACATAAGCAGTCCCTTGGCACTTGTGCTTACAGCAATTTGAATTTCTCTAGTAGCTCACTATGATTTATGGCATATTTCAGACGTTCTCTTCACCAAGGGAGAACACTGTCAAGTTCATGAGAATTTTGCAACTAAGATAAAGGAGGGAAAGAAGAGCATATTGAGTAAACAGGAATTTGTGGTTTGTTGTAATTTGGGCATTTAAAACTGGATTGGTTGTGAAATTATCTTTGACAGTTGTATTCAATATCATCCTGTATACTGAATAGAAAAACCGATGGTGTTTATTAGTGAATCATCCATGGGTTTATTCAGCCTTCAATTCACATGTAAAACACCTGTTTGAAGAACAAGAGTTAAGGTTTTAGTATTAATAGTAGAATAGACCTTCAACAGGGACCCATATAAAATTCTGGTGTTTATCTTTTTTGAAACTCCTGTTCTGGCAAACAGGTGGTTTCTTATACCTGCAGTATGCACATCTGTGTGAGAAAATGTTTGATTTTATGAACCACATGCCAGACTTGGCAATATTTTTATAATGGACGGGAAACAGCAAATTGTATTGCTTCATTTATTTTTCCTATACCAGCAATGTAAATTTTCAGATTTAATATTACATGCTTTCTTCATAGTCCATTTTTGTAATATAAGGAGGTGTTTCTCCAGAAATATGGATAATAGTATGAATTCATCCCTAAATTCACATGCAAAATAAAACACTGCTGATGAAAGCTTTTTTCCCTCCTTTTTTATTATTACTCATAAAATTCCCTAGGTATGCACGGTGCTTTATAGAGCATATAAAAAGACAAGGTCCCTGCCACAAAGAGTTTATAGTATAATCCAAGAAACATATCGTGTAAAATAGCTCAGGTGTAGCGAATACATATTATTTGAGGGACAACTGTAGGAGGATGAATTAAAAGATAGTTATTAAAAAGGACACAGAATCACAAATGATTTTTTGTTTTTATATTTTTAGGACAATTTGTTGGACAAGGGTAAAAAAATGAATAGTGATAAATAATAGAGTTGGTAGGATATCCACTTAAATTTTATTTTCAAATTCTCCATAATTGTTGAATTATATCCACAAAAATTTTAATGCTTTAATATATTTTGCTCCTAAATTGCTATAGTACTATCTCACCACCCCTCTCCATAGCATGGAGGTTGATTTCAGTGACTTAAAGATACTGTTTACTTATGTTATATTACATTATGTAATCAGAGAATTGTATAAATTGAAAGCTTTTCATTCTGAGCCCTGCAATTAACCAAACTTAGTAAAGTAAGATAAAGAAAGGTAACATTATGTCTTCAAAGCCACCTGAGCTAGGTAATGGAAAAACTAAACTGGAGAGCAAGTTTCTGGATTTCTAATTTAATATTTTTAAAAAAGAATGAACCTTCTTTTCCCTATTTTAATAACCTGGAATGAACACTAAAGTAGAAGTCCAAACAGCGGACCCTACCTCCAGTAACGCCACCTTAAAAGTCACAAAATGTCAGGCAAGAAATGATCTCCTCTGAGATTCAATTTACTCATCTGTAAAATGGAAATGCCAACAATATTAACATTTTATGTCTCAGATTAAATGAAAATGAAGATGTGAAAATGAGAATCAAAACTTTCCATAATAAAACCCTGGAATGCTGACACTGAACAAAATGCAGCTTGAACCTATCTCTAAAATGGAGGAAATATTCTAACTGGTAAAAATGTAGAGGAATTCCTTGAGTAAAGAGAAAGCTAGCAGTAACAAAGATATGTGTACAAAGGTATTCTGACCTAACTGAGCACTCATTCATTAAACATTCATTCAGGAGGTTTGTTTTTTGTTTTTTGGGGTTTTTTTAAGTCTTGAGTATTTATTACCACTGTTTTTATTTACTTCTAAATTTATATAATTTAAATTTTAATAGTGACTTTTTTTTAACAATAAGCTTACAGAATTTTTGACAATTTGACAATTGACTCTGGTGGGCCAGCTCCAGCTCACTACTCCCAGCTGCCCAAACTCAGAGGTTGTATATATCAAAGCTAGCTCAAGTATTCTTTTAGTTCCAACATCCCACCATTTTCCCCTTGGAAAATTTATTGAACAACCATATACTAACAGCACATGCCAGTCAGTGCAGCCAAGCCAGTTCTGCCCTTGTCAAGCTGGGATGCTCGTGTATCAGGATGGGCATGAAGCAAACAGACTTGCAAATAAAGATATCATTATGAACTTTTCAAAGTGCCACAGAAAGAACAAGGTGATATGGAATGGAATGGGTTAAGGGCAGAGTTGGAGAACTAACTTAAATTTATCATTCAGGGAAGACATTAAAGCAGGAACTGGAAAATGAATAGGAGCTAGGAAGTCAAGAACAAAAAGAATTCTGGCCTACTGGTCAGAATTAAGAATACTGGGGAAGGAAGGTGTGTATGTTTACAGAATTGAAGAAAGGCCAGTATGGAGAGAAGGTGGAAGGGGAAGAATAACCCAGAAGGGTTTGGGGAGGAGAAATGAAATACATTCTTTATTATGCAGGGTCTTTTTGGCCATGTGAAGAAAGTTGAGTTTTACTCTAAGTACAATGAAAAGCCAATGAAGGCTTTTTAAAAGGCAAATCTCATGAATCAATTTATGATTTACAGTCATCACAGGAGCTGTTATAACAAGAGAGGATGATAAAAGATAAAGAGTGCAAGTGGGAAGGCTGAATTAGGGGTTATTGCAGGGGCCACACTGCGGGGGACTAGTGTGGGTTGCCACATAGACAGTGGAGGCAGTGTGGAGAGGAAAATGAATCCTAGGTATGGTCTGGAGGAAGAATAAACCCATATGGCGGTGTACTACATAAGAAAGTATTTGCAAGACAGAGGCAGGGAGCCATGTCAAGGTTGATTCCAAATTTTCTAGATTGAGCGCGTGGCTTAACAATTTTTTGAAAGGTTGCTATTTACTAAATTTGGGGAAGACTGACCAAAGTCAGAGTCCATGCTGAGGCATGAAATTGTATTACTTTACAATACATTTTGCCTGGGACGAATACTAAAATTCTTGGTATGGATCTTTAAATGGATGAGGGTACTCTAAATCATTCAGGGCAAAGGATATGATGTTAACACTATCTATAAAATTTAATTCGTGGATTGCATAATTTTCTGTATGATGAAAACCAGGAGAATTGCTTTGGTCTTAGCAATCTAGAGTTCATGGGTTGTTGACCTGCTTTGAATAAAATTAAATATATACATGGATATGGATACATATATGTGTATATATATATTACAAGAGCAGTTCCAAGAAAATGGAAGTGGGGATGAGTGACAGAAACTATTTCTGGAATCCTGAGAAATACTTCACTTGATATAATGTGTTTTTTTTTTTTTTAACTTAGGCTTCTTTATTCACAAAATTGAATGTGAAATGCTGCTTCCAAAATTGATAGTTTCCAGTATTATTACATATTATTCATGTCGATTACATAAGGTAAACTCAAAATCCCTACACATCTAATATTCTACATCATTTTCCAGACTGGGGCAAAGAAACTCTAGGCTTTATAGGTTAGATCCAAAAGGCAGCCTTAGGTAAAAAACAATGGGACTTAACAATCTTCATTTTAGGAAAATAACTGATATTGGTGAAGTGACAGTCATCATTCAAAAGCCTGGGCAAATTCCTGAGGACCACGCCATCATAACAGAAGTTTATCTCCAAAAAAGTTACATTATAACATGTCTTCCAACTCTAAGCCAAAGTTTCATTTCGGAAACTCTAAGAACTGATACATGGAGGGGAAAAAAACTAGCTAAATTTCAGGTATTATTAACCCCAAATATGATACTGAAAATAGACACATAGGGGAGCAATAAACAAGAAAGTACAACATTAATATAAAATGCCACAATTCTAAAAATTCTTTTCAAGATAGAAGAAAACATTTGCATCTATCAATTGCTAAAAAGGAAGTAACTAAGTGTTTTGAAGTTAATTATAATTAAGATATGTATTTGTTTCTAACTAAAATCATATAACATGAATCATAAAAGTAAATGTGAACATTTCTATATCTTAGGAAATTATCCAGAATGATATATTTTAAGATTATCCCTTATTCATGGTAAACGTAAAGAAGCTGTAAATTTAAACCATGAAATCATGTGTTGTTATGTCTACATATCTGTATAAAAGTCAATATTCAATTTAAAGTATAAATAAAATATAACTTGCCTTTAAAAGCTTGAAACTTACTTCCAATTCATAAGTATAGGAATAATTTAAAGCACTTTAGCACGTTATTTTATCTATCAATAGTAATTAACACAGTCTTAATCTGGCTAATGTTAATGACCACTGTTCTTCCGTAAATCCCAGTTAAACCAAGCTTATTAAGGGATAATTAAAGGAAGTCTTATGTGCACTGAATAAAGTAATGTCTGTTTTTAGAGTTGGAGTACATATTTTGTCTGATAACATAAAATTAGACAAAACTTTTCAATTAAAAGTTTACAAGCTGGGGCTTCCCTGGTGGCGCAGTGGTTGAGAGTCCGCCTGCCGATGCAGGGGACACGGGTTCGTGCCCTGGTCCGGGAAGATCCCACATGCCGCGGAGCGGCTGGGCCCGTGAGCCATGGCCGCTGAGCCTGCGCGTCCGGAGCCTGTGCCCCGCAACGGGAAAGGCCACAACAGTGAGAGGCCCGCGTAACGCAAAAAAAAAAAAAAAAAAAAAAAAAAACTTTACAAGCAGATTATTGATTTCTAAAAACAAAATGTGCCAATGAAACAACCGACAACCTCATTCTTCCTATATATGTGTGCTTTTTACAGGTGAAGCAATGCAATCTAAACCTGGTAGCATATTTCCTGAACACTACACTAGGCTCAGAATGCAGCAAATAGTCAATAAAACACCCTTTGGATATATTCAATCAGGATCAAATAGTGCAGATCCTGGATAAGTATGGAATGCTGAGGCATGTAGAGGAGGAAATAGGGCTTCAAATAATGCTGAGACATTGGGAATACTAGAAACTCCCAACATTTCAGAAGATATTTGTGAGTGTGTATGTGTGTGCATGCACTTTATTATGTTATTTTTATTTTCTATTTAATAAACTTTAGTATAATGCTTACAATGTGTCCCATCGCGTTCTGAGAAGTAATTTAACACAAATAATCCCCAAGGGCCCTATGAAATATTTATAATTATTATACCTATCATACAGATGAGGAAACTGAGACACAAAAGTGCAAAGATGCCAAAAATGTCATAAGAAGAACAGTAAAGAACAGAGCCACACTTTCCACCCAGGCAGTTAGGCACCATATTTTGTGCTCTCAACACTAAACACAAAGTTGTGTTGCCTCTCAGTTTTCACTTAAATGTTCTCATTCTCTCTCTCTCTCTCTTTTCCCTCTCTCCCCACCTCTCTCTCTCTCTCTCTCATTGTCTCTAACTCTTGCTCTCTCTCTATGCCTCCACCCCTGCCAATTACTCCTTTTGGGGAGGCAGCAGTAAATATTACAGAGTAGTAACACAGTTTGGTGCAGTGTGAGGACTGATAGAAAAGGAAATCGGCATATCACTGGAAACCTGTAGGCATGAAGATTAGGTACACATTAGAATTTGAGGTAAAATATGAGTATATGACTATACTAGGAAACTATCTGTGGCTATAAGGAAACAAAAACGATGTCGAACTACATCACATGAGGGGTATTTGTTTTGTTTTGTTTTCATCTAAATTAGGAAAGAGGGACTTCCCTAGTGGTGCAGTGGCTAAGAATCCACATGCCAATGCAGGGGACGTGGGTTTGAGCCCTGGTCCAGGAAGATCCCACATGCCACGGAGCAAATGAGCCTGTGTGCCACAACTACTGAACCTGCATGCCACAACTACTGAGCCTGCGCTCTAGAGCCTGCAAGCCACAACTACTGAGCACGCATGCCATGACTACACCTAGAGCCTGCGTGCTTAGAGCCCGTGCTCTGCAACAAGAGAAGCCACTGCAATGAGAAGCCCGCGCACAGCAATGAAGAGTAGCCCCGGCTCACCACAACTAGAGAAAGCCCGCACACAGCAACAAAGACCCAACACAGCCAAAAATAAATAAATAAACTAGGAAAGAATAGTGCCTTGAGTTCTGAATAGTGTAAAAGCAAGTATATATATATATATATATATATATATATATGGATGAATGTGCATATATATATATATATATGTGATTCGAGGGTATGTGACATTTAAATATTTGTTTTTAATACGGCTTTATAGTCCAAATTTAGAGAAAAATAGATGTGATTTTTGTATTGAGGGACATTGTCATGCAAATCTATTTCTCAGACGCAACTTGTATTAGGCGATGCATTGTTTTGACAAATTAGGTACGATTGTCTACTGAATGACTTCCTTACCTGTTTCTATCAATTTGTTTCTTTTCTATTCATTGTTTTTGTTACATTTATTTCTCAACATTAGTGACTTATATCCAACTAATCAGAATTCCTGGTTATTGACTAAATGTAATACTGCCTGCACCACATGAGTTTATGATACAGAAATTTCAAACCACAGATCTCTCCAGATTCCTATGAGAATGAGTAGATGTTGTACAGTCTTCATCTTAAACAGAAATTTTTACAAATAGATGACTCATTCTGGCTGATCATACTTTGAAATATCACATTATTGCTCTGAATCACAAATGAGAAAATAATACACAATAAGGAAAGACCTGGAAGAATAAAATTGTTATGAAGTTGCCTACTACCCTGACTTAATTTCAAAAAAACACCTCACTACAAAATTAATATTATTAGAAAGTAGTGATCTACATAAAATTGTATATGCACTTCTGTGTAAATTTATCTCATCAATCACAGCAAGTAGGTTTGGTACTATAAAGAGAAGATATTACCAGCAACATTTTCAATCATGGGGCCATATATCCAAAAGCAATCAATAAAAAAACATACAGGAACTGACAAACAACTAGTCAATGGAATCATTTTTCCTGAAATACTTAGCAGTAGCCTTTTAACGTAATTGCTTGAGGTCAATATTACTGTATTTCGGTCTGCTTGCTTGTTAAAATAGAATGGATATCATGTCCATTAATTTTTTTGGCTGTCAGAGGAAGTTTTTCACACCTACAATCAACCATAAGGAGCGATATGATATTAACATGCCTAAAAAAAATCACCTTTTTGTCAATTTTACCAAACTTTTGAAGGTCAACAGATTTTTTAAAAGTGAGGGAGAAGAAAATGCATATTTTCATCGAAATGTAAAAGGTACATATCCTTTGCTCATCCATAACTTACTTCTTAACAATTTCTCTCCAATTTGCAAAAGTAAAACGCTTCTTATTTTGAACTAACCATTTTGAGAATTTATGTCTTCAAAAAAACATGATGTCTCTGTGAGGGGTTTAATATCAGCATAGATTAAGCCAATTACAGGACACATCTTTCTCAGTTGATGGGAGAACTTAGAAACTGCTGAGTTACTCTTTGTGATAAACATTTTGGAAGGTTGCCAAAGCTGTTATAAACATTTCTGAGCTCACTTTTCCAGGGAACTCTTTTAAAAATCAATTAGAAGTGAAAGTCTTTCAATGCTGGTGTTTTAAAATGTCAAGCGTGTATTACTTTTTTCCTTGTTGTGCATCAATGACGATATTTCAAAACCTGTATATTAAATTGATTATATTCTATAATTAAGCTATTAAAGGGAATAGAATGTACAAGTGTTCTAAAATTCACACCACAGCAGAACTGGCTTGTTTTTTTCATTTTTATAAAAATAAGCCCAATTAGATAAAAAAAGGGGGAAGGCAAAGAAAGAAAGCATGAGGTAAGAACAAAGTATAAATTGGCTATTCAGATTTTATTTTAAAAGCATACTCAAGTATATTATTGATTTTGAAAAATATTTCTTAAAATTACAGGTCAACAGGTTAAAATAATAAATGCTTTATTTATGATTCCTGAGGTTAAAATAATAAATGCTTTATTTATGATTCCTGAATCTGGATTTTTTTAGAAAGTAATCTATGGTCAATGGCAGAGGATCAGTTATGAGTCTATATTTACAAAAGAGAGGTTTATTTCAAGATTTACTATAATCAAGATTACAATATATTTATTTAAAAATATATAATATGATTTTAGATCATGTTATATGTGTACATGTGCCTTATATGTGTACATGTTTGAATATCTGTGTGTACATGGTTAACTTTTTTGTTAAAAGGGGATCTTGTCAATCTTTCCAAGGTAGTGCCAACATTTCATGCACAAAAAACAAGCTATCTGTGTGTTATCTATATAATAATGTTACATAAAATTTAAAAAATTTAGGAAAACGTAAGATTAAAATCCTTAACTATCAAAAAGTGTGCTCCTTTTCTCTACAAATGATTCACAAATTTACTGTAGAGAGCAAAGGATTAAAATTCCTCATGTATGTGTAACTAACACATTGATATTAATTGGTTTGTCCTTTCAAGTTGTGTTTATCTCTTCATTTCCATCACAGTTTCAAAGGTCACTCCATTCCATTTATAAATCCAATATGACAGAGATTAGTAAAAGCAAAAAGCAACAACTAAATGAGTACCTCATCATGCAATCACACATCTCACAATTCATTTATCCAATTAATAAAAAATACCATCAAATGCTTCATGGTGAGTTTTTTCAAAGCATCAAAATGGTTCATGTCAAGATAACTTAATCATCAACATTTACATTCCTCAGTATAGCAAATGTAGAGGAAACAGTGAAATTACACCTTAGGGGAAAGATAGCCAAATAAGTATTTCGATATTTTTTCCAAAATAAAATAATTTTAAAAATAAATATATTTCATAAGTTCAGCTTATACTAGTAGTAAGTTAATGAGAGTTTCTTGAGAGCTGAAATATATGGGTACTTGTGTGTGTGAGTGCACATTCGCGTGTGTGCGTATGTGTGTGTGCAGTGCGATATCTAGCTATTTAATTGCTAAGGTAATATATTATCTAGAAGAGGAATCTAAAGGATTGAAAATAGTCTTATCATTTACTCATAGATATAAGACATTTTCTAATTTTGATGCTCATTTTGATATATTTATTTTAAACGATTTTAGAACCTGACCTTTCCCCTTGATGTAGGCATAGGTTTGACAGTGGTAGGTAAATGAAAGCGCAAAAAGAAACTAAATACATTACAACTGTCAACTCTAGGAGGCTGACATTTAGATTGCTAAAGGAAATCATTTTAAAACAATTTGACCACCTTTGTAAGATTAGCATTTTTAACCTTGATATTTTCACGTAAAATGAATATTGGATTTACTTTGTCAATATACTCATTGTTTTAACAAGTCCCACTCCAAAAATGTAGTTGGATTATTCAAATGTAAAAGATAAGAGAGGAAAAACAGAAATATAAAAACAAAAGTGAGATAACCCAGAAAGAAGATATCTCAGAAAACCTTGTAACACAATTTCAGCACTTACACAAACCATAAAGTAAAGAAAAAGCAATTTATTTCCAAAAAGCAGCTAAAACACAGAGAATTAGTTAACCAATTATTTATAAAAGAGTTAGATGTTTCTTTCTAAGAGAAATATGAATGAAGTTAAAATGAACTGAGACTGGTTTTAGACATGATTTTCCCCCATCTCTATTATATGGATCTGTGTCTCACGAAACATTAGAAGGTCACAGAATCCTAAGGCAGAATCAAGAATGTTTACAAGGCCACTGCGTTTTGAAGTAGGCTTGAATCACTCAAACAGCACAGTGCCTGAGTATAGACTATCAATCACCACATTATATTTAATAATGTTATATCTCTTTTATGTTTGTTTATTAACTTATGCATTCTTATATAAGTGTGTGGTAGCTAGTTTGTTTTGAACCTGAGCTATCCTTTTCAGTTAAAAATACTTTCTAGAAAAAGTTTAAGTACAAATATAACTATTAAATGTCTTATGAAGATGGTGAAGTCTTCCTTCCCTGGATATCCTAAAATGTAATACCTGTATAAAACAAAGATCTCTCCAAAGCCCCCAATCGATGCAGTTGTACAAGTAAAATTCCAGGTAAATGACTTGTTATCTGAATTTTCATTTAGAAAAAGGAAAAACCTTTCCAAGAATTCCTGAAATGTTGTAATTTTGTATGAAATCAATTGATGAAAAAAACTTAAATATGTGCCCTAAAGACATGCACGGCATTGATAAAAATGCAGGGTTCACACGGTCTAATAAATTGTTTTAACTTTAGAATACACCCATGCACATAAATGTGTATTTGCATAAGCGTGTGTGTACACACGCATACATACATAGATGACTGGATACACACATGCTCACATATACACAAATATCCTCTCTTCTTTGTCCCTATGCAGATTATTACTCCCTGCCTACAAATGACCCCAAGGAAGTAAGTACACTTCTTGGCTGAACAATTTATCAACAGCTTGAAGTGACAGGAATGGTGATTCAATCCCGTGTCCTCACATATCAGATGTAGGCCACATTCTTCAGTCTGCAGAACCAGAAAGGGAAAAAGTCCCTGTCGCATTTGCCCTTTCATAGAGATGGAAATATTATTAGAAAGGACATAAACAGACTAATTAAATCACAGCAGTATGGCTGGGATGACAGCTGGTACAGCGTGTGACTGAGAAGATCCATATCTGTGAGCAGGAGGTACTTCACTTCCAATCCATTCGCTATTAGGTGCTTTCAAGCTTGCTGTGCAGACATTAAATAATAACATATCATTTCCAAGACGAAAACGATGTAAAGAAATAAAAAAGGCTTTCTAACCAAGAAATCTTTTGTGCAACAGAGAAAAAAAATCATTTACCACTCAGTTCTGCTTTTGAGATAAAGATGTAATAATGCCATTACCTTTCATCAGCAGGATCCTTGAAAATCAACACTCTTTGCTTATCATGCTGTGAAATACAAATAGAGCTAAAGGCATGGTCTGCGAGGCACTGCTGCAGCGATATTAACTAACAGATCTGCCCTTTGTGAAGGAAACCGTATCCGTTTCATTAGTGCAGACTCTAATTCAAAACTGTTGAAAATGAACTGCACATACTGTTTTAATAACAACATTCCTAATCATTATCAAACTGGTAATTCTCTCAGCACTGAATGGAAGGGTCTGTGTTTCCATTATGACCTGCTGTTAAAGAAAACCATATTTAAATCCTCTATTTTTCCTATCTTCCAAATGATCCAGGTTCATCTGGGGGAGGGGGGTACTAAAAGCCTGCAAGATGATGTATGCCACATTATTTCTTCATAAGTGAATTGACATTTTTAGACATTCATGTCGACTACTATATTATTTACTTATTATCACTAAGTTATTATATTTTGTATTCAGTTGGACATGCCATGGTTCATACAAATGGCTTTGTACACTTTTGGAATATTTGGACAGTGCAGAGAGGAATCACAGTCATATAAATGCGAGATGCTAAGTCTGATGACAGGCATTGGGCTCAGAGTTAGAAACTTGTGTGCTCACGCTCACAAAATGTTAAACCATGAACAACACCCTTAGTAACAGCTCAAAGAATATGTTCTCTAATGTTAGGTTATCATGAGATATTTAAAGATTTATATCATCAAACATTATAATTTACAGAACACAACGTTGAAGGTTTATTTTAATCATATGTCATCAATCATATGAAGTTAAAATATAAGATAAAATAATGGAGGATCATATTAATGAAAAAAATAAGGGTTACCTGATCTTAAAAAGATTGAATAAGGCCTGGGGTTATTTTAAACTGAAAAGTTTGCTCCCACTATATGTTACTTTGAAGGTCCTATAAACATTATAGCATGTTGATGTAGGTTGACGATCATATTTAGGGCTTTCCTCAATGAAAACTGAAGGCTGTAATAAATGCATTCAATCTCCTAGAATGTGATGGAGTCTACCATATTGGATATATGTTACATATCCTTATGTTTTATGATTACACAAGGATACAGCATCAGAATAAAATCATTTAATTTATATTTCTTAGTATGAAATGCTTATATTATCAGTTTATTTCATTATCCTGTCATTAGTTGGAGTAAGCAATACGCAATACTAAAACCAAAAGGAAAACATTGGGCTAATATTTTCTACTTATGCTCTCCAACTGTCCATATAAATTAAAAATTTTTTTATGAAAATGAAACAGACACTACAGAAAAAGTGGAAATATTCTGTGCATTCTGCTTATCTTCACCATACAATACATTTAATAATTCATACAGAAAACTAGTATATGTTATTGTTCATACTCTAATGATTTTCTTTACATATAGGAGTGGATTCAGAAATACATGCTCAAATATTTTTAAATGAGAAGTGTTCTTTTTAATATGGAAATGTATTTTTTCCATAGTGCCCTGTTATGATCACTAATGTTTTTATTCTTTTATATGCACAATAAAGATCCAAAATATGTTATGAGAAAAAATGCAAAATGATGCCAAGCACTTTCTAGAAAATCATGAAAAAGAGCTTAATAAAATGACCAGTTATTACCGCATGTGCCTCTTTTTTTCTTATATTCAAAATAAATATTTTCCACCATTATCTGTCATATGTAATGGTTACATAATCTGTGAAATGATGTGTTACAATATACATAATGATGGCATGTTTCGAACATTTAGGTTGTTTCAGTTTTGTATTTCATTTTAGAAATCACTGTAAAGAATAACTTCTTGCCTTTTATCTTCTAATCATTTCAAAAATCAAAGAATTTTAGAACCAAGGGGTTGACTGGGCATCAAGCTCCTTATTTATTAAATAAGAAATCTGAGAAATTAAGAGACCTAACTAGCTAAGTTATTTATTAGCAGTGTTATTACTAGAAGCTGAATCTTCTGACATATTTTGCTCTCTGCTCCCCAATCTCTGCTTTTGGAAGCATCTAGAAGGACTTGTTTGATCATACTACAAGTTATTCAAATGACAATTTTGTCTTAAATTAGCTATCTATTCTTTATATTTTCACATTAGATTACCTTATTTAAAATATTTAATGAAGAAGAAATGCCAGAAATATTAAATATTTTAAAATGCATTGAAAATTATGAAAGCACAGCTTACTACTTTTTAGCTTTTCATTGCTGGAATAAGCAATTTTGTGTGAAATGTCAGGATATGAAGACATCTTTTGCATAGGAAATGATGTGAACCATATGGCTTATTCACCATCAATTGAATTACAAACCATGGCAGTTCCTACACTTTTAGGAGATGCTTATGTGGTCTTTCCATTAAAATTCCACTAATGTGACATTTGTGAAAAGGTTTATGTTTGGACATACTTTCCTCACCATATGAGAAGCCACAGAGAGCAAAGGCATAGATTAAAAGTGTTTACATATAAATTGAAAGCTATCAGTTCTAAAATACTTCTCATTTCATGTGTCAGAATTTTTTTGGCCTTTTAGGGTAGTCTTGTGTGTTTCCATGTTTACAAGACCCTGGCTGTTAATATTATTAAATTTTACTCATCAGACAGGAAGAAGGATCTTAACAATCATTGTTAGGCAAAGAAACATTAAGAAAGTTAAAAAAAAAATTCCACATTTAATCTGTTAAACAATGGCAAATTTCTTATGAATCAGTGATACTGTAATTGAACTGGAGACATTTTTAGAGCAAGCTTGCTTTGGCTTTTTCACCCTCCGATTTGGAATCTGCTCACAGTACTGCCAGCTTAACCAAAAAGGATTAACTCTCATATCCAACTGAGAACACAGATAATTCTCAGTAATTGGTAAAAAATGAAGATGAATGGGGCTGAGAGATAAGGAGCAATTAGCTCATCAGCAGTTACAGCTGTGCACTCAATCCGGATCCATCTCTTGAGTCTCGGCCCCTTTTAAAGAACCTACACAGAATAAGCATAGGACGCCCCCTCCCCAAAAAATTGCTATACCTGCCCATCATTTCTCTAGTCTTCCATTTTATTTCCTTCCTATACAAAGACACCTGTCATAGCATGCTATGTAAATTACTACCTCTCTCAGGACCTATGTCTAAAGCCAATCTTCTTTTTAAACTTTTTTTTTTAATAACAGAAACCAAATGACTACTGTAGACACTCTTAAATTCCCTGTCAATCGTTTCATTATAGCAGCATCATCTGTTTGAAAATATAAGCAATTCCCTCATCTAATTATAGGAAGGATTTGAGGTTCATTAACATTGCCAAAGCAGAGAATCCAATGTGCAACTACAGAGCTCTGCTTGGTGGCCTGTGTTCTCAGTTTCCTTTTATTTGCTTTCTCAAGGTCTCCAAGACTTTTTCCTGAAATCATAAAATTAATTTTTCCTTCTAAATAGACACATGAGATAGAAGAAAGGAAATGTCTGCAATGTAAACTATTTTATTTCTTTGGGAATGGTTAAAAAAAAAAAAAGATAAGGGGATGGTCAGCCAGGGAAGATAATTTTATCTCCCTATCTGCCTAGCATTTTTTTTTCATTGTTTTGTTTTTTTGGTTGATGGACAGAGGTAAGGAGTAAGGAATACCATTGATGAACACAGCTGTTTAATCCCAAACTCAAGCTCTTGTTTTTACTTGAAACTCCTATATCTTTGTAACTATTGCAAGTTTGAAAAAATGCAAAAGAATCCTACATTTCAGGCATATGAAATGTGTTCAAGTTTGTGGATCACTGCATTAGGGTATTCTTGCCTACTTTACATGGTGTTCAGAGACAGAAATTCTGAAGTCTTAAGATTACTTCACTTCCTTAAAGAAATAACAGCAGTTCGGGGGTTATGACTATAGTTTAAACAATAAGATTTTCTTGGGACATCTGTTTTGAGATCACATTTTGAATAGATATGAACTCATTTCCTACTAAGCAAGCAATCTACTATTGTTGATAGCTGTTTACCAGTTCTATGAGTCAGATATTAGCTTGTGGCAAAGGTCCCTCTTAAATCCTCCGAGTATTCTTTAAACTGTGTACATAGTGTTTTCCTTAAATAAAATGTTAAGAGAAGTAAAAATGCAGTCTTTTCCTGCCTCTTGGTAAATTATAGTCCACAAACTCTTGCACTTGGGAATAATATTTAATGTATTTATCTTTAGAGTCGTTTCCTTTGTTGTCATTAGTTAAGGGGGTAAGATATTAGGTTTAGCAAGTATTTAAATAACAGAGAAACTACTAAGAGATGCTCACTATGTCAATATTTATATAGCAGTTAAAAACTAGAAGTAAAATTAAGTTTCCTTTATTTAGATTAAATCGATTGTGATTAATTTAGTACCCTCAAAAATGTGCATGATGCCAAAAAAAAGAAGATAAGCAGATAAAACATAGCTATAGAGACTATGAAATTGACCTTGAGTTCACCGGTTTTAAATTCTGCTTTTCCAATATCCCAGTCCCAATTTCCAAGCAGCATTTTTTAAGCTGGTTATGTAGATCAGTCCTTAAAGCAAAAAAATAGCAATTTATCTGGCCTGTATGTTGTGGATAGCGTTGCCACTAAAAAGAATCCAGGACATTTTTCCTTCTTATCTGCAATGTAGCTCATATCAGCCAACCTGTCACAAGATAGTACTTGATATAAACAAGAGATTGCAAAGACATCTCAGTAATCAATATCAGGATGGCTACAGTATGGAAACCCCAACCAGTGCATATCATTTGTCTCAGCATCTATTTCTATGGCCAAATGAAGCATTAATTCAAATCATAAATCTATGGTGATTTAAATCTGGGAATGAGCACCTGCCTGCTTTAATGATTTATTTTGTACATTTCAGTAAGCAGGAGATTTGTCCATATGAACTGACAGGTCACCTTCAGATGCCAGGAGCAGACTGTTTATCACCATGCAGACTAGCATCTCATCTTAGCAAGTAAATATTAAACTAAAAGAATCCAATTGATTGTGGATGAGGGAGAATGGCGACACAGCCATATATTTTACTCAGCCTGCTGATGCCTCACTCAGATCTATCCTGAAGTCCTCACTTCTTCCTAAAGTTATCATTCTGTTGGAAAGATGCAAGCTCAAGGTTACCACGTAAAATTGGGATATAAAATAATTATTTGTCAGCGTCATAGGTTTCTTCAAACACCTTTTTTTCTGGCTAATTTTTACAATTCATATTAAGAACTAGAGAGGGTCTTCTATAATAAGAATATTCCTTCACCTCATCAAGCCAAATGAAATGAAACCAAGCAAAGAAAAAATTCTATTTTCTAGCAGCACTAAGGATTTACTTACAACCAAGGAGTAAGGAAGTGGGGCGGGGGAAACAGTGTTTCTACATAGAGAAGCCTGAAACATTTAAATAACGCGTGAGCCAGATGAGTATAAGGGAAAATAGAACCCTGAATTGACTTCAGAAATGTCACTGGATTTGGGCAGGGCTGAGTAGTAACAATACATCATTTAAGTAGCACCTCTCTGAGGGGTTTCACTACTTCCAAGGGCCAAGTGACAGATTCGTGAGAGCTGTACATTTGTATTCTGAAATATAAGCCTTCTGAGATTCTTGGAATACCTCCTGGAATTCATAGGTTTCAATACCACTTCCTAAGTGCCTCGTGCTAGCTGACGTTCCTGGGGGATCCACCGCATCCTGTTATGACTGTCTGCTTACTTAACCACCCTACCCATAGGAGTGTACGCCCCTTGAGTGCTGAGGCTGTGTTAGGATTATTTTTGTGTTCCTAGAATAAGCTAAAATCAAACATACAACAAAATCCAAATGACGTCACAGCTACCCCCAAATTTCCTCACAGGCCTGCAGCTTAACAAATAATACCTAGCAGAGAGAATAGGAAAACAGAGGAGGAAGCAGTCGGTGGCTGTAAAAAGAGGAAGAGGGTGATTTTCAGGAGGGTAAGTTGGGAGAAATAATAACAAAAGCAATACCCACATGACTAACATTATGGGTGACCAAAAAAATGTGATAAACAGACACTGTAATGAATAAAATGATAAGCACTTGTCAAATATGATTTCCTTTCATTCTCACGATGCAGATACTATTTTCTATGCCATTTTTCAGATGCGGAATGCGAGGCTCAGAAAGTTCACATTAACTTTCCAAAGTCACGGAGCAAATAGTTATTGAACACTTACCATGAGGCAGGCACTATCCTCAGAACCAGAGAAGACTGGAGTCCATTTAAAGCAATTGCTCAAAATTGCCGTGATCTATGCAAGCTCAACCTCCCATCCCCATATTGCTCTGTACCTTCCCCGACTCTACCCCATCCCTCCCCTAAACTCTCTTTCCCTGATCTCTAGGTAAAGAAGAAGGGGGCAGGGGGTATGCTCAGGAAGGGTAATAAATCACAAATTCTTAGAGGACAGTAATGTGTGAGAATAGAATAAAAATGACAATGAATAACATTTCCCCCCAAATCAGCTACAGATCTCTAACATACATGATCCATGAGTTTTAGGGACTAGCAATGGCACTAATGTTAACATAATCTCAAAATATTAAGACCCTCTAGGAAAATTCAAATAAATTTCCGTTTCTGGTTCAAATTGGATGATGGGTGTCAAAAAAAAAAAAAAAAGCAATATAAACTAGCAAGTGAATACCTTAATGGAAGAAAAGTGATTTCTTCCAACTAAAAAGCAAATTTAAATTGTTTCTTAGTTTAAGTCATTATGATAGCCTAGCTATCCAAATAATTATGATAAGCACAATTTGGTCAGAGGGCAAGTATTATTCCATAATATCAAATATTAAGTGTATGCCAACGCTTAATTATGAGCTATGGTCTCTTTATATTATGCCTGTTGGTTTCTCCAAAGCCAGCTTCTGTTCTGCTGCTCAGGAAATTTGACAGAGGTATAATGTTTTAATATATTTTGTTCAAGTGTTATTAAATTGCCTAACTTAAAGATCCCTCCTCACAACACCAGCTACCAACAACAGCCCACATTAAAGGCTTACTCTCCTAAAATTTTGAAAACAATCTAAATTATGCTTTGGAATCACAACTATAGTTTAGAGTGGCCAATTACTTGTTTTTAAAAGTGTCCAATTTTGCTCTGTTTTATTGGGCAAAGTAAAAGACTAGTATTTTAAAATAATATGTAGTCAATAGTTCTAAAAACAGAATTACAATTCTTTCATTTTACTTTAGTATCGTTTTTAACTTTTAAAAGTTTAAATTGATGTGTGTAAACTATGCCCTAAACCATCCACCGCCCTCCATCTTCTCAATAGAAGCACTGCAAATGTGAACGCTGGCACTTCCCTTAGTCCTTTTCAGATTTTGAGCCGTGTCTTTGGCTTTCTTCCACATCTTTTTGTTCAAGAATTGCTACCTCCTTCTTTATCATACTCTCAAGTCAAAGCCGTTAACGCCTCTCCTTTTCTATTTCTCTTGTCCAGTTCTGTTGAAAAGTTCTATTTTTCCCCTTTTTACATTAGAAGCTGCTCTTTGGCATCGCTGAAGTGGTGGTATTTTGTGTTTTGTGTATGTGTTTTAAAATTACTTCCTACTAGGTTACTCATATCTAGCACACGATTCCATGAACAGTTGTGAAAATGACTATCACTGAAGTCCACAGTATTCCTTCATACACGCCCCCTACCTGTAGGTCAATGGACTGAAAGTAGGGAGCTGCTGATTAGCTAAAGAAATAATCTGTTAAAATGTTGCACAGAAAAGGAAATCTAATTGAACTTCCATAAATTATTGTGTCTCTCATGAACATGTATGTTGGATATAGTCTTGTGTACATCTTGCATCCAAATTCCTCTTGCTCAATTATATTTTGAGCATGATTTCTACATTTTAAAGGGAAATAATACAGTGCAGTGGCAGAAAAAAATGTTTTATGTCACAAACACACAGACGCTAAAGATATCATCAATAAAAATTTAACTCTCATTTGAAGTTGTGTTTGACAAAACAAATTACCCAAATTAATTCTGCAAAGAGAAAGCTGTTCCTTTTTGGTTTAAACAGTAATGGTTAACTTTCCATCCCTCCATACCTCAAGAAAGAAAAAGATCAAATTAAGAAATTAAAGTGGCATTTTTTAAATAAGAGAAACTGATAATGGATATATACAGAAAGAATTAATTATCAGCATAATTCTTATTCTTGGCAGTACATGAAAAGATTAAGTTTATATGTTTTGCTGCTAAGGCACATTTCTTATTTGATAACCAATGCATTAAGAATAAAAAAACTAGTGTGTGGTTTTGTTTGTAAATATTCTTCTGTCATCTTACCTACAGTAAATATTTTTGAATTCTGACTATTAGAACTTATTTGTATTACGAAAGATGTTAACTGAATTCTTACAGTAGAGGTTGCAGACATAAAGTTAATTATTACATTTAAAAATAATGTTGCTAATTATTTATTTAGAGTGTGTGTTGTTAGGCTAAGTGGTTTCTTCAAAATGTACACTATTTTCAAAGCTAAAGGGGCCGACTTCTTGAACGGGTAGCCAATAATTTTGTTCTGGAAAAGAAAGTCATTGAGTAGCAAAATGATCACAGTAAGTTTCAGTGAACATAAAACTTACCGACACTTGAATTCATGTCCCCATTTTCAGAATCTGCTCCATGTTGGTTACTACTGGCATGATAGTTGCTCATAGCTTCTAATTTGATTTTTTTCACCTTCATTGCTTCGGCGATCGCTGCATTGGTAGCAGCGGCAGCTGCTGCAGCTGCTGCTGTCAAGCCTTCAAAGAATAAATTAAAAATGAGGTAATTCAAATTCTGATTTTTCACGTGAGTCCATGTGCTTTATAGAACACATATACAACATATTGAAGTATCTGCTTCCTTTATGCAGCACTCTGATATCATATATTCATTCCCAGCTAACCAGTGAAACTATGTTGATATCATAGAGTGCTCTCCGAACTCCCATATTCAATATTAGCAAAAGCATGATTCGTACACAGAAGGAGAGTAGTAGAAATGCAGACAGAATTCGCCCTCAAACAAACCCACCTGAACATGTCATCCCTGGCTCCAAATCCTCTACAGCTGCCTACGGGGGTGGAGGGGGGTGGGGGGTGGTGAAGGAAATCTGAACTGCTTAGCTTAACTCACAAAGCTTTTCACTAAAATTGGAAACCTACCTAATCACCCAAAGTTTCCCTATTCTCATGCCATACTCCCCCTATGCTGAACGTGGCCCCAGTACCCACACGTGCCCTGCCTCTTCAAGCCCGTGCTTTTGCAATTGCCATTGCCTTTGTCTGGAACATTCTAGTCCTGTGATTCACTTCCCCCACTTGTCATCCTCCAGTATTCTAGTCCCAGAGTTGACCTTTCTAACCACTATGCCACACCGTCTCCAGAAAGTTTGTCTCTGTTCATCCAGAAAACGGGAGGTGGCAGTGATCATGAGATTAGAAAAAACAGTTTGAGGCCAGATACGGAAGATCAGAAAGTGAAGACCTGGCTTTAGGTACAGGCTCTAGGTAACCAGCAGAGGTTTTGGAGCACAGGAGCGATTTGTTTTCCTTAAACGTGTGAACTTTTACCGAGTCAATTCACTTCATCCGACATCCTTCATCTGCAAAATGAAAGACACTGAAACGTGTGAATGATCTCTGCTAACTCTAAAACTCTGACAGTCTATGAGAGGATATACACACACACCCGCCCACACCCTCATACTCCTTTTGCTATGTTGCTTCAGAATTTCTGGCTACAGCGCTTCAGCCTGCTTTGAATTTATGTATGATTTATTTCCACTTGCAGCTGGTGGATTTGAGACTGAAACCTCTCTCCCTTTTTTCCTCCCCATTAATCATCACTTCTAGTTACTATAGCAAATAAGGTGCAGCCTCAGGAATTAGAAGAAGGTCTTTTTCCCTAGAAACCTCTGCTTTTTTTTTTTTTTTTTTTTTGAGGTTAGGAGAATACCTCACCTTTCCTTCAGATCAGACCAAAGAGACCTTGACAACTTTCACCCCAACGCAACAAGACCTTCAGACTGACTCTTTGCATGACAAACTGGTAACTGCCCCCTAAAAAGGCACTGATCTGAACTCAAAGAATTCATCTGGGTCTCGACTGAACACTTATTGCCTTTTAAGTCCCAACTTGAACTGATTCTCTCATCTTCCTATGATTGAATTTTCTCCCCAGTTACTCATTTCCTTCAAAGATGTTTCAGAAGATTTTCTTTCCTGTTCTCTTAAAATTCTCTTTGTGTTTCCCAGAAAATCTCTCTTCCTCAGTTTCGCCTTGTCACCAATGTGAACATCCCACTTGTCCTTTCCCTTCATTGCCTGGTGTTGTCCCATATCCAATTTATGACACATCTAGGGTCTTTATCTTTGATTTATGTGGCAGGTAAATCTTGTTCCATAGTATTCAAATAAGAAAGAAAAAACTACCACTTGAGATATGATTGTTATTATTGGATAGATCTGAATCAAGCTCAGTAGCATGAAACATAACTATGCTTGATATGGCCTTACACAAGCTATAAAATCTTCTTAAGTATGGTTTCTTCATCTGTAAAGTCATCCTATTCACCAAGGGATAATAGAAGGATTAAATAAGATAAACTATGTGAAGAATGCCACATAATGTTTAGTAAAAACTAGGCAGGCCTTGTGTTCTAGTTTTTACTGCAGCAAGTCAAGCCCAGTCCTAGCTATGACTCAAGCAGGATACAGTGGGCTGGCTGCAGCCTCCCTCAGCTAGAAGTATCCTGCTTCTCCTTAGCTGCCGGCATTAACCCTTGACTTCTAAAAATGTTTTTCACAATTTTATTATTTATCTGATCTTATTTATGGTACTCTTCTCTTTTTCCATTTGACAGTTTTTTCCCCCTTAGATTTACACTTCTAATGCAAATTCCAACAGATAGATGTGTGTGTGACACACACATGCTATAACCATAATACTTTTGAAATATTCTATTTTCAGTCCAGTTTCATGAAAGCAAGAAGAAAGCTATGACATTTGCAACAGTTGCTGATTTAAGTTTCACTAACTCACCTAACTGTTTGATGGGTTCTCAAATTTAATTCTTTAATAGCTTTCACACTCAGACAATTTTCTCCATCTCCCCTGGCTTCCCCTAGTGTAAGCTGCCACTTTTTGTTCCCTGGAGTCTTGTAATTATTTCTTAACAGCTTCCACTTTCTCTACCTCCAATCTCTTATGATTCATACTGCAGTCAACGTGACCTTATGAAAACAAAAATCTAACCCTGGCATTTGATGCCTGCTCTGAGGAACAACGTGGGTGCTTCATCTGTCTGTCAGGGCCCTGTGTGCTCAAGTACCCTGCTTATCTGTATGGCATTATCTTTCCCCCAGGTCTCCTTTGCTCTGTGTGCTCCAGACATATAGGGGTCTTTCACAACCTCTAGTGGACTACATTTCCTCTTTCAAGCCAGACTTTGCACATGCTGTTCAGACTTTCTAAAAAATCTCTCCAGTCCCCTGCCCCAGATCTGTCCTTTCATCTGTCATGTGAGGCTTAAATATGATGCCCTAGGAGGAGCAGGCTCAGGACCCTGACTCTTCAATCTACCTGGGAAAGAGCTCCAACACTTCAAGAATCAGCCTAAGACTCACTTCTTTTAAAGAGCTGACCTTCTCCACCCTACTCCTCAAGAGTAGAGCTAGTGGTCCACTTACTTGTGTTCTCAGCCCTGTTGAATGAAAGTCTGCATTCTCTGTGCATCAGAATCACCCACAGGGCTTTAAAACCATGCAAAGAACTGAGTCCTACCATCTGAGATTCTGGTTCGGACACGTCCATCTGTATATTTTGGTTGATTTTACTGTTCCTCAGGTCACTTTAATGTGCAATCTGAGAACAGAAACTCACTCAAACTATTTATTGCTCCTTTTTTGGGGCAGGGGGTGTTGCTCAGGGGGGGTCGGTGTAGGGCTAGCTCCTCCGACTAGGTTATAACACTGAAAGGACAGAAATACTTTCTTAGTATATGTATCCCAAACATTGAGCACAAAGCCTGGCACAAATTGTCACTGAATGAAAAAACACTTCTCAAACTGGATTACATGGAAAGCCACAGGAGAAATATGGGCATTATTTTGACAATATCCATGTAAGTAATTTAAAACATTATGTTCATATTACAGTCAATGTAAATATACTAGGAGTAGCAAATCTCATTAATTTAATAAAAAGCATTTACTTTCCAAAGCTACATCTGCCTAGGACTGGAGAGAATCATGAAAGTCTCACACTCACCTCTGCATTGATTGCACTTCCTGTTGGCCTTGCCATGGCCCCTTCAAATCTCTTATGTAATTCTCAAATTCCCTCCAACTTGCTGTCTCTAGTAAAAACTTAGTTTAGAATCTATACACTCACTTTAGAAAGAGGTCCCATTGTATAGTTTGTTCCCTATTGAAGCTGCCTTTGAAAAAATAAGTGTAATAAATTCACAAAATAACACTAGTTTTTGGTCTATACTTCATAGAGAGTTCACATTGTAAAAACACTTCCTATGCAATCAAGAATGCTCTACCTGTGCAACATGCATGCACCTAGAGATTATTATACTAAGTGAAGTAAGCCAGAGAAAGACAAATATCATGTGATATCACTTATATGTGGAATCTAAGAAAACGATACAAATGAACTTATTTACAAAACAGAATCAGACTCACAGCTTAGGAAACAAACAATGTTACCAAAGGAGAAAGGTGGGATGGAGGGTAAATTAGCAAATTGGGATTAACAGATACACTCTACTATATATAAAATAAACAACAAGGACCTGCTGTATAGGTCCTTGAGCCATACTGAACTATATTCAATATCCTGTAATAACTTATAGTGTAACTGAATCACTTTGCTGTATACCTGAAACTAACACAACATTGTAAATCAACTATACTGCAAAATGAAATAAAAATTTTTAAGAAAAGAATGGTCTGCTTGTGTAAACACTGGCAGCCCATAGCATTTACCACACACTTTTCCTCCCTCCATAACCCTTTCTCACTTAGAACTCTTCTCCACCTGCCTCATAATCAGACTTCAGCATATTCTCCTTCAATATCCCACCCTGAAGCAGTGAATTTATGACTGCTTTTAACTCTTCCCAATCAAAACAAGCCATTTTTCCCTTAGAACTAGGTAATCCAGCATTTCTCCAAGCGATAATCTACATCAAATACAGCTGCCGAGTGTGGTAAAGTTGAAGGTTATCTTCCTTGGGGCCACATTCATAGACCCTATCTCTGAGATGGACTGAGGAATCTGTATTTTTATCTTTCAGTAGCTTGATTCTGATGCTCCCTGCCCTTAGATTATTTGATGACAGTAGTGTACATTATTAAAGTGTGTCTACACCTTACAGTAAAAGCTTTTTAGCTAGGTAGATCATCTCTGCGGTGGTTTCTGAAAGTGAGTATGCTTAAGAATCAACAAGGAAACTTGTTAAAATACAAAACAGGTTGGACCAATAATCAGAATCTGAGACATACTGCTGTAGTGTGATGCAGACTTTGGAAAAATGAGTCTTCTGCGCCTCTACCCTTGCAGAGCAGAAGCAAGGAGGCCAGCCAGGTAACACAGCACTTCTGTGTGTTATAGATCCAGTAGCCATGCACGTTATTAACTCAACCAACCACTTACATATACGAATCTATTTGGTATATACAGTAATTGTTAATTAAACAGCTTGGGTAATTTCTCCAGGTTCTTCAATCAGGTAAAATTTTCACCAGATTTCCTTCTCTCATTGAGAGAAAAATTACATATATATTACATAATGCATGTGTGTGTGTATGGTGAAGAAACAAATAAATGAACAAAGGTTTTCTTACACTTAGGAATGATTAACCCATCTATTTTACCTCATGAAACTTTCTTTTTACACTCTCCAAGAACAATTATAGTATCTCACACACAAAGACAAAAACATACATTAAACTGAGAAGTCAAATGTAGTATAATTTCATTTTATTTTAAAAGGTTCTAAATCCAATTTTATCATCAGCAATGGGGAAACTTTAATGTATACTTAAAATTCTTTTGCCATTGATAAAATAATGTATTGAGAGATAGTTGGTTTAAAAAAGATGTTTTCCTTCAGAGAAAGGATAATAAGTCATATACTGTGCAACTCGTAGACCTTCTTTTGGCCCTCAGAAAAGGGACTGTACATCAAACTTAGGCTAAAGCCCATAGGCCTTATGTCATGCAAAAATATTAGGCTTCTTTTTTTTCTTCTTAAAAATAAAAAAATTTTATTTCATTTCATCTTCACGAACTCTACCACTTACAATTCAAAAGAATGAATAGATTTTTACATACAATTTAGAAAAATAGCTTGTCATATTAGTGTTTGAATTATGCTACAAACTCACTGCAGCAGGCTCCATTCTGTTCTACTCCTTCAGAGCAAATTCTATATTACTTTTTTAACCAACTATTGTTAGAAATTCTTTATTTTTATCTTGGCTTATAGATTTCTTTTACTTATACTTTTTTTTCTTTTTCTTTCTTTCTTTTTTTTTTTTTTTTTGCGGTACGCGGGCCTCTCACTGTTGCGGCCTCTCCCGTTGCTGAGCACAGGCTGGATGCGCAGGCTCAGAGGCCATGGCTCATGGGCCCAGCCGCTCTGCGGCATGTGGGATCTTCCCAGACCGGGGCACAAACCCGTGTCCCCTGCATCGGCAGGCGGACTCTCAACCACTGCGCCACCAGGGAAGCCCTACTTGTACTTTTATTTTTTGATGGTCCATGAAAACCTTTTAAAGTTCTTGTTGAAACAGTGACTGGCATGGAAATTCCTAGCTATGTAAACTCACTATCATATAAGGAGTAAACATACAGTCATTGGAAAACAAAACACTCCAAAAAGCCATACAAACTTTGGACAACATGCATCAAATTTATATGAACTACTGCAGCAAGTTATGTAATTCCTAAGGCTTCCAAATCCCTGTCTTTAAAGCAGAGATATCAGTTCTGACCTCATAGCAGTATTGTGGGGAATAAAGGTAAAATAATGTACACAACAGCATGGGCACATACTAAGCCCTCTGAAAATGGTAGTAAATATCATCAAGTAACCCATAATATCCATCATGTCATTTAGTTTTACCTTTGTTCAGTTATTCACAAAAATGCAAATATGACAAAAGTTATCTAACAGTGTATGGTGAAAATTTAAACATTTGACAAATGGACACCTGAAAATCATGCTTCTATCAAATCATTTGATTTAGTAGCCTACACTGATCAAATTTATCATAAAATGACTGTCTCCACTCTGTGCTCTATTGATACAAACCCTTTCCTACTTCAATTCAATATCCTGAAACCAATCCATGGGTTTATCATTTGGAAGGGAAGCAGGCATTATTATTCCCTGAGAGCCTTATTTTGCTTTGCAAAGATAGCATTTTTCTTCTGCTCTCAACTTTCATCAAAACAGCCTTTAAATCCTTCAAATGCTGTTATACAATCCTGATTGCTCTCTCTAAAAAGGGAAAAGTATCCCCATTCTATTTTTTTCAAACAAGTTAGTACCCCTAGTTATAAAGAGCAGATTACAACTATAGATTATAAATATCAATAAAAGAGACATATTGCTGTCAAATTCTTTCTCTGATCTGTTTGTTTGCTCATTAACTTGAAAGGTCTAATCTTTGATCTTTGGTTTCAAAGACATCAAGATGACTTCCAAATGTTTGATATGTTGTCTACTTTTACATCACATTCCATATAAAATGCATTTCCCAAGACCTAATGGCTAAATAAAATTAGTTATAAGCAAGAGATAGTGAGCATTCAAAGCTTCCATATGATAGACTTTTTATTAGGCTATGTCACTTTACCCAAATGTAGAAAAAAATACTCTAACATGCACTCATTTATAGCCAATAGTAGTTATTATTAATATTCTGGAATTGATAAGTTATTTATGTCTGGCATTCTTCCTATTTCTTATTCAGGGAGACAGGCAGCTTATAAATATCTCATCACTCCACCATCACAGAAATTTCATCGACAGTGCTCATGCACAGCTATTAGCAATATGAATCTAACCATTACAAGAAGGAGGAAAATCGAACATGTGGCATTAATACGCAGCCCTGGTTCCTAACCATCTGATAGGCAGATGGTGTGAAGCGGATTCTCCAGCTGAAATGAAGGGGCACATCATTTAAAACCTTGTTTGCATTCTAACTGATATCAGTGCCATATTGATATACATGATACATCATGGCAGTATTTGAACAATCTAGTTTGTTTCAGTCATAAATGTTTACAGCCTTGTTTTTTTAATCTTATAAGCATGTTCAGAAGAGTGTATTTTTAATTTATGAAACCTATTGTTTACTTCTGTTGAACTACAAGATTAGTGGAAAGCAGGAATATTAAATTACTTCAGCTAGAGCAATATAACAAAGACAGATGAATAAAGTGGGTTTCTATTTTCAATAAAGGATGTTAGTAAAGGAATTTTAAAATTAGCCCAGGCATTCTGTGCCTTAAATACATTTATTCATTTAAACCTTCTAGCTTTTTCTCCCCCAAGTGGCATACAGAGATACTTAATGCTTTACATAGTCATTCATTTAAAACTCTCACTGTGTGCAATTAATCTTGTCCAACAATTCAATTCAGAAAGTAAAACATCAGAAAGCATAGTTCAATTCAACAGTCATTACTGTGAAGTAATCTTTCTGCTCCTGACAGATCCTATAGAGTCTTTGCAAAACTCTGTTGAAGGTGCATTGTAAGCTCTACATGAGTTTGAATTACAACTCAATTGAAATCACTCCAAGTCTTAGAAGAACTCTTGGCTCAATATAACTTGAAAACACCAGTACCTTTTTCCACCACGTCTTCTTCCTATCCTTATTTAAATACCAGCTGTCTAAAACACTGAAACTAATTTTTCCAGTTATTTTATTTCTCAATACTTTCTAAATAAACAGAAATTGTGATTGAACTATGCCTGTCCTCACCCTTGAATGATGAAATAACAGAAATGATAATCAACTAGAATAAGTAACTTAATTGTAAAGCAGGGTAGACTGAAGATTTTGAGTGTGAGTTTGTCTCCTAATGTCCATTAGACTGATTTTTCTTGCCCTTTGAAACACATTTATATTCTGCAGAGAAAAGGAAAATTGATCTTAGAGGCTGTTAATGGAAACACTCCCTATATCAGTTTCCAGTTTTTCAATTGATTAAATTAGATTTTTAAATGTGTCAATTAACAAAAAAAACTACTAATTTGGAGAAATATACAGAAAGAGTTTATTATAATATTGATAATCACTAATAAATCAAGTAGACATCAAGTTTAGCATTCTTTTCTGATTAGCTTAAAATCTACAGTCTCCCAGAGTTTAGGAAGAAAGAGCAGTAGTGAAGTCAGAGGGAGGGGACCCCATCTTGATGTTATTTGGCCACATGTAAAATCACTGAGAAACTTCCATGGAAGTTTTTGAAACACTCAACTTCTAATCACTAACTCATAGAATCAGGATGAAACAGAATCAATTCAAATGTTTAAATTACTATGATTTAAAATAAGAAAATAGATAATTTATGAAAAGTTTAACCTGACACAACAAGGTCTTGAATATATAACTTTCACTTCGACTCTATCTGTTAACATTACCACCTTTAGAAAAATATTTCTTAACAGCCACTTGGAGTCTGGACTTATAAAACATAGAGATGAGAAAGACTTTATCTACTGCGACCCTTTTATTTTACTGATGATGAGATTTAGGGGCAGCGAGGTTAATCATTTCTATAAAGTCACACCATTAAATAATGATAGATTAAGCCCAATTCCCCTAACTCCCACTTCAGCATTGGCCACACTGCCTCTGTCAATAAGCAAAAAAAGAAAAGTACAGAATACAGTAAACTATGGAATCATTGAAGGAAAATGAATCCTCTTTTCTCAAGTAGCTTATGGATTGCACAGGAAACCAAGGTTACAGACACTCAGATGATGCCACAAGTATAAGTTGATTCCACTTAAAAACCTGATCTAAATGTCCATTTGTGATTCCGTTTTATAAAATTTTGAATATATCTGCCACAGAAACAACAGTCATTCAACTCTGTGCACAAAACTTTTAACCTGTACTACTGGTGAAATATATTGCTTATAATATTACCCTGAGTCCTATATTTTAGATACAGAGCAACAAGGAAAAGGAGAAAGGCACATAAATTATTTTCCTCTCTATATCTTGAATATAGAAAAAATTATAAATAGAACCAAATTGAAAGAGGTAACATTTGTCTTGAATTTTCTTTAAAACGCTCTTCTCATTATTATTATTCCATTCTCCACTAAACTGGGCATTGGATGTTCTCATATTTGTCTAAGGCCCAATACTTCTTACTATGTACATGACTCATCACCCCAAATTACTCAAAGCATTGGCCTCAAGCAGGTGGCTCTTACCAACCTGAGAGTAGCTGACAGTATGTGACATTGTGAAAGGATGTTTTTAAAAGAGGCTACTTGTCAATATATTGGTGACAGTTCAGGCAGTATAATAAGTGAAAAGAGGAAACGGTGTCATAAATTTAATTTCCTGCCAAAGTCACCTCACTGGCATTTCAGCCTAAGAATAGTCTTTCCAAATGTTCTCCTACTTTTCTCAACACCATGTAAATGCTCTTCTAACTCCTTTGATACTTCAATAAGTCTCTTTTTTTTCTTTTTCCAGAATCCTGGTAGCATGTAGGGCTCTGTCAGGGTGTGCTTGTTGGTGAGGAGAGGATATGAGAAAAAAATTATAATAGAGGTGGTCATTTTTACATGCAAGTTTTGTTTGGGGGAGTTACCCAATGAGACAGAAATAGCTGGAGACGATGTGGCCAAAAATTTTTCTGATATAGTAATATAAAGGAAAAGACTCAAGAAATATATATATATATATCATCATTATATATATATAATGACACATACACACTTTTTAAATAGAGGTCAGGGTCTGGGTGGAGAAAAATATATAGCCATATTCACTGAATAACAATAGGATAGGAATGGAAGGACTATTTGAAGCAATATATTCTTCACACTTTTGTCATTGGGTTCTTACATTTATATCACCATCTCATTGAATCTCCATAATCAGCCGACAAGAAATGTATTTTCCATATGTGATTTCAAGAAAAATATGAAGTGTGAGAGCCCAATTGTAGTGCTTGGAAACGTAGGATTTTAGTTGCAGTTTTAAAGTTGGACTATGGAAAAGAATAATCCTGATTAATTTAGAAAAATAAATACTGCCACGTGACAAGGAAGATTACAAAGAAATATAGCTCTCAGTCCATAGCCTCAAGTGGTCATCATCTCCTAGAGGATGGCATGAAGCCTTAATCATGGCATGCCTTTGTAATCATAGTCAGGTTACTTAATTTTTTTAGTGTAATTTAGAGAAGTTACTTAAATTGTCTGATTCTGAGGCAAACTTGTACTTTATTGTTCAGGAAATAAATGCTGTCTATGTTCAAAACTATTTCCCTTCTGAGGTTTGATGCATATATTCAACACAGCTCACCTACAAACAGAGCAGGTGGATGTCAAAGAATTACCAATTGTTGGCATTGCACTATTCATTTCTATTTTTCTTTTTTTTTACTGCAAAAGCATTACAACAGAAAGAAACATCGAATTTCTAACATGGCAATAAATGCTAGTCTTTTGTACATTCCGATAAAACCTTTTACTTTATTTCAAAACAGTAGTAAGTCAGAGCAAATCTTCCATTTTCCTTACATCTCTTCATTTATGAGCAAAGTCTATAGTGGCACTGATCCAATGGCTTCTCTTGACCTAATTTATGTTGTACCATGAGATTCTATTAAAAGAAACTAAATCACTGCAGTAGATTTATTCATCTTAAATAATTTAAGCTAATTGAAAAAGAACCAAACTAAAACTAAAACACTTCTCTGAAGCATTCAACTTCTGCATGTCAATTAGTAATTTAAACAACCAGCTAATCACAACAGCTTCGTGTGAAACACGAACCTGTGCTGTGTACACATTTCTCTACCTCCACGGAGCTGAAGATAGAAATAAACATCAACTCTGAGTCTGAAAGCATGTGTATCTATTCTGGAGTCATTAGACAATTCCAATAAAATATTTTCACTGACTGATTTGAGACTTTTCTCAATTTTGCCAAATAATTTTGAAAAGAGCACATGGAAAAATGAGAGGAATATCTGGAAAATCATATCCAATCACTCTTCTGGCAACGCGTTACGGAATTTCAAAAGTATAAAATGACTTAAGCAAAACAAAGTTTAAAACATTACTATTATTCACCAAAGTTGCTATATCATAATAACCAAAAACTGAACTCCTATGGGTTGGTTTAAAAATTAAGAACCTAGCTTAATATTATTATGATTTTATTTTATTCTTGTCGCTCTGCTTCTTGTTGGTAAAACTTATCAAATATCAATTTAAGTCATGTTAATAGTAGCTCATCATGTTATCGCGAGTTATGCTATGCTAATTGTCCCATCATTATAAAACTCCATTTGTAAAAGCAATGGTCATTTTCCTCATGCGACTATTTTATAATTCAGCTTTTGTTAATACCTGGAGTGCGTGGCATAATCACTCATAAGACAGTCCCACAAAGAGTTACAAAGCTTTTCGCAGTATTTTTGCCATACATCTTCCTTCTGAGAATTAGAAAATTCAAACATAACTTTATCTTGGAAGTAAAGCCTTTTGAAATATTGCTAAAGTGCACACTGAATAAAGACAACACACTTAAGCGGACTTTTCCCCCTTTAAACAGCATTCATCTTTTCAAAAGCAATAGATTCTCAGTCCACGCGGAGTCTATTGCATTATTCATTTCATGTGCAACCTCATGCTGGACCATAAATTGTTACTTTATCTAATCAAAGGAGACTTAACTCTACAGAAGGTCAAAGGTTTAATTTTGTGAAGTATTATCTTACGCTATGAGTTTAACCGAAAAATAGAAGAAGAAAAACAGCCAAGAAACTGGTAATAAATGAACCTTTATTGCCTCAGGCATTGGCCTAGTTAATAAACTTTCATTGAAGGTTTCTTTCAACTGTTACGGACAATGAGAGGAAAAAAATCTTAAATTACAGCCATGTGTGACTTTTAAAGCAGTCATTCTTTTTTATCTCAACCTCCCTAGCTCAGGGGGGAAAAAAAAAGACAAAGAGAGATTGTCTTCGATCTCTTAACCAAAAATGTATGTTTCTAAACAGATGAGAAAGTGCAGATAAACTTTTCTAAAAGCAGAGGTCAGCTTTGAACAATATAAAAAAATTCATTATTTAGGTGTTGAATCTTAGAGAACAACCTCTCTAGCTAAATGTAAAACTACAAAAGGGAGGAAGAAGACATGTAGTTTTTGCAAATCTAACTCTTAAATTGGGTCTCCAACTTAGCAAAATATGATGCTTTGTCATCTCACCATTGGTGCACAAAGTCTACTGTAGATTTAAAATTCATTAAATGTATCGTAAGTAAGTACATTATCTATGTACTGTCTGCCCTGTTTTAGACACACCAAAAAAATCCTTCTTTTACTTTCAGAATCAAAAATACTAGCAGTGAAATAATTCATGTTATCATTATGCAATTAAATTTTTTAAGAACAAGTCTATGTTTTTAGCTGATACTCTCATCCAACAATGGCCTGTGAATAGGTTTTTTTTTTTTCATTATTTTCTAGAGAAGAAAATGAACTGAGTTCTTCTGAACTAAATCTCCCTTTTTGTCTGATATGAGTATTGCTACTCCAGCTTTCTTTTGATTTCCATTTGCATGGAATACCTTTTTCCATCTCCTCACTTTCAGTCTGTATGTATCTCTAGATCTGAAGTGGGTATGTATACATGAATCTGTTTGCTGTACACTGGAAACAAACACAACATTGTAAATCAACTATACCCCAATATAAAATAAGAATTAAATTTTAAAAACCCTCCTTTTTTCAGGAGGCACTGTATTGAGTATAAAAGTTATCATAGCCTCAACTGCAACATCTTAATCTCCACACCACAGCATAAATAAGATACAGATCCTCACATCACCAACAGAGTTACCCAAGCTGTGAGAAAGGGAAGAAGCCATGTTCTGCATCTTACTTTAGATACTCTTAAACAGAAAGGAAAGAGGGTTGGCTTGATGCTCTGAACTGGACACCCCTACCAGATTCTACCCACAAATCACAACGCTCTCAGCAGGACACCCAACCCTCTTCCCACCTGGCAGCACATGGACAGAATTGGGCTCTACTTCATTCCAGGGACATGTCCCCAGGATGCTATCTCGGGTCACCTTTGAATCCAAACATCATAGCTGCTTACACTGGCAGCACCAGTTGAAAGCAGGACCAGGGTCCCTACTAAGAGATACACTTCACACATCTGGGAGACACTGAGTTCTCCCGGGGTCGAGGCTGAAGCACGTTGATAGTAGCAGCTTTGCTTCTTTTCTATATTTGCCGAGAGAGAGAGAAAGAGAGAGAGAGAGAGAGACTAAGGAGAAAGTGGAAAACCTAGAAATTAAAGATGATTTAATGTAAATTCCGAATGGAAAAAAATGTTGCGTTCTTTGCATAGAAAATTGAGGATAAAAACACAGGTTTTCCAAAAGCATAGTTAAACCTGGATATCCAGAAACTGAAGCAGAGTGAGGCAATTCGTTGTTATTAATTAGTAGAGGGTTTTAGAATCAATGAATAGTTTCTGATTTCATGCAAGAAACCAAGAAGTGCTACCCAAAGGTTACAGTGAAAAACACTGTCAATGATAAACAATTTTTTTTGCCCCACTCTATTTTCTACCTAATTTGTATTCATGCATGTAGTTGGGGAGCAAAAGAATGAAAAGGTGAAGAAAATGAAGGAACGTAAACTACTAGAACAGAAGCACTGTATTTGAATGTGTATAGTAAATGGCTAGTTGTATACATTTGTGGATAAAGAACTTAGTAACAGCAAGGATGGTCATGCTTTATATAAATTTCAGTTTATTTAATTTACCAGTTTCTGAAAAAGGCTGAGGTACATTTAGAAAGTGACCCCAAGGTCAGAGAAGCATGGGAGAGTAACAAAAACAGGTATCTCAAATCTAATTCTTTATTCCATTAATCAAAGTTTTATGGGTTTGGGAAAGTTTTGCTACAGTACACAGAGAGGATAAGAAAAAAGAAAGATCAAGGGAATTCAAAGGATTTATTAAAAGTGCAGACGGTAACTCTGACTAGTGTTTTAGCTAGATAGACACAATTAATTAATTGTAACGTTGTGAAACTCTAAAATCCTGAAAGAACGTGCTCATGCCTGCAATGTAGTAATGTAGCAAAATACTTATAATCTTTCAACCACCAGGAGCTTTTGTTGGTTTTTTAACCTAATCCACAGCTTGACATAGATCCTAGAGTAATGGAACACAGTTCTTTGATTGAAATAATATCTAAACATTGCTGTGCTAGCCCGGTGGCCTAATAGAAGTCTGTCTCTCTGAAACTCGAGAAAGTCAAGTTTGGAAACAAACTCAGACACTGAGCTCTGGCTTGTAAGTCCTTGAAGAAAAGCCTTTGAGACAGGAATATGCCCTTTCCAGTTTAACAGAACCAAAAACAGACATAAAACTTCTGCAACAGCTTTTCTTCCAAACAATGAAACAGTCAAAACAAATTTTCTTCAGCCACTAAAAAGTGACTAATAAGACAACAGTAGAGTGTTGGTAATCACAGAGAGTCTAATATATGTCATTAAAAAGCTAAGTATTTCACAAGCGACCCATTCCACCAGCTTTCTTCATTTTGGTGTGAAAATATGAGCAATATGTACAAGTTTAGTCATTATTACAAAAGATCCATATCTTTTGTCAATTTTAGTCATGTGGAAAATTGCAAAGTGTTCAAAGACACACTAACAATACCTCAAAAGGAATTTATGTATATCACATAGTGGCGAACAAGATCTATATTATTTTGTTTTATTCAATGTACCTGAAAATTTGCAATAATCATAAGAAAGCCACACTTGAACATTTTAGTGAGAGAAAAGTAACTTCTAGGTCTGTACTTGCAGCAGTAAATACACTCTGATTAAACTCTGAAAGAAAAAAACAATAAAATCTCCATTTCATTGTGTATCCTGATAAATTCCAAAAAACACAGAATATATATCATTACTATTTACCAATATCCTGGCATCTGGTAGAAACTGCTAAGCAAAAAGCAGATGAACAAAAAACAGGAAAGGCATGGGTAGCATTAAATATACCTGAGGCTACAGCCAAATTTTGATTTTGTTGGGATGCCATGCTTATCATATTAAGTAATGAAAGTGATTTTTACTTCATGTCTGTCATCTGACACTATCATATCACTTTATAAACATGATAATAACAATGATATTAGGATGACAATGAAACAATCTGCACACTGTCACAAATGTGAAGTCTTGACATATTTTATCATTACATTGTAAGGCATGAGCTGTGAAGGGTGGGAAAGCAGAGAGCAAGTAAGAAAAAATCACCAAATTACATAATAATAATAATATAATCCTAAAACCATAGCAGTCCTTCTAAAAAAAATTTCAGGAGCACAGCTAGAGTTGGTTAAGTCAGTAGGTCAACCATGTCGAGGACCCAAATTATTTCCATACATCCTTTCTGCTAGCCTCAATATATTGGAAAATATCTCCATGTTAGAAAGTTGGCTACAATAATTTTAGGCATCCAAGCAAAAAAGTGAGGAGCTATTTATTCTATATATTTCTCTTTATCCCACAAAGAATTCTTCCTCAAGAGACACCTTAACGAATCACCCCTCAGAACTCATTAGTCATTATTATATCACCTGATCATGCCAGTTTATGGTTGGAGAAAAATGTGAATTTCTAAATAAAATTAGGGCTTTGTTATGGAGGAAGAGACTGATAAGGGGTTATTGGGTAGCAACTAACAAGACCTGCAATAAAAGCTTATTGGGGAATATTGAAGAAAATTGTCAACAGCCTCAAATAGAAGCCCAAATACATTGCTATTCTAAATCTTCCATCATTTTAAATCTGTCCCATGCTTGCTCAACAGTGAGCATGTACCTAGATTCAGAGGATAATATCATTGTTTTTCTCAAGGCACTATTTTACTTCTCATAATGAAGTCCTTGTACAGAAAAGTTCTATAAAATTACAATAGTGACCTTGAGTTTTACATTTAGAACTACCAGGAACAGAAACATGAAATAGCACTCAATTGCTTTGAGCTTCCTTTTCCACATCTAGCTGGAGATATCTATAGAATAAATAATAAGATGGCATGCCTATAGAATGAATAATAAGATGTTGTCCTTCATTCGATTGCTGGACAATCAAATTTATAAATTGTTACGGAATGTGGCACCAAGGAACTGGTCACTTTTGAGCTATATTAAACAGTCATTTAAATATTTCTCGTGATAGTGAAGTGGCTAAAGCTGGTAGTGATATTTTTCAATGCTTTGATGCAGTACTAAAACTATTGGATTCATGTTCTTTCTTCTTAAGGATGCAGACCAGTGTAGGAAAACTTGAAGCAGCAACTGCAGTGCTGAAGAGAGGGAAGAGAATGAGAGAGAGAGAAACTGACTGAGAGGGTTGAGGGGAGAGAGAGAGGCAACAGTAGCTTTAAGCATTCACACGTCTATTGCCATGTCATTGCTGTTTGGTCTCTTCCTCACTTCCATCTTTGCTATCATCAACAGTAAAATGAAAAAGTTTAATGAAGTATAAAAATTGAGGGCAATAGCAGAAATATGGCTTCGGACAAAGAATATAGGATTTGCAGTCTAAGATCTGAGATTCAGTCCACCCTCTGTCATTGGGTAGATGGCCTCTGTTTGCAAGACCTAATTTCTGACAATTTCAATTAACTTACCCCAGCTATAATAGAGACGATCATGTGTTGCCTGTCTCTCACAGAATTGGTGAGAACATTAAATGACATAGGATGTGTGAAAAATGGACATAGGTGTTTCATAATGACAGTTTTGTTCCTTCATCTTGCTATCAGTCCATCAGAGACGGTCCTTCGCTGCCTTTTTTTGCATTACTATCCCCACTACTGACAGAGCTGACACTACTTGTGGAGAACAAATGGCAGAGCCAGGCCCATAACATCACTCCCATGAATCTGTTCCTTCAACTGTATTTCCCAGGATCAATAACAGAACCTGGTAGAAAATCATATTCCTCATAAAGAATTTTATAAGTACTTGCATGAATGAACTCTGGATCAAATTTCAAGAGTGTATAAAATTTGAATCCACAACTTACTAAACGACCTTAGACAACTCACTTAACTGCCTTGGAAATAAGACTGATAAAAGTACCTACATATTATGGTGGTTATCAAAATCAAAATGAGTGTGGCTTCCCTGGTGGCGCAGTGGTTGAGAATCTGCCTGCCAATGCAGGGGACACGGGTTCGAGCCCTGGTCCGGGAAGGTCCCACATGCCGCGGAGCAACTGGGCCCGTGAGCCACAATTACTGAGCCTGCGCGTCTGGAGCCTGTGCTCCGCAACGGGAGAGGCCGCGATAGTGAGAGGCCCGCGCTTGCCACAACTAGAGAAAGCCCTCGCACAGAAACGAAGACCCAACACAGCCAAAAATAAATAAATTAATTAATTTTAAAAAAATCATATGAGTGAATACACGCAATGAACTTCAATTGTGCATGGCACAACAAAAGCACTCCATATATGTAGGCTATTGTTATTGTCCTCTGACATCAAAAGACACTAATATTCACAAGTCAATGTCATAAGGAAAATGATTTTAAGATGATGGAAACAATTTTAATATACGTTCTAATCAAAGGGAATATATATTTTGCAAAAACTACAAAAGGATTTGCATTATCATTACATTATACATTATTATTACACATACATCTTGACTCCAAAGATATTTTATGACAAGACATATATTATGGTAAAGTCACATCAAAAAAGAGATCCAGTTGCATGGACACAAGCAACATTACCTAACAAAAATCTCAAAGGATAAGTTTAGATTTTAAATATATAGTAACCAAATTATCAGATTCAGACATAAGAGTTGGCAGTGTCTCGGAAAGCAGAATCTCCTAACCCAGTCTCATATTATGAATAGAGGATAGAACCAAGCTAGCATATCTCTTTCTCCACTGACAGGTCAAGCAGTTTCAGCTACCCCCACCAGGCACACATAGGTTCTTTAAACACATATTTGATCCCCTTAAATATATTTATTATTTTTATATGTACTGTTTATTCAAAGTGAAATATCCAGGAATAGTGGAGAAAAAATAAAAGAAGATCTAAATGGATAAAAATGCCATAGCTATTTCCCCACTATTCCATAAGAAAATATAAATCAGTGCATACCAAATTCCGATCAGCAATGTTACATCTACCATTGCATTGATTTCACAGTCAATGGCTAGTTCTGTTACATGGGAAATTTCTAATTGTCAAGTAATACAGTATATAAGAAGTACTTGGTATATTATAACAGCAGTTCGCTAGATGGGTTCTCTTATTATCTAAAGAGAAGCATGTCTGTTCTCAGAAAAGTATATTTTTCCCCATTTCCTTACATTATTTGCTCTCAGTATCAAGCTTCATCAAACACCTTCATAGAGATATCATTTACTGAATAGAAGTTAAAGAATTTACCTGTTAACTTCTAAGCATGATTTAAATCAAATAATAAATATATTATTCTAATAGATAACAAGATATTTGGGTTTTCAGGGCACTTGATAAATAGATCTAGTTTAAGCATATTCTTAATCAAGAAACATTCGTGGGTTTCCCTGGTGGCGCAGTGGTTGAGAGTCTGCCTGCCGATGCAGGGGACATGGGTTCGTGTCCCGGTCTGGGAAGATCCCACATGCCGTGGAGTGGCTGGGCCCATGAGCCATGGCAGCTGAGCCTGCGCGTCCGGAGCACAGAGAAACATTCCTACCTTTCTTTCTGTGTGATAATGGGAGACCAAATCAATTTTTAAAACGGGAAATCAGGAACTTGTAGAATTCTAAGAGACTCTAAACTCTGTCTTCCTGAATTCTAATTGTTCAAGGCGTTCTGATAAAAGTAGACAACTACATATGATCTTTCAACACACAGATTTATTCACATCATAACTAAAACTGACAGTGCATCTTCATCATAATAAATTGGTCAGAATTATTTGATGTTAATAATTCTTAAGATAAATTATTTTAACTTAATTTGACTTTTAAGACTTACTTGTAGGATACATACAAACAGGAACGGCTATGACATTCAATTATGAAAAGGAATTCGTTACAAATGAGGTAAATTTCACTGGCAATTACTTAAGTATCTTACTGATTTTTATTGCTACTAAAAACTTACAAAGTCATTTGAACTATTATATAATCTGTTTTATATTTTTTTCCTAGAAGCAAAATACAGTTTTGGTAATCATTGTAATACAAAATATGCAATCTCAGGAGGAAAAGTAAATGAAAACATAGGCACTCAATCAAATATTCCTTGATTACAATAAAGAACTATTATCATAGATCTTTTGAAAGTCTATGAATAGGCTATGACTGTGGGAATTTCCAGTTAAATTTTAATACTCATAGATATTAAATTCAAATCATAACTTATTAAGTATGTACCATGTCCCAGGGACTAAAATGAATTAAAAAGGGGTACAACATGATCCCTGCTCTTAAAAATGTAAACTCAATGAGGGTAGAGATTTTGATACTGACAATGTCTCTGCTTGTTCACAGACACACTGTCAGTATCGAAAACAGGGATCAACATGGAGGAGTTGCATAATATATGTTGAAGAAAGTTATGAAGAAAGAAAAGAAGGAAATAAGAAAGAAACATGAAAGAGAAAGGAGGGAAGGGAAAGAAGAACGGGAGGAAGGTAAGAAGGAACAAACTTACATTTTAGTTGGGTAGACACATATACAATTATCTATAACACAAGAGAGAATGTATGAGTTGTATTAGAAGTACACAGTGCTTGTATCGTAATTCAAGATCATAAAAATTAATTAAGGCTAGGGTGTCCAGGAAAGCTTCAGGTAGAATGTAGTATTTGAGATAACTTTTGAAATATAGGTAGAGATTTTGGTTGATAGAACTGAGGAAAGTAATTATTTCAAGGTAAAAAAAAAAAAAAGGAAAAGAAAAGAAAAGAAATAGTGAGCAATGGGACAAAGCTTAGAACATGCTGGACTTGTATGGACAGTATAATGTTTATGGTGTAAGACACATTGGGTTGGGAAACTAGTAGGATGTAGATCTGAAAATGAAGATTGGTGTCACTTCATAAATGTGCTTACATGCCACTCCAATACTTTTATGCTCTGGGACCAATGGTATTTGAGAAAGGAAGTATCTTGGTCAGAGCTGATCCATAACCCTCCTTTATCCCCTAGGCTTCCTTCATAAGCTGTGGGGACCTCATCAGATCACCAAAGGTGACTATGGCTACGTGCTTTACTTACAACCCTACCAATTAGACATGTACCTCCATAATTTCATTGTTTGAGATAGTGATATCCCCCAATACCTAATACAGTACATGGCACAATTAAATTGGAAGTTGTACAGAAGAAGTAATGTGGTGGACCTCAGTTCAGAACTCGAATGTATAACTTATTAGCTGGGCTTCACTTCTCTGAGCTTCAGTTCCACCATCTGTAAAACGGACATAATACTTAGGGTTGTACTGAAGATTAACTTATTACTGGAAAGAGGATAGTGTGCACCCCCATCCACCCACAAAGTTCCTTTCCTGGAACCTGTGGGTATTTTATCTTACAGGGTGAGTAAAGCTTTGTAGATGTGATTAAGTAAGTTAAGGATCTTGAGATGGGAAGTTTGTCCTGGATTATCCATGTAGGCCCACTATAATCACAAAAGTTCTTATAAGAGGGCAGCAAGAGGGTCAAAATCAGAAAAAGAAGATGTGATGATGGAAGCAGAGGTTGGAGGGATATGCTCGGATGATGAAGGGAGAGACCAATGAACCAAGAAAGGTGGGTGGTCTCTAGAACCTGGAGAAAGCAAGGAAAACCATTCACCCCTAGAGCCTCCAGAAAGAACACAGCCATGCAAACACCTTGATTTTAGTCCATAAAACTCATTTCATACTTCTGACCTTCAGAATAATATAATAAATTTGTGTTGCCTTACAAGCCACTAAATTTGTGGTAATTTGTTACAGCAGCAATAGGAAACTAATATACTTTTATATACACATGTATATATTTTTACACACACACACATATTACACCTTGAGTAGAGTAGGTATTAATAAATAATAGATTTTCTTAATGGATCCATAATATTTCCTATCTAAACTTATTTTTTGCAACTTCAGGATAAATTTAGAGCAAACTGTGAGAGAGAGAGAAACCAGCATAGCAGGGAAACATTGTACTGGTCCAAGCACAAGATTGCCAGAGCTGGAAAGGAAGAGAAGGCAAGTGTGCAGAAGAGGGGACAGGTATCAGAATCATTTCAGAAAGAAAGTTTGATCTCTAAGTAGACTTTAGGTCTGAAGAGGAGAACTTAAAGATGACTGGTACAGTCCAGAAGGCAAGACGATGTTATAAACTAACTCCAATATTAGAAATAACCAAGAACACAGGAAATTGCAAGATTGGGAGTTCACCTTTTGAGCATGTTGCATTTGAGGTGAGGAACGATTGCCCGAGATTAGATTTTAGCAATATATGTTTTAGTTAACTGCTAAGGGTCAATAAATTTCCCAGAGAAGAAAAATGAGAGACCATGGCAAATCCTCCAACATTGCCTGGGCTTACCTACATACAATAAGGAGTGGGAGTGAGAGGGCAAGATCAGAGGCAGCTTTCAAGAGAACAGGCCACAGGAAAGAAGGTGCAAAAGCTGGAAAGTTCAGGGACAAACAAAATGAGGGGAAGAGAGGCAACAAATGTACATGATTCTTTCAAGCAGCCTGATGAAGAGAGCAAGACAGCTTTGCTGAGGTATACATTTTTTTTAAGTAATGAAGAACTGAGTGTACTGGTGGGAAGAGATAAGATGTGAATTGCAAACGGAGATTGAAGACACCAAAAAAAAAAAAAAAAAAAAGGAGAGAGAAATTAATGGAGGAAGACGAGAAAGCATCAGAGGAATAGGTGAAGGAGATAGCCTCTTCAAAAGGAGAAGCATTTCGGGTAAGAAGTATGCTTGGTTATGGTTTTTGGGATTATTTGGAACCACTGATATTTAAACAAAGGTCTAAATTAACAGGCTAAGTTGATTTCATTACTTTAATACATCTTTAAGAATGAAAATGAAAAACTGGAATATAGCAATTCATTTTTTAGTTTTGAGACATTTTTGCATCATAAGATTCTGAATATATTATGAAAACATTTGGAATATAATTTTAGGTAACTGAAAGCTGTATTTGTACTAGTATCATACACACACATGAGCACACACATATACCCAGATATTCATATGTTCATAAGATTATATTTATAATGCATATTCATGAGGCAGGCACCATGTCTTATCCAATATTTTATTACTAACTTCTAGCACTATCTCTGGTATATACTAGACTTTTTTTTTTTTTTTTTTTTGCGGTACGCGGGCCTCTCACTGCTGTGGCCTCTCCCGTTGCGGAGCACAGGCTGCAGACGCGCAGGCTCAGCAGCCATGGCTCACGGGCCCAGCCGCTCTGCGGCATGTGGGATCTTCCCAGACCGGGGCACGAACCCGCGTCCCCTGCATCGGCAGGTGGGCTCTCAACCACTGCGCCACCAGTGAAGCCCTATACTAGACTTTTAATAAATGAATGAAGCCTTGCTGAATTTGCACCTGAGGTTCTGAGGAACTACTTAATTCACATTTGTCATATTACACTGTATTACAACTTATGTTTCATATGACACAGGCATCTAATAAATGCACACGATTGTAAAGATTATATATGGTGTCATTGATCTGCCTTTAGAACCGGCAAGGCACTAGGCCACACAAATGGAAGAGTGAGGCTACTGCCTCTTCATCTAGATGGTTAGAAAGCAATACTGAATACTAGTACGGATTTCCATTCTCTATCAGCACCCTGATAAATAGTTGCTCTTTCTTTTTTATTCCTTTCCCCCACCACAGACTATCTTGTCTTTCTAAACACAAAATTAAATCATTCCATTTCTCTGCTTTAACATTTTTGACATTGCCCATTGCCTATACCACAAGATCCAAATACCTTATTCATGGCGATATTAATGCTTTCATAATCTGTCCTTCACCTACCTTTCCAGGTACATCACCAACATGTCACTGCTCTGACCCCACTTTATATTCTATGTAAAACTGCAAAGAACAATCTTTCATTTTTAGTATCTGATCCCTTTGCAGTCACTGTTTTCTTTGCCAGGAATACCCTTTCTCCTTCTTATGCATGAACACCAAAATCACTTATCACCTTCTAGAAAAAGTTTTCTTGTTTCACTGAGACAGAGTTGATTATGTCTTCCTCTGCCTCAACCTCTCAATTTTGCAGAAATCTAAACTATGGCTATTATGAATTATGTTGTAATTATTTAATTACCAGTTTAACCAACTACACTGAGTTCATTGAAGGCAGAGGCCATGACTCATTAAATTTTCTTTTTGCTCCCTCGTTCCCTCCATAGAGTAAGCATTCTGGTTTTGAATGAATGAGTAAATGAAAACACTACAAGAAAAGAAAAATCCAGAAAATGTAGAAGTGTGGATGAGATGGTCATTATGATATATAAGTGAAGAAGACAGCTTAAAGTTCCAACAATTTATCCAAATATCCTCACAACTCAAAATAAATGAAACTCATCTTGCTACATATTCTAAGTCTAGATTCTGAAATTAGCAAAATCACATGCTTGGTTGAATTGTATGAAATCACTGATATTTGACCAATTTTAGCCTATAAAATGTTAATTTCACATGGTCAACTTAAGACCTATCACCTGGTGACAGAAATTGTCCTCCTCCAAGGCCTCTGGAGAAAACAGCACAATAAACCCACCCCCGAGTTCATGCTCCAAAGAAACATACTCTTTCAAATTTACTCAGAAGAAAATACACTCACCCCAGCACAGCACCTCCAAACATCAGCTGGTCCTAAAGTCAACACTGCATTTACCAAAGAACTAAAAGTAAATTCTAACCAAAGAACAAAAAAAAATAACCTAAGCTGGAGTGAAGTAAGATTGTCATTAAATTCAGCGCGCGCACTGCTCCTTAATCTGTCATTTCCTCTGATCTCAGGGGCTAGTTCACTTTGCAGACAGAGCAAGGGCAGGCCCAGCACTCCCTGAGCCCCTTTACCTATGGTAATAGGTGCACCTGACACCTGAGTTATCTTACCCCTAGGACGGCATGGCCTTCTTAAAGCTTTGCCTTACGGTGCTTTTCTTTCCTGATATGCTTGAAATATTGGAACATTAAGACTACAAAAACAGAGCCTCAGGTTGAATATCCCTCTCTAAATATACTTTCTGTCTACTTATCTATCTACTACACATACCAAGAGATCACAGTCTTTAAAATTAAACGTTTCTGAAGTATTTACTATCATTTCTTCTAAATACTATTTTCTCAGTTATAAACAAAAATTTCAGAACTGACAAATTACATTGAGTTTTCAAAAACCAAAACCACCATTTAGAAAGCACTGTAGGGTAAGCACTATACTAATAATTGTACTATATCTATAGTATGTGTAGTATGCATGTGTATGCATAAACATACACACACACACAAATTATTCGAGATGAGAAGAATGAAGTGCAAAGGGATTAGTAACCGCCCCAAATTATACAACAAATAAATGGGGCAGTCAGAATTCAAATTGGACCTGTCCACTCCAGAGTTCACACCCTAAACTTCTACACTCTAAATGGGCCTCAGTGAACTAAAAGATTGACCCCCAAGTGCAACTGTAATGCACAAGTACATAGAAATGTTTGGGAACGTAAAGTTTCATAAATGATGAATTTCACAAATGTCAAATTCACTTTAAGTCTGAAATGCCAACATTCTGGCCATTAGCTTACAAAGTGATTCCAAATACACAGAGAGTGAAGACATAGGAAGGTTGAGGAAACAAAAATCCTTCTAACATAGTGTAAAATGATAAAATGGCTATTTGATAGGGAGTTGAAGAAAGAATGAAGGAAGACAGGCTTAGAGGAAAATCTGGAGGCTTATCTCCTGTTAAAGAGTACCTCTTACTTTGCCATGTGTACAGATGTCTGATTCTTCTTGGGGTCCGTATGTCAGCATCGATTTTTGTGTGTGTGTGTGGAATGTGACCTCTACTGTAGCTTAGTCAACTTTAAAGAAAAGTTAAAGATGCAAGACTAGAAATTTTCCAGATTGTTCCTTTGAAATAGTTGAAAACAGTGTGCTTTACTTTCTGCAAGAAGCCTCCTGTGATGGCTACAGCTGTGAGGATTATAGCCTCTGAACTTCTAAGCCCTTATTGCTTCCCCGACTCATATGGCACATATACCATGATGCTATGCTATGTTATTATATCATCATTACTATTAATTACTCTATGAGTAAAATTTATCTCCCAATGAGATTTGATCCCTTGAATATAGAAATCAAGATATTATATGGTAAACTCTTCACTAAGGTGTAGCAGGTTGATATTGGTGATGCCTCTTTCTTAACCAAAAAAAAAAAAAAAAGTTAGAAATGACATTTAAACTCTTTAGTGCTCTGAATAACCACAATCCTGAATAACAATACTATTTCATTCTTTTCCTTCTCTCTTTTATTTGCTTTAATTTGTTGGTATTTGAATTTCATTCACATTCTCAAGAAAACTTTATTAAATGTCACCCTGGTTTAAATTAATCAGTCAAAGAAGAAAAAGTGATTAAAGGAAAATTTTGGAAGGGTCACAATTTTTGCGAAGCACATAAATTAGGAAGAAAATTAAAAGGTAAATTTTAATTGGCCAATAATTTAAAGAGCTTGACACTTCTGTGACACACTTCAAAGTTTACCATTAACAATTTTTTTTTTTTTTTTTTTTTTTTTTAGGTAAGAAGTGGATTTATTTAGAGAAAAACACACTCCATAGACAGAATGTGGGCCATCTCAGAAGTCAAGAGGCCCCAGGGTATGGGGAACAAATTTTTTAAATTAAGCTATTTGGCATTTAAGATATGGGTCTTTACAGCAAGCTGTTCTTGCCTCTTTCTTCTTCTCATTCAATTCAGTCCAGTTTCATGTTATCTTTGACCTCGTTGGTGGGCTACATCTTGCCAGTCTGAGTGAGACCTCCTACAGCTATGTCAAACTTTGCTCATTCCCTCTTCTTTCTGTATTCTTCCTCTCCATATGCCCTAATTATACTTCTGTTCAACCCAATTATACTTCAGTTCAACTGTTTATTTTCCTTAATCTGATCATTGGTTTATAATTTTTCTTCTGCTTACCGAATAGAGCAGCAGGCCAAAACTTCTATTTGTCAGTTAATAACTCCTTAGTCCTGGAAAAACAGCTAATTGAACTGCTTTTTAAGGCACCCACTCTAAGTCTAGTGTAAATCTTCCCTGTCTGGTTTATCTTACCAAAAATTTGAAAACATTTTGCTGATTCTTCTCTAACCAATCTTGTTTTCTTTTCTTTCCCCAATTTTTTTCTCTTTTATTTCTCCTTCCGAAATATTGTTTTTAAATTATAAATGTTAGTTCTTTTACCTAAAGTGTCATCATATCTCTTTAATGCTGACAAATTAGCTTCCCCATAAAAATTCAAAACATCTTCCTATCTCCAAACATTTCTGAGCAGTCAATCTGTATTTCTGGGAAAGAAGATGATATAGATATATATAGATAGATATAGACATAGACATCTCGGATCAAAAGCTGCCTCCTCTACTTCTTAGCATCTTAGCTATGGCCTTTTGAGCAAATTAACTAACTTGAGACTTGGATTCTTCATGTTAAAGCCAGGCTAACTGCACACACTGTATAGCATTTTTGTGAGAAGTGAATGACAGACAGGATATAAAATGCCTCCTAGTCCAGTGCCTTGTACATGGCTGGCATTCAAAAAACACTTCTTTATCCTTTTCCACAATTTCCTCTGATGCTCCTTTGACTTTCTGGCATACACAGACACACACATATATAGTACAAGATGCAACAAATCTCAAAATAATTAACATACAGATCTACCTCGTGGTCTTAATTTAGTTTCAAAAGCACATTTATGAACCTAAATAGTTCTAGACAAAGTCAATAAAAATGTACTTAGATGCCTAGTCCTAAGGAGAAAAAAAATACTAACTTCTATTAAATACTCTAATGCTAATATATAAGTGTTCAATGGCTCAAAATAAACATTTCTGAGCCTTAACTCTAGGAGCTTAAAAATGGTATATCTATGATATAAGCCACTAAAAGTTATGTTTGAACATACTGTTTGGTGGTAATAATCATATTGATTTAACCAATCAAAGTAATAAAATTGGATTACATAAATCAGTTCTTAGGATAAGATAATAAAATATATTGTTTCCATTGCATATTATGCATCATGGATTTCCTATGACACAGTCAAAATTGATGTGAAATTTGAATAATCTAGATTCAGTACATATTTATATAATGCATATCAAATCATAGTTACATATTTTTAATCTCCTTCACTTGGTCTGAATATTCTTACCATGTCTGAAATATTATCAGTAATATATTCTCTTTTAGTTATTTAAATGCCTAAAACTTACATCATTGTATTCCCAAATCTGGAAATTCTGTGATTTGAAGAATAAGTTTTGTTGGCATATTTTCATTTTGCAAAGGAGTAATACAAAAATAGTGTGTATTGTTTCAAAGATTTGATTTCTCTAAAAATGTCTCTGTGAAACAAGCACACACACTCCCTTGGTAAATGTGCATATTTTTAATTATTTTAAATATTTCTTTCAGATTCCAAACATTTTTCTCTACTTACTTCATTTTCCTTAAAAGAAAAATCTGAATATTAGCCCCACTTTCTAGTTAGGGTATCCAAAATCTCAGGAAAACTCATTAATACCTTTGAGGCTATAAGCAATACCTTGTAACCAGAGTATGAGATTCTTAGAATCATAATACAAAGGAAGTTACTATCTTTCTGTGTAATCAAAATTAGGAAACAAAGTATGTGTTTAGAACTTAACTATGAGGCAGGTATCAATTTACACGATGATTACCCAAAAAGTGAGAGAAATAGAAAGAAAGAAAGAGGAAGAGAGGGAGAGATAGAGGGAAGGAGGAAGGGAGGGATGGAGGGAGGGAAGGAAGGAAAAAAGAAAGAGAAAAAAGAAAGATCTATATATCATTTTTTAGAAACTTGAAATACAAAGTGTGGCACAATCATCATGTTTCTGACTTACTAGGGAGGGGCAGCTCACAAACTTTCAAGCAGCTCTTATTACATTAAAGCAGTTTCAATGCTCTAATAGAAGGTTATGTGTTTGCAATGGAAAGTTACTTGCATTTCACACTATAGAGCTGTTAGTGGTAAGTAATTATACAACTGTATTTCCAATGATGGGAATATCTGCTTGTTCCCTTCACTGTGCTTGTTCCCTTCCCAGTGGAAAATATCTTGTGAAGCAAAGAGTGGCTAAGGGATTCTAAAGGAGGAAAACACATACCATAAAATATAATTAAAAATTGTGGAGGTTGCATATGACAAGAATAACCATAAAAAACAGATACAAACCAGCTGGCTGTTAACAACTTCTGAGTTATAAAAATCTTAAACCTGCTGTAAAGCACTCAATTCGATTTACATAACCACAGAGCTGACATTCCTTTTAGGCTCCTCTGTTGGGGATTATTTTGACATGTTTTAAAGCAACATAAAAAGCAACTGTGAAAGGAAGACATGTATCATTTTACACAGGAATTCATTCCTGTCTTAAGACCGGACTTTCATACTTTAATCTGAACCTCTTTCCTTAAACTGGAAAATATCTTTAATGGCCACTGCCCGGCTGATTTTACAGCATTATTCTTCAGATGCTCATATTTCTAATAACATTGATGCTTTCTCTCTGTGTGTTGTGTATTTGAGTCACTAGCCTTACACAATTTCAGCTCAGTGGTACCAATCCAAGAACCAATATCCATGGTCTATAAGAAGGGAATAATATTTTGGTCAACCATGACTGAAACAACTATAATTTCTTAGGAACCTAATGATGCGGACAGCATTCTACAAAGCTAACATAGCTTGCTGTAGGGAATTAAAAATAAACAAAATAAAATAAAATCAATCGTACATTGAGTGAAGTTTTGATGTATAAGTGCTGGCAGCAGAAATTGCCCAGAGCACAAAATGAGCTTTGCCTTTGGTAATTTGCTTGATTCACTATGTTGCTACATTCAGGGCATTTTATGCCTGACTTATATGTAGTCCAGTCACCTGCTTAATGTTAGAAGGGTTATAATTATATACAAGGGTTTTGACTATATAGCATGTCAATATTCCAGATCTGACACAAAATATGTATATTCACTTGAGGTTTAACTATTAGAAATATTTTTAGTAATAATTTGATCTACAGTTATAATAAATAACAAAACTATTCTATTCTTACTAGAGATAAGGTAAGCAAACATATCAGGGTCGTATGATAATAATAGCCCCTTAAAGGAATACAATAGAAAGATCAGGGGTGTGTAGTTATGGATTCAAATTTTCACTTTGCCATTTTCTAGCTTTTCTAATTTTGAGCAGCAAACCTGAGTCCCAATTTCCTCATTTGTGAACTGGGGTTTTATTATGTATCACAAAAAGCTGTTGGGATATAATATGACATAAGGTATGAATGCTTAAAAAATAAGTTAGAGCTTTAAATGAATCTGTAAAATAATATTCTGTTTTCTGTGTAAGCTGCTTTTTGTTTTGTTAGATTGCCTTAGCAGTTATAGGAACTCTCTCAGCTCTTTAGCCTGTGTGATTATTTAAAACATAAGTTACCATTAAGAAAAACAGAAAAATCAGCTGAGTTTGGTATTGAAGAAATAATAATGGGTTCAATTTTAGTCATTGACAAGTTTGAAATGACAATAGGAAATTCAAGTACAAATATCTAATATCTAGTGATGGATGTACAATGGTTTGGAAAGTATTATGGATAAAAGTGATAATAAAAATAAAAAAGGATACAAGATCACTATAGAACAAAATCTAAACAGTGAAAAGAAATGTTTAAATCTTTCTATAAGTTTTCCTAATTGTTTATTATAATGTATAACAGTAATACTTTGGCTGCATCATTTTGAGTAAACATGAACTTAATCACTAGAAAATGTCTTACTACATAGCAAAATCAATTTCCTGGGATCTTTTAAAATTAATGCATTAGGTAAAATATAATGTTTTTTATTATTTTGTTGCCTAGATCTGCCAAAGGATAAATTTAAACATCAGGAAAGAAGAATGAACATTGTTTAAACTGTGCCCTGGAATGTTACGGCCATTTCTGCACAATAGAGTGATTAATGAAGTGTTACTCAAATAGACAATCATGTATAAAATTACCCAAATTAACATATCTAAACTTGATTTAATCAAATGTGTGGATTTCAGATTTCAAACAACTAATTTAATAATTACATTGTTTCTGTATAATATTGGAAAGGAATATAAACTTGTGAAACTTGCTAGATTATATGTTTCCAAAATAAAATATCAAAAAATTTTAGATAAAATGACTCCGTGGAATAATTTATTTTTATTTTGTCAGCATATTGAATCTTAGAACTACTACTAATAATAATAATAATTTTTATGAAATTATCCTAAATGTAAAAAAAAATCCTCTGTAACACACCTGGGAGAGAATAGTCAAGACATTTATAATGAGATATCAAAGCCTGGTGGGCCACATGTTTTCTCAGTGGGCTAATATTTGGAACTTTCTTTTTTGCCCCATAAGTCTTTCTTTTTCATGAGTGACACTTATTTGCCCTACCTTCTAGAACAATGAACAATTAATCTATATCCTTTATTAAATATGCAAAGACAGCAAGCATGCCCTTTCCCTAAAGCCCCATTTCTTTTCTAAAAATGTTCATTTCCCTCAACCAATCTTATGAAAATAACTTCCAGTTCTGATTACCCAGTTTGGACAAACTGTTTTCTATTGTGGCCTCTCAAGACATAATAACCATAAATGGACACAATACTGTTGATATGGTCTAAGCAAGCAAGGCTGCTGCCAAAACAGTACAATACGTAGAGCTCATTAACACCCACATAATTTATCAAATTTAAAATGGACTTAAGTGAATCACCATATTGGCAATAGTACATAGAGGTTTTATTCCCAGAAGCAAAAATCATACTTAGGTTAAAAACATCAAATGTCAGTGTTAAAAAAAAAGTCTACAGTGAAATGGATTATTGGTGAATAGATATTTTTAAAAATCATGATCAAATATAATAACCATAAATGAACACAATGCTGCTGATAAGAATACAAGGCTGTTGCACAGTGAACTAGGAGACAGGCTTGGCAGTCAGGTTAACAGTCTTGAGCAAGAAAAATCAGTGCCAAAATTTACTCATCTGTAAAATGAAAACCATAATAACTACCCAAAGACATATTACAGGGATTAAATGAGCTAATACACATAAAAGAACTTACTAGCTGAAATATAATAAATCCCAATAGATGGTAACAATTACTAATACTTTAATGATTTGAAAATTATACATTCATTAATCAGCCAATAATTGCTTTGAACCTTCAGTCGTATCATACTCGTGATCAATGTAAAACCCGATCTTTTTTTTCACAAAAATGTTATCAAATTTATTTTTCATATACTTGTGCTTATACAAATAAATTTTTTCCTCAAATCATACCCATTTTAAGCCAATATCAGATGCCACTTTCCACAGTGATGACAATGATTATCCTGTTAACCCCTTGTTTCCTCTTCTTCTTTACAAAACCTATAGTGCTTTTGTATATCTCTCTTGGTAATTGCCTCTTTGTACCCTCAATTACAGTTTATTGAGTAGCAATGTCATTTATCTTTTAACTCCTAAAACTCAGGATAAATATTTGTTGAATACATTAATAACCATTTCTAAAGTGTGTATTCCAAAAGTGACTTCTGATATAATTATGAGTATGTTTCATGATAACAAATATTTATTTCTGATTAGCTGCAAATTTAAGATATTGTGTTTAATGACTATACACCCCTTACTTGTTTAGAAATTAGGAATGTGTGTGCGTGTGTGTATCTGTGTGTGTAACTACTCTGAGAAAAATATTTTTCAGAAGTAGATGGAGGAATTAAAATCAGAAAGAGCCGAGACAATAATTCAATAACATCAATCAGTTATCTTTCACTACTTTGTTTCTCTAATCAGACTGTAGCCTCCACTAAACACAAGGTTTCACTAACAACCTTGACATTTAAACTATTTTAAATAAAATTCAACAAGGGAAGGGGGAAGAGGAGGAAGAGAAGGCAAAAAAGGCTAGGCTGAGAGGATAGATAATTCAGGTTGGGGAGCAAAATTTGGGTTCATATGAAAAACATCGACAGATCTTTAATGCAGCAGTTAAATGTCTTCTGGTCAAGGAGTTATTGGAGAAAGTATTTAAGAGTTAACATCTAAACAATTAAACATAAACTATTATATCACTGAAATATAAGGACACCCAGACTCAGAAATTTAAGGAAATGTATTTAGTGGTTGAGGCTAATCAGGGACCCACATCGCCATAAGAGGCCAGTTGTATAGATTCCCAAATATTAGAACTCTGTAGGCCTTTAGAGTGAATACAGATAAGAAATAGATTCTAGAGACTGCAGCTATTCAATTTTTTTCATCATTCATTTGCTAATACTTGATATAATTTGCATGGCCATCTCAAATAATATAGCCATGCAGGTTTCCAAAGAGCGCAATATGTAAAGTTCACTAATACTCATATAATTTTTCAACTCTAAAAGGGATTTAAGGGACTCACCTACTGGCAACAGTACATTGAGGCTTGATTCTCAGATGTAAAATCTTAGTTAGGTTGCAAATACCAAATGCTACTGTTAAAAGTCTCCTGTGTGAAGTAGATTGGGGAATACACATCAAAAAAAATCATGATCAAACCTGGCACTTTTGTTGACAGACTTTGTAGTGAGGTCGAAGGTGTAATTAGGCCAGAAAATTACTTTCTCATTACTAGAATTGTTCCCTTCAGGTCTTGAGTTATCAGTCCAGAAAATTTCATTAAACACTAAATTCACTTTAAGACAACTGTCAAAATTAAGCAAGATCCTAATATTCAAATCTTTTATTTGGATTTTGAGATTTAATGTAAAATAAAAAATGCTACAGTTTCATTTTTCTATCAAGACTAAACTCTTTAAGAATTTCAGAAACAACTTTTTTTCCCCTTTGAAAAACAGGATGAAATAGCATAACAACATAAATGTAGAATTTGAAATGCTTAATAGGCATAAATTATTGAAATTGTTTCTATTTCCTGTTCATTGAGATCTTAATGTGAAACTGGTAAAAATTCAAGTGCTCACAATTATTACAGATACAATACAAAGGGGAATAAAGGAATCCTAAACCTAGGTTTTGAAGACTGATATAAAATTTCTAATGATGCCAATGATGAAACTGTGAATCCACCATATTTGCTCTGAGATAGTGTACTATATTTATAAACAACTGGTTCACCGCATATTGAAAAATAGAAAGACATAGGATATTCTGGTACATATTTAGTATATAAGTGAGCAAGGACTCAGCATTTATAAACAAAAAGGAAATATGACACATGACACAGTAGAATTACAAGTAATGTATTTTTCTATTTTCCAAAATGTTACAATAATAACTTAAGAATTAAATATCTCAAATATAGCTTCAACTATTTTGCCAATTATATCAAACAGGATAGTGTTTTATAAAGTATAGTGAAAAGTATTGCTATAATTCTTGGAGTCAAAGAGCCTACACTGAATTGCCCTTGGAAGCCAGTTGTTACAATGCCTCAACCAGGTAGTATATCAATTGCACAAATAAGTAATAGCATAGAGATTTACTACTAATGAAGAATAGGGCAAATGAAAGCCCAAAGAGTAAATGATTAACAAAAGTTAAGAAATTTTCTTCAATTATTTAGGATAGAATAGTATGCTTTGGACTTAACAAGTAATACTACACTATCCTTGACTATTCATAAAGTTCAGAAATAACTCTAATAGCATGAAACACTTTGTCGGTCTGTTAGCATTACATTATTTAGCAAACAAAGTGCAATGTTTTAAATAAAAAAAGGCTTAATAGGCTTTTCCACAAATGCTTAATAAAAGGATGGCCAGGTTAGAATTAAAATTCAAACACAGTGGCTTATTAAGCAATTAAGCTTGATTATAAATTCTGAAATATAATTTTTGACATCACTCACCCTATTCTTTTGCTGCCTCTATACTAAGCCTCCAAATCAAAGCACTGAACATCTCAACTATTTAAAATATAAAACTATTTTAAAATAATTTAAGCTTCCACCCAATATTAAACTAGTGGTTAGAATGCCTACAATACAAGAATATGATTCATCTGTCCAATACATGAAGTTGTGGTGTGAGTTTTTCTAACTAAGATTAAGCATGTTAATAAAAATTTGACATATTCTTTAAGAATTTGACTCTATCCTTTTAAAAAATCTTTTATTTCAATTCACCCTGTTTCAATTCTATTCAAAATATAAATAGCCTCTAAGGAGATTAATGCATTCCTTGGAATGGATGATACACTGATAATAGGGTTTATAATTACTCATTCCTGAGTTCAGCCCCAAGTGAGGTCTTCTCTTCAACTTGAGCAAGTTATTTAAGCTATTGTGCCTTAGTTTATGTGTAGGTAAAATGGGATAAGCAAGACCTCCTTCATAGTTTGACATGAAAAATAAATTAATCTTTAGATTTTAGCAAATTTCCTACCATGTAATAGTTACTCAGTAGATGTTTGCACCCCGCCTTATTTTAACCAATTAACTATATTGATTGATTAAATCATTTTAAGTTAACAATGCTTTGACCAGGTAACATGCTAGCAACTCAACACAGAGTGGTAAAAAGTATAGACATAGCTACTGTTTCTATGTATAAAAGTGCTTGCAATTTTTCAGTAAAATGTACATGTATCTGATAAGTTGGTTTTATTTCTTTCCATTGGATAGTATGTATAGACAAAGTCTTATAGTAAATAAACAATGTAACTGCAAGAATATCTATAAAGAAGACATACAAGAAGTACCCTGTAGATTAACTCAAACAACAATTTTGAAGAAAATCTTAAATATTTTCACTCGTGAAAATATTCTCTTTTTGTGTTTTACATCTGCAATATGGGCATGGCTTTTCTAAGCCACATGGTTAAGACTCTAAATTTGAAAAAGTTTTTTAAAATGTTTTCTAAAAATTAAAGCTGTCTTTGAATGTATTCATAGGTTTTCCAAATATGTTACTTAAGAAATGCACGTTGTCTTTAAGAAATCCATGCTAATGGCAAATTCTAGGTACCGATTTTTTTCACATAGAATAGCATAAATATTTACACATGAAAGACTATAACTCAAGGTATTTCCAACAATATTTTGTGAAGAGAAAGTGGAGGAAAATACAGCCGCACACTCAATTCTTTACATAGCTAAGATCTCACTTTAAATCTCTCTGATTCTTACAGATAAAAGAAACATGGACAAATAATGGTAGCCCATGTCACATGTGTTTAACGAGAATCCTGAAATTTAAGACATTAATGCCTAGGAACCCCAGAAGCAGTATATTTCCTTGAATTCAGGCCAAGAACAACAGTGTAGTCTAGGCAAAATTAACTGCATGGACAGTTAACACTTTCAAGGAAAATAAAGATTACTGTTAAGAATATAGAATAGCGAGCTGATGGGAGTGATGACGCTGACCATTTTTACGATCAATTTAAAGAATATCAAAAAAAAGCAATCTGCCCATTTCATTAAAATAACAATATTGGTATTTGGGAGAAGTGCATATTTCTAAAATGTCTACCTTCCAGTAGTCCTCTCTCACTGATACATATAGTATTTTATTAGAGATGATTGATGTGAAGCTCACTGTAATTTCAAAAATTCATAGAATATTATTATGTCATGAAATCCATGCCGAGAAAGCAATTGCAGTTATAAATCAAAAAGACAACTCATATGGACAGGTCATATGGTAACAGGTTCTCCTTGGAATGGTATCCTTAAATGTAATTTATTCAATAAGTAACTTAAAGGTTACGTATGACGAGATGGATCTCTTGCTCAAATAACTTCAAAATACTCTTATATTCTAATAGTAAGAGATTAATTTTCTTGGAATTTAGAGATACTTGCATTTATGTTCCTTTGAATTAACATGGTTCTGTATAACTCTTCTGAAATGTTTTTACCCTAATATAATAATCCCCTAGAAGGATTTCATTAAGCAATACAAGATAATAAATAATACAAAAGGCATTTACTGCTTTAATTTGTGAGTGAAGGTATCCAAATAGAAGAACAGACTTTGAAAACCTTCACAATGCTACATTTTCACATCTAAAAAATAGTTTTCAACTAGATGTTTTAACAGGGAAAAGAACCGCTCAAAAATTGACTTCTAGGGAATACGTGTTATCAGAGGGATTAAACATTTTATTGACTTTAATATTAAATACTATACATGTTTAAAGAGAATCTTGATGATATAGCATCGCATTTTTAAGTCTAACCCAAAATAGCAACTTATAATCTCATAGCCCTTTGGAAGAGACAAAGAGTCTTACATCACCTTTAATGCTTAAAAACTCCACACTGGGGCTTCCCTGGTGGCGCAGTGGTTGAGAGTCCGCCTGCCGATTCAGGGGACACGGGTTCGTGCCCCGGTCCGGGAAGATCCCACATGCCGTGGAGCGGCTAGGCCCATGAGCCATGGCCGCTGGGCCTGCGCGTCCGGAGCCTGTGCTCCACAACGGGAGAGGCCACAACAGTGAGAGGCCCGCATACCACAAAAAAACAAACAAACAAAAAAAACTCCACACTGTTCCTTTAAGTCATATCCTTACATCTCAGGAGGCAAACTCAAATCGTTAGAAAATATGTATTTAGAAAAATAGTTTCTCCACATATATTTGCATTTCTTAAATGAAAACTAATGGGAATATGTTTGATTGAATGATATTCCATCAAAGGATTTGACATTAGGAGGCATTTCAGCGAATTAAATATGAATCATAAAATTCTACATACCATGAAGATCAAAAAGTAACCGTCAACATGAGAAGATTGTATCAGGAGAAAAATATTTTATTTGAGCTAATTGGAAGATACAAAAGCAATTTTTTAAAAACTGAGAAAATGATTACAAACCAATTCCATAAATATAGGGAAGGGCTCATCATTCCCAGAATTGATGTGTTCAAACTGAGAGATAAATAACTGGTATTCTATTTGGAACAAGGCAAAAGTCCTGTTTCGAGAATCATTGTAATAAAACTAAATAGCAGATGACATCTTGCTATATGTAAGACTTTGCAAAGCGTTTTGTGATACATTAGCTCATTTGTTCTTCACACAGTCATATCAAGTAGGAGATAAGGCAGATCTTATGATGTTTGGTTTATACATGATAAAGTTAAGTATCTCAGAAGGCAGCTTGATGTAGGAAAATAACCAATAAATTGGAGTCAGAAAATTTGAATTGAAAACTGTCTCTAGCACATAATAGTGAAATTTTGGACAAGTCTCCTAGCATTTTTTCCTCCTCTCTAAAATGATGTTTTAGGTACTAGTATCTACCTTGCGATGACTGAGGCCAGACAGTGTTAGCCACAGTCACATTGCTAGAAGTGATGAAGAAGAGAATGAAAGCCAGGCTTTTCAGTTCCAAGTTAGGAGCCACATCACCATGTCATGTTGTTTAAAAAAATTATATGTCTTTAAAGAAAATCATAACCTACTCATTGTATTCTAAAAGCAGCAAAGATAAAAGAATCAAATCCATTTTGGCCTTCTCTAGGAATTCAGCTTATGGTAACTTTAGTTAAAATGTGAAATGGCACAAAAGTACATCTGGAAATAGTTTAAACTACTGTATATATATCCTTAGCCATATATCAACAAGTGAACATGATAAAATGCTCTCAAATTAATTATACTGACTACTTCCTTAATGAAGTGCAAAAGTGTTTGCGTAATCTGATTCAATTTATTGAATTAGGTTACAGTTTTATCATTTTGAAAACTGGCTTATTGTTTACAGTATATGTCAATTCATTTCCAATAATTAATAGCACAACATACAGTTATAATCAATTGAAAGCAATCTTCATTTTTAAGGTCCACTAGCATTTGTAGTGTGCATATTTCTAAAAGCAATATATGACTATGACAGTTTGAACACATATTATAACAGTAGCAATGATATTTCATATCCATAAGTCTTATTCTGCCCAAAAATAAAAATTTATAAAAAGAATTTATTGTCATTAAGCCCTGAAAAGTAAACATGTAATAACCAGATTTTAATGTTCACTACCTCTACTAGGAATATCTATAGAGTGCACATTTATATGAATTTGAATTTGCCAAGCTAAGACTTCTTAAACCTAAGCTATACTTTTTTTTTTGTTATCAATTTTATTCTTAAATCCAAAGGAATGAGCATAGAGAGTCAGCAATCATAGTCAGTAACACTTGGATCAGCCTGTTTAATTACGATAATAACACTTTATCTTTGTCTAGCTTCATCATTTACAGAATACTGTTATAAATTGTGTCATTTGACATTCATGGAAATTTAATGAGAAAAATAATTTTGACATAATGAAAAGATTCTTTTTTTATAGATGAAGGAAATAAAGGATCAAAATATTCGACTGGCTCAATTATTACACTTTTTAAAAGTTGTATCTTTGGAAGATTTCCATAAATTTCAAGAATTGACAGGGAACTATATTCAATACCCTGAGATAAACCATAATGGAAAAGAATATAAAAAAGAATATATACATATGTATAACTGAATCACTTTGCTATGTAACAGAAATTAACACAATATTGTAAATCAACTATACTCCAATAAGAAAAAGAGAAATGACTCCTCCTTGGAGACTTTATTTTTTAAAGTGGAAAGTCAAATCAAAGAAATTTACAGTAAAGTTCAAGGTCTTTCATTTAAATCCCCTTAAGAGTCATATCTTTCTGCTGTCAATTCTGATGATCTTTACCGGTTAAAATAATACTATTTTTTCCACCCATCATTCCAAATCCTACCACAGCTAAAAAAAATTCTCTTATATAATATTAAATGATTGTTATTTTCTCCTATCAATCTTATAGCTATGGACCCCTTCACAGAGTACTCTTAAAAGAATGTCCGCGAGGACAAAGGAGGAAAAAACATTTTAAAATTTCTTTTAATTGGAAAAAAAATATTTGTGAGCCTACCATAGTCACAGTCTTGCCTATGAGTTAATATTCTATCCATGAAAACCAGTGTAACAAACAGTATGATAGCTTGTAAATATGAAGCATTCATCTCAAAAGTAATTTTTAAAAATTACTCAAAAACTATGAAAGAATATGAGTATAAAACCCTGAAAGGATAGATGCCCTTTAACCAGAAAGTCACCATGTCAAGTTTAGAATAATTCAAAGTGAAATAAAATAGAATCATCAAATTTTATAACTAGAAGGGAACAAGATTTCCTTATTCAATCTACCTCCCTCCAATGCAAAATTACCTTCAGATTTGGCTGATGGTCCAGCAATGAAGGATTTTTTTTTTTAACTATTACACTTTCGTACCGTGAACAATATAGCCCATAAAAAGTAATTAAACATAAGTACTATGGCTAACAACTTTTTACCCCCCTTTCCTATTGAACCCTTCTGTCAGAAGGAAAAGTTATGAGTAATAAACTTCACTTTTAGATCATTTTCCTTGCAGCAAGGCTCTTTCTTATGGAAGCCAATGCAGACCTCTCTGTAATTACTGTTTATCTGTTAAATTTCTGTCCTTGGAAGAGCACAGTATGAATCTACTCTAGCATCCACCTTCAGACCCTCTATAAGTCTTCTTAAGACTAAACATCATCATATTTCCAAAACCCTATTTTCTGGGCTATTCTCTTAATTCTCACAGTCTGTCAATGTCCTACTAAAAATTGAAATGCCGTAACTGAATATAATATTCCAGATGTCATCTGAAGTGCAGAGTAAAATTGTATTGTTGTCACCCTTTCTCTGGATTTTATATTCCTATCCATTAAGCTTAGGTGTATTAGCACTTTCAGAAGTTCTATCACAATGTTGTTGTTGTTGTTGTTGTTGTTTTTAGCATCTTTATTGGAGTATAATTGCTTTACAATGGTGTGTTAGTTTCTGCTTTATAACAAAGTGAATCAGCTATACATATACATATATACCCATATCTACTCTCTCTTGCGGCTCCCTCCCACCCTCCCTATCCCACCTCTCTAGGTGGTCACAAAGCACCGAGCTGATCTCCATATGCTATGCGGCTGCTTCCCACTAGCTATCTATTTTACATTTGGGAGTGTATATATGTCCATGCCACTCTCTCACTTCATCCCAGGTTACCCTTCCCCCTCCCCAGGTCCTCAAGTCCATTCTCTATGTCTGCATCTTTATTCCTGTCCTGCCCCTGGGTTCTTCAGAACCTTTTTTTTTTTTTTTAAGATTCCATATATATGTGTTAGCATACGGTATTTGTTTTTCTCTTTCTGACTTACTTCACTCTGTACAACATTGGTGTATACGACTGCATAACCAAATAAAATCTTTCAGTGTTTTTTTATGTAGAATGTTTTCAAATCAGGTCTTAAGTTCATTCATGACTAGGGCAATGAATGTTTTAGGAAATCGAATTCAGGTTTTATTAATACTGCTATTTTTCTGACATTTGCCAAGTTTATTTGAAATGTCTGGTCCTGTCAACACTTGCAATTAGCAACTCTACTTCTTTACAAAGAAGAGCATAACAGTGTAAAATTTATCTCCAATATGCATGGAGAAAATATAAAGAAATTTCAACATGAAATTTTAAATCCTTAATAACAAAGCTGGATTACTTCATTAGGGGAAGAAACTGAAGCTTGGAAGTTAGCCAAAGGGGGGAAAGCCTATCAAAGACAGAGACGGAGATTAAACAAAGAGTTCTGTTTATCTTGTATGACTTTTTGTTCTACAACATCTTTAGGAATACTCAAAATATATCTATAGCAGAGTTGGTTGTTTTTCCGGAATGAACATTATTTAATGTATTTCTCACTTCTCTTGGTTAGGGAAGGAAATAAGATAGTAATAGCACCTCCTACGGGGCAAGAAATTAGAGCAAGCAATAAAAGACAACATGTGACATTTTGTATAACCAAGGGACTAGAACCCTATATGAGAATCCCACAGATAAATGGATAATCCACAAAGCTCCCGCTAAATCCACACACCATCCACCATCATAATCAAAAATTGACTCTTAAAATCTGATTTGCTTTTCTGTAAATAAACTTCTCTTCTGTCAAAGGAGGCATCATATTACTAAAAAAGAAGCAAATACCTTGCAATTAGTCAATTAAGTATATTAGCAACTTCGTTACTGCAAATTTACTGAGAGAGAAGTTTAAGTAGATTATAACTGAGTCCAGTCCAGTGTAGGCCTAAGAGACTACAGAACTCAATAGAAACTGGGAAGAGGGAAAAAAATTAGGGAAAAAAGGACTGTAATTTTCTTCTAAATTAAATAGATGAGAGGCCTGTCCAGAAGTCTAGTAATATGTGGTTATGTAATTAAATCTACAATAATAGATCTTTGCCCTAAGAGATTAGAAAATAAAGATTTTTATAAATTTCTATGCTAGTAATAAGCAGGGCATATTATGATTTGACTGAAATGTTTGATTATGATGTGTATATAATATACACATATATAATGTATATTTAATAAATATATTATCTAATCCCTCATACCAAATCTATATTTGCATTTAGTTATATTATGAGCTACATTTTATTCACGTATGGATTAAATTAGTTCTATATCAAGATACTGTGGGTACAAGTACATATATGCAGGAATTTTAAAGGCTAGTATGTTCTATGTTACCATTTTATTCCTGAAAATATTGCTTCTTTAGAGCATCAATCTAGAGGTATAAATTTCATCAATGGATGATGACAATGATTAAATGTAGCCATCATAACCCACAAACAAACAAATAAATAATGCCCTCCATTTCCCGAGTGCACCTCCTTTAGGCACTAGACTTGGCATCTTTAATCTGGAGCCTAACTGTACTTAATAGGATTTTATAAGCTGCATTATAACACCAGTGTTTAAATTTGTAACTCTGAGGCATAATCATGTCTCTCAGAAATCCTTTGCTAAACATATATTAGCCATATTCATTGAACAAATATTTATTTTGAATATCTGCTTTGTGGCAAGCCGTATTATACATAATGGGATACTATAGTAAACAAAAAAACACCAAAATCTGTTGGTATGAGTTTCTTCCACACCACACTTGGGCCCCTCATAATATCTCAACCAGGGACTTTCTGGGTGTGCAAGGCTGATAATGACCCCCAAAGTTATGCTCACATCCTAAATCTGGCAACCTGGGAATACCACTTTATATGGATAAAGAGTCTTTGCAGATGTGATTACGTTGATGATTTTGAGATGGGGAGATGATCCTGGATTATCTGATGGACCCTAAATACAATCACAAGTATCCTTTCAAGAGAGGCAGAGGAAGAAGTTATACACACACATACACACACACACACACACACACACATACACACAACAAGGTAGAAATTAGAGCCACAAACCAAGGAAAGCTGGCAGTCTCCAGAAACTCAGAGGCAACGAAACAGAAGCTCCCAAAGAGCCTCCAGAGGGAGTGTGGCCCTACCGATAGCTTGGTTTGGCCCAGTGATAGTTGATTTTGAACTTCTCCAGAATTCTGAATTAATTTTTATTTACTTTAGTCACCAAGTATGTGGTAATTTGTTACGGCAGCCACAGGAAACTAATAGAGTGTTCAATACAAGTTTTAAGACTAAATACATTACATGATGAAGTTTGGTATTAGGCTGGCCTTCCAAAATGGGAAAAAGAAGATATATTACTTAATTTTTCTCTTCAAGAAAAATTTAAAGGGAAACATACATGAAATACTGATAAGCTAAATGCATTACCCTCAAAATGTCCAGTGATTAAACTTTCACAAATATTCCCTACATATAAATTTATGAAAATGCATACTTACACATACTACATAAACTTCAGTGGTTTAAATAGTTTGTATCTTACTTACTCTTTGAGTGAGACATTCAATAGATTGCTATGTTTTAATTTGTGAGTGAAGATCAATCCATTTGTGACTGTTTTACTTGTGCATTTTTCTGTTATGCTTACTTGTAAGTCTCCCCAGGGAATACAATGCATTTGTTATGATACACTTCTCAATATGCAAAACATATTTACACACTAATTTTTTCCTCAGAAGTTGAAATGCTTAATGAATTTAAAATATTACAAATGCTGATACTACAAAAATAGGTAGTTTGGATGTTGTTGTTGGTTAGCTGGTAATATTTAGCAAGAAAAATAAAGAATATAAACTTTGAAAATATGTCTTTGAATTATAAATCCACATGAGAATACTTTCTTATCATCTTTTTCTTTTTCTTTTTTAAGAAAAGAATGTTTCAATGGGATGAACTCTGGTTAATATTGCCCTGGTCTAGTATTATTTTCAAAATGGTAAAATTGCATTTATAAGTTCTTACCTTTTAAGTATAGTGCATGTGTGTTCACAATTGCTTTCTTTTTTTATCCTGAATGCATATTGATTATGTGCCTATGAGGTCACAGTGAGAGAAAAGATGTATCTAAGAAGCAAAACTATGAATCATTCATTCATTTAATTTGAATATATTTGAAAAAATGAGGTAATGGATAACTTTTTTAATGTTAAATGCAAATATTTGAGACTCACTGAGTTACTTCTTAATACTTACATGAAAACTGTATTTCAAAACTAGTTTGCATTCTACCCTAAAGATAAAATCAGTAAGTTGGCCAAATATGCTATCCAAGTTGCACTCCTGGCACAGGAGGGGAGTATTTAGAATTCTAAATAACCCTTTCCTTAATTGTAAAATACACATGATTCTGTAAAAAGTATGAATATTATTGGGACTCTGTTGCTAGGATGAATTTATTCCAAACTGGTATTTATTTTCAAAAATGATTTATGACATGTGCTCAGTCCAAATAAATGTAGGGAGCACTACAGGAGGTGTTGTGTTGTGAGACTCGACAAAGAGCCTTCTTTCTTTCATTAACTTCCACTTCTGGTTGCTATGGCATCCAGTGACAACCATAAATTTGGAAATTATCACCATCTGCCCACGCCCCCTTCAAAGGTTACACACAAGCCCACTTGAACAACCAAAGTGGCAAACAAAAACTCCATAAGCAATCTCAAAGTTTTTTCTTTTCATATTATAGATACCTAAATACATAATCTTAGGGCTGGAAAGACACTTTTTAAAAATATAAAAATAGTCAGAATTTTTCTGAAAAACAGATTCCTCAAGGAAAGATTATTATTTAACCCCAATGTTCAATTGTTGAAAAGAAAAATGAGGAAATGATTAGAAACAAATTGACAGATTTTTATAAATTGTCAAAATAAATAAATTTTTTCACAGGATCAATTTTGGCAACCTTGAAGGTAAATCTGCATCTTTTATGCTTTTCAAATGGTAATAATTGGAATACAAAAATCACAGTCCAATGTTTATAGGCAGTCGATGATATAAATCTTAGAAAGGATTTGAGATTTGAGGGTGGGTTGTTTTCTTCTTTCTTTGTTTTTCTTTTTATTTTTTGAGATCTATATGTTTGTTTGTTTGTTTTGCTAGTTTTAGAAAAATGATTTCCAAGTCTTTAAAAGATACTGATATAACTATAGACTCCTGGAAAAAAAATTTTAAACTCTAACTCACAGGTCAAAAGTATAGTAGAAATGTCCTCAAACTAGTTTGCTTAATGTCAAAAATGTTGACATATAAGTTCTTCATTGTTTTAAAAAAATAGCACATTTCATCTTTCCCATCTTGTGGAAAAAAAATAACATTTTATTTTTAAAGAAAGTAGCAAATATAAATAAAGTCTTGGGACAAAAAGTCTATATGTCCATATTGAATTATATTCCCCGAGTAAAAGTACTCCTTGGGAGAAAGTGTTACATGCTCTTGAGAACTATAAGATTTCTTTAAGATGATCAAATCTCCAGTTAATGTTTTATGACAGTGAATGACATTCTCCAAGGGATGAATATATTATTCTGTATTCGCTAAAATATAAACTTCTCCATCTAGAAAAATTTTGTGTAAAAAGAGCAATCATATTGAGTATAGTAAGACAGCACAATTCATGTGCAACAGTCAAATATATGGCAGCTTCAAATCTTTGGACAAATGTATAAAAATTGAATTAAGTGAAATAGGCAAAAGTGAGCTCACACGCCCTGTTTTAAAGACATTCCCTGGGCTCTATAGAGTATTAAACTGTCCAAAAGCCACTTCTTCAAATCTAATCTGCTCTCCTGTTGAGTCTCCATTTCTTCATCTTTCTCTGGAACATGACTGATGAAGGTCTGTTTCAATGTAATGCTTTATAAGCTTGAGAGAAACCCTGGTTTCTGGGCTCACAACATATCAGGAAGAACAAAAGTTTAAAAAGCATGTATGAGAGACAGCACAGCAATTGAAATACATGAAATGATCCTGCTTCAAAAATGAATGTCCATAATAATGTGTCAAGTTTAAGCTATCTTCAGTATCTCTGTTCACCAAGCTAGGGAATTGTGTAAAATATTTCAGAAAGGGATCTATCAAAAATGACTTAATATTTTTTTAACATCTTTATTGGAGTATAATTGCTTTACAATGTTGTGTTAGCTGCTGCTGTATAACAAAGTGAATCAGCTGTACATATACATATATCCCCATATCCCCTCCCTCTTGCATCTCCCTCCCACCCTCCCTATCCCATCTCTCTAGGTGGTCACAAAGCACACAGCTGATCTCCCTGTGCGATGCAGCTGCTTCCCACTAGCTATCTATTTTACATTTGGTAGTGTATATATGTCAATGCCACTCTCTCACTTCGTCCCAACTTACCCTTCCCCCTCCCCATATCCTCAAGTCCATTCTCTACGTATGCATGTTTATACCTGTCCTGACCCTAGGTTCATCAGAACTTTTTTTTTTTTTAGGTTCCATATATATGTGTTAGCATACAGTATTTCTTTTTCTTTTTCTGACTTACTTCACTCTGTATGACAGACTCTAGGTCCATCCACCTCACTACAAATAGCTCAATTTTGTTTCTTTTTATGGCTGATTAATATTCCATTTTATATATATGCCACATCTTCTTTATCCATTCATCTGTGGATGGACACTTAGGTTGCTTCCATGTCCTGGCTATTGTAAATTGTGACTTAATATTTTGATTTTGAGTTTCAGCTTATGATCTTCAGTTGTTTAGAAACTTCACTTACCCCAAAGTTACTTTATGGTCTTAATTATGTGAGGTGCTGCTATTCTTAGATTCTGATGACATCACCTTATCTCACCATTGCTTAGGTAGTGAAGTATTTATTGTTTTCACCTTAAAATGTTGGCAGGCAATTTGGAACCAGATCTTTTCTATTTTAATACAAAAACAATCTAGAATACTTTTCACCCAAAATATAACTGTGATTAGTGAGAATCAACACAAACTTATCAAATGTAAAATAATGATTGTTAAAATGATTATTTTTTTACAGCCCCAAAACGTATTCATTGAGAAGTTAAGTCAAAGACTCTTCCATCTTTCTTCTAGCACACCTGAGTCTTTCAGTCATAAAACATGAAAAATTAAGATCTTCTTTCCATCTTGACTGTAGTACAAACCCCCCACTCCCACCCCAGCCAAATCTGCAAATCAGGAAATTTTATCTAGTTAAAAAAAAACTGTTAAGCCTGAACAAAACGCTACCTACTCCTTTTCGAAATATCAAATTTGGAATTAGAATTTCAGTCAGTAGGATTCAGTAGCTTGTGAATCATGACTAAAGTAAACGCATAGAAATGATGATACCTGCTCTGTAATTGGGTTGTTTTCAGCTATGGATTTTACTTTTCTGTTTCTCAATTTTTCATCTGCAAACATTAGCATAAAGATACAACTCTTCTTTGGAATGTGAATTATTTACTTTTAAGAACCTTTGGTACCTTAAAAAAATGTTAAATATATAAAATGAATAACTTCAAATTCAACTCAGTGGGTATTTGATAAAGGTGCACAAAAGTGAACCAACTGTTCAGACGCTGCCACAAAAATAAAGGTGAGTTAAAAGAGCCATTGCTTCCAGGGAGCTTTCAACAAAGTATGGAATGTGAAATAAGATACCCATGATTATATTACAGCCTAGAGAAAGACAAATGTTACAAAAGAAAAAGCAAACATTTATATGGGAATTCAGAGAAAAAAATTAAGACTTTCTCCTTATCTTGCCAGATTATCTTTCCTGTTTCAGTTGTGTGAAATGACAATTAGCTGTTTATACATCTATCTCCTCAATAAACTCTCATGATGGCAAGGATTAATAAATACTATATGTTATATAATAATAATATCATTATTATCATAATTTTAATTTGCTCTGAGTCTGGATGAAACATGGAAAGTGGGCAGACATGTGTAAGTATATAAAAGAATTAATGAACACATCCAGGTGGTGAAAATCAAATGAGCTGTTTTTGCATGCAGCACATTATGAAAGCTGTTTATGGTATAGAGCTTTTGTGGTCGAGACTATTCTTTTACTTGTACATTTTCAAAATTCTAGTGATAAACATCCTTCAAATGCTTGTAACAGAAATAGTTTGGGAGAAACAGGAGATATTTCTATTTGACATGGTTATAGTCTTTTGTTTGGATGCATGCTAATCTATTTTGTGAGTTTTTGTGGAATGGAATATAAACTTAGAATCCGGAGACCTGAGTTTGAATAACCACTGCCAGTGACCAGCTGATTGACCTTGGGAAAGTTACTGATTCTCTCTGAGCTTCAATTCCTTAACAGGAAAGTAGGGATAAGAATTTGTCATTTGATATTAGCAAGAGGATTAATTAGAATAACTCCTAGCACTGTGTTCAATTAAACTTCTTTAATTTTATTTCAAATAAAGAAATGATGATAATCATAATGCAGTTTTGAAATAAATTCTCATCAGTAACATTATCTTAGTGTGAACAAAATATAACTGATGAGGGTGAATATCTATGGCACTGGCTGATTTTGAATATTTTCTGCATCAATAGGTAGCACTCTTACCTGTTGGTGGGATTATCCCAGGAGACATAAGGCCTGGGACAGAATGTGGCATGATATGAGAGTTCTCTGGGGAGGTGACACTTTGAGTCCTCTTAGGAGGCCTTCCAGGTCTAGAACTGAAACAAACAAACAAAAAATTTTTACAATTAAGCTGTTGTCTTACACATCATTTCAAAGTTGTTTCAAGTGGTAACATGGACTGTAAATAAATTTGTTTCAAGGACAGTTGCTTTTGCAGTTAGATGTAATAGACTTCCATCACTAATTAGATTACATGCTGAATTCATTTTCCTCATTGAAGATCAGCCACTCTTGATGCATAATTCATAGCCTGCACCTCGTTACCTGCTTCTTCATATTAATATCTATACACAGTTTGAATTGCCTCGTTTGCATATGCTAAAGTTCTGCATGCAGCCTTCAGCACGAAAATTATGCACTAACTTGTAATAATTATTGCAGTCAGCCTGCTATTGATTTATGAGAATTTTAAAAACCAAATATGTGTAGTACTTGTAATGAATGATATTTTAAGGTTCTTCAGGAAATTAAAAGGCAATGGCTGCCTAAGGAAATGTTCTGCTTGTTTGATTTAATACTACAGTTAGCTGGGAGGTGGAATGAAAGAGTGATTCAGACCTATAGCACATTTTTCGATGATATGTTTTATTACTTTGCACTGCTAGCCTGATATCTAGATGATAGATGACAATACATATGTAATGTGTGAAAAGGTCTTGCAATTTCTTTATTTTTTGTCATTTAAAAGATAAGTCAAGTTATCATTTAACCCTTATTCTATTTAAATGAATAGCCCCACTAGGTTGCCTTACTTTAAATCTGCTAAAATACATTGGAAAGGCTTAGGATTATTTGTAGAACATCATTTAGAAACTGCCAGTGTAGCATCTTATATCTGCCTTTAGGATAAATAAAAATACTTTGTGTTTCAGCAGTACTTCTCCTTTGCCTGCCTATTGTACAATGATAAGTTTTAAAATTATAAAAGCAGAAGGTGAAAAGGGTACAAGTATTCACCATCCTTGTATAAGGAAAACATGAAGAATACAGTATTAGCAACTTTTGAAACAAAGATAATTTGCATTGTTGCCACTGCCTGCCTCTGTATCATGAATGTACATTTATGAAAGGCTTTTCCATCATTTTTCTGGCCAATATGTGCCAGGACATATCAAAACCTCCAGATACATCCTTAATAAGTTAACATCTCCATGTCAGCTTCAGCTGAGAGCCTTTGTCTCATCAGAAGATTCAAAGATCCTACCTCTATTATTTAGTGTAAGTAATATATGTAGTCATTTAACAATTATTAGTAAGCTCTTTCTGTTTTCAAAGCAGTGCACCATGGAGGCTAATTTGGGAGAATGGGTTCTTAGTCTTCAGGAACTTATACTCTTGCCAAAGGGACAAATGTGGTGCAGAAAGAACTAGGGTGCAAACTAGAATGTGCTGTGTCCTAAGCAAGTTGCAACCTGAACACTAATGGGAAGTTAGGCTGGATGATGATATGTTCCCTGTTGGAGATAAGATTTCATGGTCCTGGGAGGTTAGAAGAAAATTCTGAAGGATGGTTGGACATGGAGAGGAAAAAGAACGGAAGAAAAGCACACTCCAGTGAGAATGTGTGAAAGGAAGTGAAACATGAAAATGTATGAATGTACAAGATTTTTTCCAGTGAGTTGAAACAGGTCAAATAAAATGAGGGGCAGAAATCCATACTGTTAGACTTACTGCCTAGGGCCAGACCCTGGAGGACTTTGAACCAAGAGCAAGTAAATTGTGCATTTGCTTTGCTAACCAATAAGAACACTGCCCTGTGTATTCTGAAGCATCTCTCTGGCTACTTATTCTTATTCTTCATTATTACTCTTCATCTAAGCTGATTCCTTAACTCCTGTTATTTGCCATAAGACCATCAACAGCCCTCTTATAGTCTCCGTTCTCCCTGAGTAATCTCTTTCATAAACATTACTGATATGTTAAGAAATAACAGCTAAATATATTATCTACTGCCTAAAGCTTCCTCCTGGGATTCAGACAGATTAATGCCTGTCTACTGGAAATACCTGCTTGGATGTTCTATAATAATCTAAGATTCAGCTTGTCCAAATCTGAATTCAGCATCTTCTCCATTAAAACCTATTTTTCCTTGGTTCAGCAAAATGTCACATAATTAACTAAGCCGAAAATCCAGCACTCAGCTGTCTTTCCCTTCCTTTGTACATTCAAGCACCATCCCAATGGAAGTTATCTCTCTACCCATTCTTTCTATCCCCACACCTATATTCCAGATCAATCCCTTCCTTTCTTATTTGATCTACTATCACAGCTCTTCCAAGACATACCTCCAGCTTTGTCCCACTCTAGAGCCTAGAGTGAAGTCTAGATAACTTTCCATACTGATTTTGGAATGATTTTTAAATGCAAATTTAATCATGTTTTCCAACTGCTTAAAGATATCAATAGTTCCCTAGAGCATTGACACTCCTTAACACAGTACCAAGGCCTTCCAATATTTGGCCCCTGTCTACTTTTCCAATCTCTTCCTTTTATTCCTACATTCATGGTTTATATTTGGCCCTAATGAATTTATTAACAATGTCCCATGTTGCTTTGGTCTCCTCTGACACCACCTTTTGGCCTCCTATTACACTACCTCTATTGCAACCTGCCTCCTTTGCCATCAAAGCCTTTTACTACATTCCATTCTCATCCCCATTTTACCTGACTAAACCTTCATCATCCTTCTAACTAACCACTTCTAGTGAGTATTCCTTCTATGCACTATGACAGCTCATGGTGAGCAACTCTATTATAGCCCTTTCTGCCCTGACTATATTAATCTGTTTATTTGTTTCACTCCCAAGACTGTATGGCAGAAAGTGTATAAAATATGTCTTTTGTCCTTAAAACAGCTCAGTGCCTGGCTCACTGTATGTATTTAAATACATTTTAACCCAATTTATTAAGCCCAATTCTTCAAATTCCTCATCAATTCCAGTAGTCTCCATGTTTCCAGGAAATGAAAAGTGAGATGCAAAAAAAGTTTGGGATTCTGAGTCTAAAGAAGCGAAATGCACATATGAAGCTCAGAGAAAAAGAATACAAGTATTGAGAGATCTCAAGCAAGATGCTGTGGAGAAAGTGGGAAAGGAAAAGGAAGTTAAGATTTGAAAGTTTTAGTTCTTTAATTTGTTTTGCTTTTAAAGAAGGTGAAACTGTTTAGCAGTACTTTATTACTGAGGCCACAGGAGCTGTCCTCACAGCCCTCACTCTGGAAGCAGAATTCAGGCTACTAAGTGGGAACACTTTATTTCACACTGTGATTAGAAAAGACCCAGTGGGCTCTTTTTACCCCAGATAGCTCCTGCCCAATCTATCACACTGCCTCCAATTCCACTAATAGACATTTACTGCTTTTAGTCTTGAAGCTCTAAGATCTTTTAAAGCCTTCCATTAAAATGCAAATACCCTTGGTGGTGGTAGCACCCTAAAGCCATCTACTCACACCCTACTAGGGATTACTTTACTATTAGGGGAGAGTACAATCTTGAGATATCTATGCAAAGAATTGAGAATGGGGGCAGGGGGGGCGCTCCACAGAAAGATTTGGAAGAAAAGCCAAGTCATTTATCCTTTTGCCTAAGAACAAGAGGGAAGCTCTTCTTGGAATTATACAAGACTTCCTGGTGTAGAGGAAGTTAGACGGTTTATTTATTAACAAGACTTTCCTCTATCCCTTCAAGACCTAAGTTAGGTCCCCTTATTGACAGCCTCGATGTTTTACCCTTACTGCAGTCTTGGTCACTAACTGTTAGAGGGTTTAACTCCAGAAGATCTAGGAAGATAACTTAATTATAAAATACTTGAATATTTAAATTACTTTCAGTAGAGCTTTAGGGAACTTCCAGGAGAAGCTGTGTAGTACCGTGGTCAGAAGCATGGGTTGTATTGTCTTGACACATCTAGCTTTAAATACTGGCTCCACCTCTTTACTAGAAGGTGTGGCCTTGATCAAACCACCTAATGTCTCTGAATAACTGATTAAATCAAGATATTTTTTAAAAAGTGGACCTGCTTGCTTTGTTAGAAATAAGTTGTACTTGGAAAGAAAAAGAATAACTTAACTGAAAAGAGGAAGTGAAAGAATTAGCAAAAGCACTTCTTTTGGGAATGATCAGTTGCCTCAACAGCAGACACCTTCAAGCCTCCTTACTACACCAGTAACCCAGCTTTACCCCCAAAGGATCAGAGCAGCTGAACTCTCTCAGTTCTAATCAAAGCAGAAGACCTCACTTAAATAAATTATTACTCTTAATAGCTTGACTGAAATCAAAATTTATGACTTTGGTAATTGTTTGTGGCAAGCTTCACACATGAGCCATAGTACACCCTTTAGTATTTTCAACCATTTGCATTAAAAGAGCAGAGCAATCACTTAGAGATGGCCACACTTGGCATCTCACAGTGGATACAGTGGATTCTCACACTTGGTAGGAATCCACTCTGGCATATCCTTTCCTGCAGTTCTGATTGAAAAAGGTTTCTTTTTCAGACAGATCACTGGGTAGACGTCTCTCCTTACTCTACATCATTAAATCAGTCTCAGGCTAATTTCTCTCTCTCCCTCAACTGTACGATGTTTACCAACTCTCCCTAGTCCATTTAGTGTGCTTACTCACAGTGAAGTCAAAATCTAACTTAAACAGGCTAAGTGCATCAAAAGAGTGAGAGGCATTTGAAATACTACAGGAAGGTACAGTACATTTTTTTCAACTCCTAACCTCCACAAACACCATTTTCTGTTAACCTCTTCAGTACTTTTGAAGAAATTAAGTTCCATTCTCCTCCTGAGATTTGGAGCAGAGAGGACTGTGAAATCCAGAAAGAGATTGTGATGGCTATAAACTGGGAAATGCGAAAGTAGCTGCTAAACAGAAATTTGGGTTCCAAGTCCTATCTGTCTAGAGAAATGAAAGAAGGGCTCCATTCAATCATTCAATTCCTTCAACCATCTGTCTAAAAGAAAGGAGCTACTGTACAACAAGTAATGAGCTAGATATTAAAGTTGTAAAATAGAGACACTCCTTTCTTTGAGGGGGAAGATAAAATTAAATAGCCTGTGGGATAACAATGAAGAAGAAAAATACATGGCAGTAAGTGAGCATTGATTTTAGTCTTGGGACACAACAAGCATTTAGGGGGGAAGGAGTCTTGCTCCATTAATCTACAAGAGTTCATTTGCCCTCTCCAATCTATTCACCCCAGGAAAGCGCCAATTGTGTGTTTATATCTTGCATAATTTTTTCTAGTAAACTTCTACAAAACCAAGCCAAGAAATACGAGAAATATATATATTCACATATATAAGCCATATATATATTATTATTTCTGACTGAAAAAGTACACTTTGCTTAATGATTTATATACCCACTTGAACACTATGGAGTCACAAAAAGTGGGGATGTTTATGAGTAATTTATGCTAAGAGAAAAAAATGCTTATGTTCTCAGTGAAAAAGCAAGATACAAGCCTGCACATATGGCATACCAGAGCACAAGAGAGAGAAATTAAGTAAAAAATGCAATAAATATGCATATAAAAAAAAGAAAGACTAGAAGGAAACATAGTAGACTATTAGGAGGGATTATCACTGGATGGAGAATTACAGTTTTTCTACATCTGAAGATTTTAGTTTCTCTGTCATAAGCATGTACTACATTTAACATATGAAGACAACTTTTAAAAATAATTTGTTTAACACTTCAGTACTCTGGCCATATATTTCAAATTGTGGACAAATCACGATTCTGGCTAAACTTGATCAGTGCCTGAGGATTACCTCTAGCCATAGCAGAAACCAGATATAATTTATCCTCTTTATCTTTCTTTTTTTTCCATATCAGTTCTAAAACATCTAATAAAAAGCAGGTGATTATATGTAAAAATATTACCCTTGTGAGAACTATAAAATTAATCTAAAATATGAAAAGTACAAATACTCATTAATATCTTCCAGATCGAATCAACCTCATGAAATAGATACATCAAAATAAAAGAACACCAAGAACTTCCCAAGATTAATGTATGTATACATTTCACCAAAAGTCATAGCAGATTTATAATACTCAGGTTATAAATGGGTAGTTTTCCCTTAGAAGGATCTTGTTAAGTTGCTAGTTGAATCTTTTTTTTTCAGTTTTCTGAAAGGCTGATTAGCCTTTTTTATGATTAGCATTATTTTCCCTTTGCATGAAGTTTTTTTCTACATATGGCAAAATTTTGAAAGATACATTACTTTTTGCAATGATGACAAATTTGAGCACTTTCTCAATCTCATATCTCACATTTGTTTAGACACATTTTTGCATTTTCTGTGTAGGTGTGTGTCCCAGACATGTGTACTTCTCAGTACAAATAGGTTATGAACTAACTCATAAAAGAGATGTTTTCCACCATCACCAAAATACCGAGCCCCATGGGGCAAGCACTTGAAATTTCGCCAGCTGTACACTTGGAAAGCATACAGATTACTGGCTCATAAGCACGAACACATAACATTCCCTCAACTCTTTACATGGCAGGTGTTATAGACTGAATTATATTCCCCCCAAATTCCTATGTTGAAGCCCTAACCCCAATGTGATGGTATTTGGAGATTGGGTCTTTGGTAGGTAATTAGGCTTAGATGAGGACCTATCAGTAAGACCCTCATGAAAGGATTAGTGTACTTATAAGTAGAGATGCCAGGGAGCTTGCTTGCTCTCTCTCAGCCCTGTGGGGACACAGTGACAAGGCAGCTGTCTACAACCCATGAAGAGAGCGCTCCCCAAAACTGACCATGCTGTCACCCTGATCTCAGACTGTCAGCTTCCAGAACTATGAGAAAAATTTCTGTTCTTTAAGCAACCCAGTTTATGCTATTTTGTTTGGCAACCTGAGCAAGACTAAGACAGTAGGCAATTCTATACATTAACTGAACAGATACAAATACACAAAATAAAATTTCCTGTAAAAAAGAGCTAAAAATAAATTTTAAAAAAGGTTCTGTGCTCAAATAAACTTGGCAAATGCCCCATTAAACTTATTAATCATACATATATTTTGTGGAAAAACTTCACAAATTCCTAAAGTCTTTTTTTAAATAAGTGTATTTGTTTATTTATTTTTGGCAGCACTGGGTCTTCGTTGTTGTACGCAGGCTTTCTCTAGTTGCGGTGAGCTAGGGCTACTCTTCATTAAGGTGAGTAGGCTTCTCATTGCGGTGGCTTCTCTTGTTGCGGAGCACGGGCTCTAGGCGCGGGGGCTTCAGTAGTTGTGGCACGCGGGCTCAGTAGTTGTGGCTTGCCGGCTCTAGAGTGCAGGCTCAGTAGTTGTGGCTCACGGGCTTAGTTGCTCCATGGCATGTGGGATCTTCCCGGACGAGGGCTCAAACCGTGTCCCCTGCATTGGCAGGCGGATTCTTAACCACTGTGCCACCAGGGAAGCCCCCTTCCTAAAGCTTTTAATATTTTTGTTTTGTGGATCAATTTCTCAGAGCTTTCACTATGCTAGAGTGTACTATAAATCTCTAAGAACATGGTGAAATAGGCATTTACTAAAACTTAGTTTACCATGAAACTTGTTATTTCCAGGGAATCTGTTTAGAGACTTGTGCTCACAGTATGATTGTATTCAAATTATAAAAATTCCTCATCTCTCAACATTACAAAGCCATGCTCTCTGTCATAGGTCATATGACAATTGTCACATGAGAAGTATTCTCCAGAGACAAGAAAAGCAGCAATTCACATATTCTATAGAGTTGATATGAGTTGATAATTACTCAAAACACAAGGTTAACACGAGTAAACTGAAATCATTACAAACAGAAAACAAATAGGAGCTGAAATTAGCTACTCTTGTGAGGAGGAATTATTGCTGACTCTGACTTCAAAACTCAAGTAGTACAGGAAATTTATTTTATATGAATCCTGTTTCAAAGGTCATTGACAAAATTTCTGAGGTCTCCAGCTCTGTTGGAGCTATTAAATACTGAATAGGAATTGCCCCAAAATAAAAGTTAAAACATACTGGAATGTAACTAAGCTATACTTAAGCATTTGCATATTGTGTTAACAATTAATTACAGTCCAATATCCTAAAGAGAGTCTCTGTTTGACAGGTTACATACTTAGGATAGTCTAGCCCCTAAAGTTTTTAAGTCCCCACTCCCCTTTCATAGGATCTATACGTGATAGCCACATTAAGAAGATAATTTAAAATCCATGAAATGCATTAGTTATATTAATCTTAGACTTAATATATTAATCATGGATTTCTTACTTAATGAATATATTTTTTGATATTAAGCTTTTATCAAATTAGAGATCTCATATTCTCCTCTCAATTTCAGTTATTTATTCACATCAATGGTAAATTACACTTTATAAAGTATATCTAGTGATTTATCTCAAAAGTATATTCATATTTTTTTAATATTTTGTGGAATTAAGAGTAATTTAATGTAATTTAAAGTTTAAATTAAAGAATATAAAATTTTAATACTATTTATTTTTACCTTTCCATTGCATACGTTATACATCAACATACATGATATTTCTTACAAAGAGGATACTGTTTGTAAATTGCATTTAACGACACGTTTGTCTAGAGAGCCAAATAGTTTTAACCTTTTAATCACCTTACTATTTTCTCTACTTCCCATAAGCCTTCCAAGCTACAGATAAATCTACCCACAGCACATCTGTTTCAAAATTATCTGTAAAGAATGACTGAAATCCCCTAAGGGGAAAATCCTAAACTAATGGGAAACAATTGTAAATGGCTTTCTTAAAGTTTTGGGATGAGTTAGTACTTTATTGGCCTCTTTCTCACAGTTTCTGTCATACTTCAAAACCATATTCTATAAAATTTAAATTTAATATTAAAAAATATTCCAGCTAAGACATTCAATATCTAAACCAATCTTTTATTTAACCTCTGGACTCCTAGTCGCAAAGAAGAAAGTTTCATTTCTTGTAATTTTTATGTTTGAATTTCAAATGACTACATCTTCTCTGCAATTAACATTGGTTATATTTTGTTTGAACCAAAAGTAACGTATTTAGTCTTTTATCTCACTGGGACATACCATAACCCTGTTCATATATGTGCAATGGCTCTGTTTTTGCAGATCATCTTGAATTTGGCCCCAATATACGTTCATTGCTCTAATCTCAAAATAATATCCAATTCTTCTCTGTAGGAGATGCCATTTCCAACACTCTGAATGCCCTTTTCCCAAATGTTTTCATTTTATTTTGGAATAGTACATTAAATAATAAAATAGTCACAGTTGTATTATGTTGTCTAACCCCTAGGCCCTGTGCTAAGTTCACAATGTCGTCTAACTCTTTTAATAATCATAACACACCTTTAAGACAGGTATTATTGTTATCCTTATTTAACTGATGAGGAAACTGAAATACAAGAAAGTAAAATGCCTTACTCAATATGCCACACATAAAAAGTAATAGAGTGGAGTTGGGTAGGGGGAAGGATAAATAGGCACAGCACATAGGCTTTTTATGACAGTAAAAATACTCTGTGTGATACTATAATGGTGTATACATTTGTCCAAACCCATGGAGTGTACAACACCAAGAATGAACCCTACTGTAAAAGATGGACTTTGAGTGATTATGATGTGTCAATGTAAGTTCATCAAACGTAACAAATGTACCCCTCTAGTGGAGGATGTTGATAAAGTGGGAGGCTACGCATGTGTAGAAGGAACTATATGGAAATTCTCTGTATCTTTTGCTGTAAACCTAAAACTGATCTAAAAACAATTAAGTCTTTAAAAAAAGTAATACTTGTGAACAAAGGCAATCTGGTCTAGAAGCCAAGCCCTGAGCATGAAATCTGCCTCTGTTCCATATTTGTTGGTTAATGTAGTCAACAAACAAATGTTAGTGTGCCTGACCTCCCAGTGTGAGCTGGAAATACTAACAAGATACTACCCCTGACTTTAAGTAACTTTCAATCGATTTGGGGGAATTACTGGATTGGCCAAAAAGTACGGGTTTTTCCATAACATCGTAGTAAAAACCTGAACGAACTTTTTGGTCAGCCCAATAGATACATATATAGTTACAATAAATCTTGTTAAATACCTCAGGGAAGATGAGGTGTGAGCAAACAGGAATTAGTCAACTGAAGAAGAGGAGGGGTTGCTAAGTAAGGAAAGACCACAGAGGCACATCCCTGCCTTACAAACACACACACACACACACACACACACACACACACACACACTTCCATAATGACATGCTGAATTACTCAAACCCATGTTCATCTTTCCTTTCCTAAAATGGTTAGTATCACACAGTCTAGCACATGATCATTTTCAAATAGTTTCATAGGTCATTATCTCATCTCTCCATACTGTCTCCATTCTTCTGACCTTGAGAAAAATGTTAAGACATGTAATAGGCTCTGATTTTTGGTTAAATGTCTTCAGAACATTATGATTCATTTAATTACTTTAAATGTATCTTTTTTGTGATGTTACATTTTAGAGGAACTAAAAAGGAGTCCAAGTTGGTGTTATGTAATTAACTCTGTAGATAAAATCTGACTCCAACCAGTAGCTGATCTATCCCCCTTAAAAAAGTTTACTTTAACAGGGGTGTGTATCCATAAAAGGAAATCCATAAATGACTCAAATGAGTTTTATTTCATTTTTCTATAATATTTATAATCTCAATCTTAACCAAAGTTGCTACTATATGCTTTGAATATACGAGAAAAAATATTTTGTAAGGAAAGGATAGCTAACCAACAATAAGGAATGAAAAAGCTATAATAAGTGTGCATCAGTCTTTATGTTCTAAAGTAATCACAACCATAAATTTCTGGCAAAGTAACTGAATCTACACACACACACACACACACACACACACAACAACAATTTGGTATAAGCATTTTCACACATAAGTCACAGAAGTAGAAACAATATTTATCTTAAACTCTTGATCTTTTGAGATGTAGTTTCAAATGAGGGTTAAAAGCAGTATCTACTAAGCCAGAACTCAGAAAATCTTGTCTTCCTGCTTGTGAATTCAGAGGTAAGATGGCTGACTCAAACTAAATTGTGTGTTTTCACCCTTCACTGACAAGTTATTTGTTTGCTACCTCTGGAGAAAATGTACACAACTAATTTATTTGAGAAACCTGTTAGAAAAAAAAAAAAATACATCCTCCATTCTCCTCCACTGTGTAACACATGGGGAGCTGTCAAGAAATGTAGTTATGAAGCACAGAGATTCAGATACCAGCCCCAGAATTCAGAGATCTCCTGACAACTTTCTGATACTCCCAGGAGGATTCTGGGCCTATGAACTAATGAAAGGATTAGATTAAGACAGGCAAAGCTATGCTGTTTCTAGCCTGTAGAGATTCAATAACATGCTTAATACATTACCTGACATAGATGTTACATAAGCACCAAACATTGTTATTAGTGTTATTTACATTAATTGAATTCTATTTAATACTTTATGAAAATGTTTTCTTTAATGAATGGTCTTTTAATACTAATGTTTGATATTATAAAAAATTATGATGTAAACTGCCTGCACCACAGAGTTGAAGAAGACGTTGGCAAATGTCCTTTCAAGCTTGAATAGACATTGTTTTATCATGGGATTCTTTCCCCTGCAATACTGTGCAGAGGCTGCTTTTAAAATCCCAATCATTATGCTAATAATTCCTATATTCTCTAATTTATTTATTCGTTCCCAAATCATAATTTAAAATACTAAAAAGTTTTGCCTTAATTTTGTTGTTTAAATTGACTAAGTAATAATAGTTTACATTTAAAGCTGGCCTATTTTTGTGCAACAGGAATTCTTTTGAGCACTTCTGAGGGCTAATTTTGTGAGATGGAGACATTATTATTTTCGTTTTATAAATATGAAAACTGAGGCAAAGACATGTTGAAATATAGTGTTACTACGAATAAAAGTATAAATTTTCTTATTCATTAGTTCAAATGGAAAAACTTTCTTGACTAAGTCTTGTGCTGGACATTTTATTATAGAGCAGTCTATTACACTTGGACTTTTTAAAACAGAACATAGAGAGTTCCATATTTTGGTCAATTTCTTTATCTTTCTCTTTGTTAGAAGACTTTCTGATATTGAAAATTCTGCCTCAGTTTCATGGTCAGAAAAACATCTCTCAAAGTCCATGACTATAGATCTGATGATTTACTCCATTGTGTTCCTTCCCACATTATTAGAGCCCACAGACATGTGCTGGGTAGCCACTGGGTGGTAAGACCCATCGTATATGCCATGACAGAGAGAAGGACACAAAATTGCAACACTTTCTCAAAAAGAAGCTCCTTGTTTGTAAAATATGCAGTTATTTTATGACATGAAGTCTCAAGTGATTATTTTTAAAGAGGATAAATTTTCAGATAATATAAAGAAAGAAGTGGCATTTGTGGTAAGTCTTGAAACAGGAGTGTGATTTTGACTGAGGGAGATAAGGTGAGAAGAAGATGTTGAAGGTTGAAGGTTTTTGAATGGCAAGGTCAAGGGCTCCAAGGCAAAAAAGTACATAGAGCATGAGGAATGGTGGGTGGGCTAAGGCCTCAATGAATGCTCCATCTGCACAGTGTTTCTAGGCCATTTTGATGGATTTATTATGTTTCTTACGTGTTTTACAGTCCCAGGTGTATTGTAAGGCCTTTGAGCACCACTGTCCCCCTGCCATTTCCCATATAATGGGCAGCTAATAATGTGTGTCCAATAGTGAAACTCAACCGAAAGGAGTGGGTAAGCTTGGTAAGTGCAGATCATGTTGTAAGAGGCAAGGCAAGTATTGAGTGTCTAAATGGGACATTCAAGAAAGGAAATGTATGATCTAATTATAACATTCATACTTGTGATAGTTCATGAAGTATAATGGCTCACAATTTTGCAGATTTTCATGAGATTAGAGTGAAAATTAAGTTTGCTGCTATTGTCAAGAAAGACATTAAAATTTTTTTTATATAGCAGGTTCTTATTAGTTATCTATTTTATACATATTAGTGTATATATGTCAATCCCAGTATCCCAATTCATCCCACCACCACCACCCCTCACTTTCCCTCCTTGGTGTCCACACATTTGTTCTCTACATCTGTGTCTCTGTTTCTGCCTTGCAAAACAGTTCATCTGTACAATTTTTCTAGATTCCACATATATGTGTTAATATATGATACTTTTTTTTCTCTTTCTGACTTGCTTCACTCTATGACAGTGTCTAGGTCTATCCACGTCTCTATAAATGACCCAATTTTGTTCCTTTTTATGGCTGCATAATATTCCATTGTATATATGTACCACATCTTCTTTATCCATTCGTCTGTCGATGGGCATCTAGGTTGCTTCCATGACCTGGCTATGGTAAATAGTGCTACAATGAACATCGGGGTGCATGTGTCTTTTTGAATTATGGTTTTCTCTGGGTATATGCCTAGTAGTGGGATTGCTGGGTCACATGGTAGTTCTATTTTTAGTTTTTTAAGGAACTGCCATACTGTTCTCCGTAGTGGCTGTATCAATTTACATTGCCACCAACAGTGCAAGAAGATTCCTTTTTCTCCACACCCTTTCCAGCACTTGTTGTTTGTAGATTTTCTGATGATGCCCCCCAATTTTTATATCTAATAATAGCTGAATTTACTATGTGATTGTCATTATGCTAAACACTCTGACATGCATTATATGATTTCATTATCACAATAGCTCTATCAGATAAATATTATCATTATGCCCCTTTTACAGATGGATGGAATGATTATGGGAGGGAGAATAAGTAACTTGACTAGGTCATGGACTGAGATGAATAGAACCACATCTGACCGAGCCACAGTCCACTCTGAATCACGATGCTAATCATAAAAATGTTTCTACCCTGAAGAAATTTACATCAGAAGTAAATATCCATTTGTACATGATTTTTTGAAATTCACTTTCAAGGCTGTATTTCTTATCTACAACTCTAAATATATTTATTATTTTGAAATGTATTTACTATTTTGAAAGCTTGCCTCCATACCTTTGCACTTGCTATTGCTACTTTCTAGAATTCTCTTCAGTAACACGTCTTTATGCCTCCTTCCCCAGCCCCCATACAACATGGCACTGGGTTCAGTTAATAGTTCACCTCCCGCACTCTGACGTCTTTTTAGCCTGAGTGTTGTTTAGGAATACACATACTTATTTATTTATTAGTAATATCTGTCCAGATAGGCTCTATGTGGGCAAGGATATTTGAATGTGTTTTGTTCACCACTGTATTCCCAGAATATAGGAAGAGTGTCTGGCACAAAGTAAGGACTCAATAAATATCTATTAAATGAATGAACAAGTGCATGGAGGAAAAAACAGATGCTTATTGCTGATCTATGGCCATTGAAGTCTACACTGCCTTAGTAGCTATTTAAGTGCCTGAGAGGCTGGGGCTATGGCATGTCAGAGTGTTTTGTATGGTGTCAATTTGATAACGATGATAAAGTGGAAGGCTGCTGAGTTATTGCCCTCTTTGCATTATCCTACCTCTAACTGAATGCTCTGAATCTGTCTTTGCTCTTCAAAATGATGTGGTTGGAAAGAGAATACTCCATAAATTTTTAAGTTGATGGCAATCTGTGGCTCTTGAAATCATCAACCAAGGTATCCCACTTCTAAATATGCACATTTCTGAATTTAGTTTAAAAAATCTAGACACATGTACTTGAAAATTTATTTCACACTTCCATAATAAAGTGTACATTTCTAATCATTTGGTTTAATCTATGCTTCTACATCATCAAAAATAAACCATCTTTGGATTAAACTTTATTCTCACAGATTCCACCTTACATACACATGGTTATATAAAAAAGTCTCAAATTATTACATTTCAATCCACTAGAAGTCTATATTACATAAAGTATGGTGTCAGAACAATTTGCTAGTTATTTGAAAAGTTCAGATAGATTTGCATTTTATGCATTTAAAGAAGTAGATTAAGTAATTACATGCTTAACAATTGCAGAAAAAATTGCAAAAATAGCAAAAAACTATCCTTGAGATAAGATAGAACTTTATAAGCATGGCATTAGTGCTAGAAACTATTAAAAAAAAGATTGATTGAATTATCTGTACAGAAATTAAAAACATATTTAGGAAAGCTAATGTTGAAAGATAAGTAACAAGATAGGAAAATATATAAATCAAAAGCAAAGGATTCTTGAGCTTAATTTATAAACAATGAAGAATCCAATATTAAATGGCAAAAAATATGAACAGCAAAAAAATCAAAAATAATAATTAGTTAATTAACCTATAAAAATATGCAACCTCACTAGTAAATAAGGAATTAAAGATCAAATATAAAATATCAATTATGTCCATCACATTGGCAAAGCTAAAAAAATACTGACACTATACTAGTAGAAGTATGTATATTGCATAATATTTCTCAGGGCCCATTTTGTCTAATGTATCAAAATTTAAAATTTGAATACTTTTAGCTCAATACTTTCAAACTGACAAATCTAAGAATTCATCCTGAGGTAATGTGAGACAGAGGCTATGTAAGAATAAGACCTTAGATGTTAATACAAATGTGTTGAGTGAGTTGAATAAATTACAGTGTATCCTAGACTGAAATTCCAATAGGTCATTAAAATTATATATTAGAAAGCTAGATAAAAGGATACAGAAACACATCCATCATAGATTTTTATGTTTTATAACAAATTAGACTGCAGTATGATCATATTTTATACATGCTATCAGTGGTTTTCTTCTTATATGTGATCGTATCTTTGCTTTCTTACTTGTTTCTTGAAATTTTCTAAATATTTGGCAGTGAACATTTTTTTAGAATCAGAAAAACACTGAAATAGAAAATCCAGAGATGGTTTCAGTGGTATTAAAAGAAAAATTACTTTTCAAAAACCAAGAGAAACAAACATGTACTGCTCTGAATATGTTAGTAGAAAATTGCATATATATATATAGAAGAGTATTTTATTTTAGAAGCATTAGTATGAAGTAAAAATAAATAATTAAAAATAGGTCCTTAAACTGCTTGCCTATTAGGAGCATAACATCTAGACTTTATTGCCTAGAACTTATAACTTGGCTATTTCCTTTCCACAAGTTGAAAAGCTTAGGACAAGTTCAGCTTCCAAAACTCTTCTATATTAAGGGGAGCTGCAAATACAAAGAAACATTTTTATCACAAAATATTACATCAAATATTTAAAGAAAAAAAACACGATAAAAAATGAATAAAGAGGGACTTCCCTGGCGGTGCAGTCGTTAAGAACCCGCCTGCCAGTGCAGGGGACAAGGGTTCAATCCCTGGTCCAGGAAGATCCCACATGCCGCAGAGCAACTAAGCCTGTGCACCACAACTGCTGAGCCTGCGCTCTAGAGCCCTCAAGCCACAGCTACTGAGTCCGCGTGACACGACTACTGAAGCCTACGCACCTAGAGCTCATGCTCCACAACAAGAGAAGCCACCGCAATGAGAAACCCACGCACCGCAAAGAAGAGTAGCCCTTGCTTACCACAACTAGAGAAAGCCCACACGCAGCAACAAAGACCCAATGCAGCCAAAAATAAATTTTAAAAAATGAATGAAGGTATTAGGATTGCTAACTACGTAAAAAGCTCTCACCTTTAATTACACCTTGAAGTGGTCAATTTTTGAATTATATTTCATTTTTCATTCATATTTAGTGTGACTTTTCTGAAAACCAGCTTTTCAGTTTTTGAAACACAGGGCTTCTAGACCTCAACAATAAATTAGACCTCAACAATAAATTTTATTAAATCTCAAGGCCTCCCTGTTTGGATAAGAATGGGTAACACATCTTTCTACAAGACATGGCCTCTTTGGTATAGATGCCTCACACTCTTTTTTGTTGGCTTAATTGACAGGATTTACTCTTTCTGAATGGAGGGGTGTCTGGTGAGTAGTTTATGAGCAGAGAGCCTCTTAGTATGTAAGACATCAATCTGAACAAGATGAAAAAAGACAATGGTAGAATTTTGCTATAGAAGATGTTTTGAATCAACCAAGGAATTTATCTTGTTTTCAACTTTCACACAAAACTCTTCATGAGATTTGAAGAAATATTTGAAGAAAATGCCAAAAGTTGTATCAACTCTCCCAACCAAATTTTACAGTCAAATATATAAAATGCTACAGTGTAACTTTATGTCAAAACGTTCATTGATTAGCATCAAAAACTTAAAAGCAATGCTTCTCTTATTTTGCTATATTCTTGAATTTGTAATGCTGAAAACGGTTGATTTCATGGTCTTAGTTTTAATTGTACCTTTTCTGTTGTTTTCTAGTCCCTGTTTGCCTGCCCTTCTAGACTAATGGACTCCAAGATTCTGTGAAAAGCACACATGTGTGTGTGTGCATGCACACACACACAGCCTGGACACATGCTGGCATTCTCCACACATGCTGAAGCCAATGGGGATGGCAAATGGATGGAGAACAGGGAAACAGAAAAGACAAAGAAAAAAACTGATCTCAGCAAACTAGGAGGCATTCCTGCTGTTCAGAGAGGAAGTTCAGGAACATATAATGAGAAATGAACAGCCTTAATTTACACAGTTACATTTAAGGAAGTGCCGTAGAGTAGGTTAGATCCCTAGGACAGCGGAACTAGCCCTGTATGCATGGATATACTAATATTCTAATATTTGGAAAGGAAGATTTCCTTTCCTTTTTCCCCCTCTGTGGAACTAGAGTACATAATGCAAACTTTATATTTGAAAATGACAATTGAGGCAAGTTGGTGTTTCCAAACTTTTCACATCTCTCACCCCATCTTACCTTTTAATTGGTTAAGAGAAGTTCAAAGTAAATTAACCTTTTAATAAGTTAAAAGCAAAATCCATTAATTTTAAATTAAGTGGAGTTAATTTAAAGGCTCCTAAATTTTAACTTTCACTTAGTGAATTATTTTCTAGTAAGTTTTTCTGAATTATAGATTAAAAATACAAAACCAGCTCTTGACCTAAAATCTAAAATCAAAATTGCTAATAAGCCTTTACCAGGTCTCTCCTTGATCTTTAAGCACATAGGAGATATTAATAACTTGAAGAAGGACTGATACATGTATACATGCAGAAATGAGTTGCACACAAAAAGCTATTAACTGGCATGCAAGACAGCAGTGTTATTTCACAGAAACACAGATTCATTTAAGTAGTTTTTTTTTTCCACATATAGTTATATATATATAGGAATGTATATGAAACCAATAAATATGATGCTTTTTAAATTACTACATGATCGAGATATTTTCTTAGGTAGGCATATATTTAAATCTGAGATTTAATAATTCAGTATAATAGTAGATAATTATTACATTTATAATTTTAGACACAGTTGTTTTCCCAAAATGATCCCACTTTATTCACCACTTAGTCTTCCCAGGATATAATGATGCATATCACTCCATATCCTATTACAAAACGTTTTCTATTTGATGGCTCTTGGTTCAGATATATGTGAACTCACTTAAACATCAAAGCACAGAATCCAGAAAGATCAAATACAAAAGGAAATGAGAAAGAGTGATAGAATGAAAGGCAAATTGATATGAGGTAATTAAGGAAGTAACTAGGGTTTGGAGAAGAAATAGAAATAAAAAGAAATAAGGTTTCAGTGAGGTAGAAAGATGAAAATAAAAATCAGAATGGATCCTATGTGAGATGATAAAGTGTAGGTAGGAAAACAGAATGGTATATTAATCCAAAGAAAGGAAGTATAAGGAAAAACCCAGATTTTGTAATGAGGTGTAAATGTTTGTTCAATTTCATGCTGTTTCATAGTGTTTGAATTTATACTTGTTTTGAGAATGGAAGCCTAAATTCCTGGTTTACTGCTCTCTACAGCATTGCAGAAATATTTAATCTTCTATGTGATGACCAAGTGCCATGACACCGCTTCACAATCTAACCCCTCCGGCTTCAGAGCTGCCATTGACAACACAGCCAACTCCATATTACAGAAGTATATATGTTTATACACACACATACACACACACGCGCGCTCATGCATGTACCTGTGCACACAGTAAGCAAGCTTTAGTTTCTGCCTTAACCTTTTCCTCCTCTTTCTTCTTACCAAAAGAACATTTTTAACACATGCACGAATGAAGCTATGCAAATATCCATGTTCTCCCCATTCTATCCCATGCTACACCATTCTGTTTTAAAAATCAAGCAAGGTACAAGGAATGTATCTGCAACACTCAAATTATTCACATTTAAAGTACTTTCAAAAATATGAAATAAGTTCTCAATTTAAAAGGCCTCTAAATTGCACATGATTTTCATATAAATTTCAACTTTATGGTAGTAAATTGAAGTGAAAATTATATAGTGTATTTAAACCTACATTTCTTGCAAAATCATTTCCAAAAGTTTGCCACCAATGAATTATATTCTTGATTAACTTAGAGTACTATGAACCAGGGAAGAAAGAAAATAATTCTGGGCTTATATAAACATCTACCTTCAATAGCTTAGCAAGCAAACATTAACAAATGCTTTGCATCCTATTTTCTTACAACAGTCCTATAAGACAATAAACCTCTGAAAGCAATTACTCTAAATTTATTTTTCCTCCACATTGAAGCAGAAAATACTGTCACGCAAAAGTTAGCATTGAACTTGTATAAGAGCAGAGATTTATTGAGACAAGGAACAATGCTGATTAAAAAAATAAAAGCATTGAAATACACCCTAACATCTTTCCTGAAACACATGATAATAATTATCTTAGGAAAAGGTGGTGCTGACAGCAGCATAAATGATGCTGCCAAATGGAGAGTTAATTTTAAGGACTAAACCATAAATTACTTCTTTAAAATTAGTGAGAAAAAAATAGATCCCTTCTGAAGTCAATTTAATCAATTCAGACAAATTTTGCACAAGAGAAAAAATTATTAGGCTATAACATTCCAAGAGGTTATATGAGGATCATTTTAAAGAGCCTTGCCACTCTTATTCAGGAACTAATTTAGAATGTATATGACTGGATTTTCAAATATCTGTTTAACAACCTATATTCTAACGTATTTATTGCCATCTCAATCTAGATTTAAAAATAGTAATTGGTTAGGTTTTTCTCACTTTTTAAAAATGTTCTCTTTTCAAAAATTCAATTCTAAAGCAGAACTCTAAGTAATTTTCTTACTTGTATGGCATCCGGATATTAGCAGAGTCAAAGGACAGTAGGCATTTAATAAATTCACACTGACTGATACATGCTATTATTGGTTAGCTGTCCTCTCGATGTCCTTGCTATGCTTTCCTGAGGAAAAGTGTATGAGAAAAGTACACTTCTTCAGTGTAGAAGGTTTTCCACTCCTTTTACTTTGGTCTTGGCTCTAGGACTTACTATGGCCATGGGAATGTGAGCAGATGTTACATATGCCATCGTGAACTAGAAATAAATGTTTGTTGTCATAAGCCGCTGAGATTTTGGTGTTGCTTGTTGCAGCAGTTAAGACTGACTAGCAAGATGCATCATAAATACGATAGTTATTTGTTATAACTACTTAAAATGTTAAGAGCATATATAGGACACAGCTCAACTGCTGATATAATGCATCAGAAGTAAACATACTGAGACCCGAAGCCTTTGACTCCTGTGGGTAGAGTCAGGAATCTGCATAAGAATAACAGCAGGCTCCTAATCAGAGCAAATCTGCTCCCCGCAGCTAATTCTTGGTTCATTCTTAAGGGAGAAGGGAGAAAAAGTTGCATTTTGAATGATGGTACCAATTATGTGGAGCCTACATGTTAAGTTTTGGATGTACTGATAAACCTTGACTGACTAAAGATTGCAATTTGATTACTGACAAATGGTCCAAAATAATCTGTCCAAGTATGAGGAGAAAGAGGTGGATAGAGACTTAAAATGAAGTTATTACAGGACAAAATGTTTTACTGACGGAAAACAAAGTAATAAAAACTCACTTTTAACCTAGTTATGGTGGCATTTAATCGCTTTTCAAATAAGGAAGGGTAGAAATAAACAGGCTTTAATAAAAATTAAAATATATTTATTACAAATATGCTTCCTTGTTGTTAAAATCAGTGTAGTAAATTATCTGATAAATTTTGATTAAAATATTATTTTATAGTTATATTTTTATGATAGTGATATGGTAAAAAGCTCTAACCTGTATTTACTAGCACATATATAAAGAATGATCAATTGTGTTTGCAGATAATGGTGATTAAGACAGGTCTAGGACAGGACTGAAAACTATCAAATATCTACTAAGTATCCAGTTATTATTGTCAAGGTAAATTGGCCTAAGTCCTGGGCTTGATTTTATTCTAGTAATGGTATTTTATGTTGAGATTTGACCTTTATTTATCCAAAGAATCCTCATTGGAAATAAGAATAAAGTCCATGTCCAGAAAAAAAAAAAGATTGGTTCTACAGCACTATTTAGTGACCAGAATGTTATTGGCTACAATTCTGGGGACACTGGGGTTCATTTAAAGAAACTATCCTATTTGTAAATGAGTATTTGCCTATAGTGAGTAGATAGGGGCGGCTAAAGTTTATGGGAGACAATGGTTTAAACAACGTTTAAAAAATCATCATTAAACATCATTAAAAGTGAATTTATTCAAAAACTGTTTCTATGAATTTGAATTCTTCACCAAATTCACACAACCCAAGCCTATAAATGAATGCATAGGTGGATGGGTAATTTGTTAACTACTAAAGAAACTTCTCCAATCTCATCATTAGCTAGGACTTAGAAGAAAAGTTATTTCAGAAGAAAAAGTTATTTCTGCTGTTAAGTCCCCATCAGACCTGCCATTTCCATCCATAGATCAAATGGCTCTTTTATTTATTTATTTATTTTATTTTATTATTATTATATTTTTGCGGTACGCGGGCCTCTCACTGTTGTGGCTTCTCCCGTTGCGGAGCACAGACTCCGGACGCGCAGGCTCAGCAGTCATGGCTCACGGGCCCAGCCGCGGATGCTCCTGGACCGGGTCACGAACCCGCGTCCCCTGTATCAGCAGGCAGACTCTCAACCACTGCTCCACCAGGGAAGCACGGCTCTTTTTCAGAATCAAGTATATTGTCTCATCTCTTTTCAGAAGGCCATGAAGTCTCCATTATAACAGTAATTATTATATATAGTTCATAAGAATTTTCTAAGTGTGCTTTTCAATTATCTCCATCATTTCTCTGCCTCCATAGCCCACCCCCCTTAACAACTAATCTTGAACTTATGCCTTTATTGTTTTACCCTCATACAATATCTTTTATTTATTTTTTTAATTTTTTCTTGTTGGAGACAAACCATTTTTTCCTCATCAATTAAAAATATAGTGACCGTAACCTCATCATAAGTATCACCTAGCCTTACCATCTGGCTTCAACACATATAAATATTCGAAGTATCTTCTAATATAAATATTACAGCTCTCAGAACAGAACCATATACCGTTTCAGATTTTTTTTTTTTTTTCGCGGTACACGGGCCTCTCACTGTTGTGGCCTCTCCCGTTGCAGAGCACAGGCTCCGGACGCGCAGGCTCAGCGGCCATGGCTCACGGGCCCAGCTGCTCCGCGGCATGTGGGATCTTCCCAGACCGGGGCACAAACCCGTGTCCCCTGCATCGGCAGGCGGACTCTCAACTACTGCGCCACCAGGGAAGCCCCGTTTCAGAATTTTTAAGTGGCATTTTATTATGTATATCTTCATTGAGATTTTATGAGGAATAAGGGAAACAGAAAGGGGCAAAAAACTAGCTGTACATGTATTATTGATTCTGCTTAAATTTAAGAAGTTAATATTGATTGAAATCTATTGGACAAAATATTTGCATTTTGTATTTTTATTACAAATGACAAAACTGCATTTTTAAAAATAATATCTCCTTAATTAAAATCCCAACAAGATAGCATATTTGCAAATATTCAAATTTGAAATGAGCAAAACAGTGAGACATAATTTCTCAATTTGCTTGCTATTTCTTTTTTTAGTATCTGAAATTTAGCAAAAACATGTTATGTGATTACTTGGACACCTTCCATTCTTTTAACATGCTGATTTGATATAGAAATAAAATTAGTTCCTTCACAAACATGAACTACGATGTTTTCCTTATGATTTCACTGGCCAAGATATTTTTTCAGAATAATTTTATTTGCTTATGGTAATTTTCTTCCACTACACAATTTTATTCTATTTTTCTGAATAAAATGTGCATTCTTACTTGAAGTACTACAAAATGTTGAATAATGTTAAAATGCATCCATGTTCATATTAGAATCAACTTAAAACTGTATATTCTAAAATGATTCTTTGCAATCTATTTCAAACTGAGTTCTCACATTTACAATGAATCTGCTTCAGTATTAAAGGTTTGCTTTGATTATCGAAATTGTCTTAAAGATCTTATTGATAAACCATGATTTTCATTTTAATTTCTGAAAATTATTTTCTGAAAAATATTTGGGAGATTACTATTTCCCAAAATTATTTAATATATAAGTCTTGGAGAAATACACCTTTGAATGCTTTTCTCTCCCCAGTTTTCTTCACATTGAATTCAATACAGTTTAGTGAGCCTCTTCTTCCTGTGAGGACATTTATAAGGTTATAGAACTTCAGAGAAGATTAATACATGGTGTGTTTCTTCATGGAAATCACAAGCTCTAGGGGTGACAGACACATACACATACACGCCACAAATATTATGTGGTAAGTGATAGGCAGTAAGGGTGTGAACTGTACGCTATGGAAGAATTTCTTGAGAAAGTGTCAACAGAGCATGCGACTGGGCCTGTGCTTAAGAGAGATTCTTGCACTGGATTTAAGGCTCTGCTGTCACCATCTTGAATTCTTATCATAAGGGGTCCCACATTTCCACTTTGCACTGGGCTAGCCTTGAATATGAGCCTGTATGTATTGCAGCCAAGGGCAGATATTGAACACTGAGGAGACAGAGTATCTATAAGTTTCCTAAAATAGTTGATATTTGATTTGGTGAATTCACTGGAAGGATTGGAATCTGGAAAGGATGTGAGGAGAGGCAAATAATTCCAGAGAAAAGATGTAGAAAATAGTCATGAAATAAAATTTGCTTAGGAATAATAATCAGGCTCTTATATCTAAGCAAGATGAAGTTAAAAGAATAATTTGTAATCAGATTTCCAAGGGCCTTAAAGGCCTAGCTAGAAGGCTTGATTTATAGAAAAATGACAACTTGAAGCAAAGAAATGAAATGTAAGTTAGTGCTAAATGTGAAGTTGTGGAGAAAGACTAGAAAGTGGAACCTTTGCTAGAAGATAATGAAGAAATTTAAATAAACTATGATGACAGGCTATAGAGGGCAACGAAAGTGGCGAAGAAGAGATGGGTATGCAAACAAATATTCAAGGGCACATAGTGTTTTATAAACAGAACCCACTATTTGTCTTTTAATCTTGAAAGAGAGCACATAAGAGAATTTCACCAGTCTCACTGAAATGGAAAAAAATGATAATATACTTGGAGACTAATATGTTATTTTTTCAAAAGTTACTAATCACCTATAAATGAGGCCCCTAAAGCTTTATAGCAAGGGATTAGCAATTTTCACTAAAACCAAAAATGAAGAAGCATCAGAAACAAAATCCTGATCAAGGATTCATTAAGCATACAAAATACAAACTATCTCTTCTGCATGGTTTATTCCTATACCTCTAACTATAACACCAAATCAATCAATTGACATGCCATAAAGTCAAATTAAAAACTAATATTAAAATGAGCTTGACGGGACTTCCCTGGTGGCACAGTGGTTAAGAATACGCCTGCCAATGCAGGGGATGTGGGTTCGAGCCCTGGTCTGGGAAGATCCCATATGCCGCAGAGCAACTAAGCCTATGCGCCACAGCTACTGAGCCTGCGCTCTAGAGCCTGGGAGCCACAACTACTGAAGCCCGTGCACCTAGAACCAGTGCTCTGCAACAAGAGAAGCCACTGCAATGAGAAGTCCGCGTGCAGCAACGAATACCCAACAAAGCCAAAAATAAATAAATTAAATTAAATTAATTAAAAAAAAAGAAATGTAAATGGCATCAGTTGAAGTATTGTCATTGTGTTTTAAAAAAAATGAGCTTGATGCAGTGGAGTCAAAACAGTTGATTTATTGTTTTTCACTTCTCAACGTATTCCTTTGAAACAGGAGTATGATCATATTAATTACGAAAATGACCCTTTATATAATCTCTTTTTCCAAATACAGATCTGGAGAGAGACACTGAATATTTTACTTTGGACTAAAACGCTTATGCAAGACTTCAAATCAGCAAACTAATGTCTTTCAAGTATTAGGTTTTTTTTAGTCAACTTCTACATAATCTTAAAATGTTGCTTACGATTGCTATCTTGTCAACCATTTTCTAATGGTTCTTGAATTTTTTTTTGTTTTGCGGTACGCGGGCCTCTCACTGTTGTGGCTCTCCCGTTGTGGAGCACAGGCTCCGGACGCGCAGGCTCAGTGGCCATGGCTCATGGGCCCAGCCGCTCCGCGGCATGTGGCATCCTCCCGGACCGGGGCACAAACCTGCGCCCCCCACATCGGCAGGCGGACTCTCAACCAGTGTGCCACCAGGGAAGCCCCACTTGAATATTTTTTAAATGATTAAAACTTATTCATAGCCAAACTTTACTTATATGGATATTGTTTTTTAATATTGATTGATCACCAAAATATATAAAGTTTGCCCTTGAGTAATAAAACATTTTATCTATTTCTTTTTAGCAGGGAGAAAATTATATGTATTTACAAATACATTTATAAAGATGTATTTACTAAATACGTATCTGAAATAGAACTTGGATTCAGGATATATAAAGAATTCTTGCAACTCAATAATAAGAAGACAAAAAGATTCCATTTTAGAAAATGAGCAACAGATTTGAACAGGCACTTTAATTGCATGAAAATCTTTCATTTAAATGTGATCATAGTATTTAAATGTGATAATATAATACAGTCCAAGACCATATGTGTCTAACGGGGGTTAGAAAAGAAAGAAAATGACAACCCTTGACTTCAACAGTACTATAATCCTTGACCTTGCAATAATTTTGTGTAGATAAATTAATTAATTGATTTTCTCTTAAAAACTTGCATTTTGCTTTATGGAATCCATCTCAAGGACCTCCCATTTTTGCCAAATTTCAAATAAAAAGTGCCATGGAAATTGAAATATTGGAAGGGATTGGAAGAGTAGCACAGAAAGTCCCAGAGATGAGTGAGAGCTAGAATTTCTGTGGGCCCTGTATCTGGACTGCAAGCATGAAACTATATCTGATGAGTGGATGGGAGTGTTATGGAAAAAAAGGATATTAAAATAAACAAGAGCTAATCAAAAAGTATCTTTTAAGCCACACTAAGGGATTTAAATTTTTGAACTGCACGTAGTTGAAAGACATAGAATTTTTAAAAAGACAAAAAGTGGTTTTGAATAAATATCAATTTAAGGTTGTCAGGTAATAAAACACGACAGAATACTTTAAAAACATCCAACGTTTCCTTTCCTGACTCTTCATATAGATTCTTATATGAAAAAATAGAATAAATGAATCCAGCGGAATATCTGCAAAGCATACAATTTACTTAAAAATTGCATTGGGTCTTGAGAGTCTTTGGAGAATTTCTCTTTGAAAGAAACTTTAAAGTTGACTTCTGGGGTAAATTGTAGAAAACTTAAATGTTTTTTAACCAATTTGTATTACAGTTATTCATTGCGCTGGAGCAGGAATGGATCAAGCAATTCCCCTAAACTGTTATTCTAGATAAAAGTAAACAATTATATCTCTTTATTTATGAAGAAAGTGGTTCTAAAGAGCAAGAAAACATGGTTTCAAGGCCACTGAAGTTAAGCATTATATGTTTAGGTCATATACTAGGCTGGATTCTTGAAAATGCATGAGATTTATTTCTAACAGTTCATGCACTGGAAAAATCTGTCCAATAATAAATTCAGAACACACAGTAATAAGGAGCAGGAAAATAACATTAAAAAAAAGTATCAACCCTTAAACCGCAACAGGAGGGATGTACGTAGATGACATATGAAAAGAATACTTCTTCCTCTCATTAGAGAAGTTAAACATTAGAATAGGTTATCAGGTAAAATCTCTGTAGACTCTTTTCTTGATGGTTTTTAACATCTGAGAGCAGCCATTTATCCTGACTCGCTGAGGTAAGTCCTGTCTGACGGTAGGTGAAGGACTAGATGACCTCTGAATTCAAAAGTCATAAGTTACTTGCAACCAGCTGCCTGATATAGTTATTCAAGCAGTCTTTTTAATTCTGAAGTGATAATCAGCAATGTTAAACATGCTATATGCTACAAATTAAATATTTTCCAATTTTAACATATGAAGAAACCATATTCAAAATGTGTGGATCACAGATTAAGATCATCATTTCTAAATACAGTCAGAATTAGTTTTTTAAAAACGATCTTTTAGATGCTAAAATAAGCAGTATGGAGACCATTTAAAATTTTGTTATATCTGGGTGATACTGGAAGTATGTTCAGGCATTTATACAAAGAGTTGCAGAGATGTTATTTTTGAATAATATAGATGATATGATAAAATTTACAGAAGAAATGTTTTTGGTGCTTTCTACATTGTGATTAATTTAAATAGATACTTAAATCTCTCCCTTTTCCTTCACTACTATCCATCTAGATCATGAAAAAGCTCAGTTCTATGTCTGGCACAGATAACTTCAAGGAAAATAAATTATGCTAATCAAAACTGCAAAGGATCAATAAACAAATGAGCACATAACAGAGATAGTGTCATTCTAAAAAGTTACAAAGATTCATCTTACTCTGTTATCTTAATTCTCTAATATGTACCTCCCTCTCTGAATTCTCACCTCTGGAAACTAAGCATTACCATGCACAACAAATAAAAAGTAAAACAGTATTTTAAAGTATGACTATAAAAATTCTAAAGTGACTCATACTATTGTTACTTAAAGAAATATCTAATATATCTATGTAAATGTATATATATTTAATAATTTGAAAATGTATTCTTAAATAAATCATCTGCTTTCTGAAAAAAAGCCATTTTCATTAGAACTTCCATTTGAAAACTTTTTAAAAAACATAAATTCATAGTAAAAAATAAAATGTGGACAGAAATTAGATTGAAATATCATCAAGCCGTGATTCTGTCTGGGTTATATACAGATAACATCCTACAATATGGGTATCATTAAAATTATCGTTTTTAAAATAAAATAACTGCTCCAACTGTATTGCTTTAATCATAATATTTTATAGCCTCACAGAACAAAATATGTAGTAAACTAGATGGCATTGACCTTCCTCACAACTAACACTTAGTAAATATTTTTAGAACAAAATTTCCACAATTTGCAAATATAGCCTAAACTTAGGATTTTGAATTTGTTTGAATTTTTACCTATATTCAAAAAACACTCAGTTTGCTCCAAGCAAGGTCATGCTGGCCCTTACATATCACAACTCCTTACCATTTAAGGTAAACAAATTCTTTTAAACGAAAATGTTGCTTTAGTTTACAGCCAGAATAAAATAATAAATTATGATCTCCCTCTTCGAGTTAAAACAACACTTTATTTCAACAAATTTAATCGAAGTTAAATTACTTTTAATAAGTTATTCCCCTTGCCCTCTAAAATCAACAAATCTTTCCTACTATAACCTTACAAATTTTAAACTTCTTACCGAGGAAAAATTGAAATAATGCTTTAAATGAAATTAAACTAATCTAAACACTTGATGCAATGACACCAACAGTCATTGAATATATCTGGGGGTTAGCTACGAGTGATAACAGAGTATATTTTGGCTTGTATTCATTATAGATTCCTCTAAGTTTTAATTTTCTCTGTTGCAATATTTAATTGACAAAAACAGAAAGAACACAGAAAAGGACTCACGGCAGCGACAGGTCACAAACCCAAGATTTCTTTTCTTTTTCTTTTTTTTTTTCCCCTCTCTGTTTTGTAACCATGGTAAAACAATAGAAGTGAACTTTCCCTGAACTTTTCTCTTTAAAGGCCTGGGTCCACGTTGACCCAGCAGGGCAAGCTGGAACCTGATACTATCAACCCGAGGGCTGCTAAAGCAATCAGGTTCAACAACCATGTATGTTCCCTAATGTCATTTTGCCACAAAGCCAAGGCAAAGCAGGCTATTTCTAGTGAAGAATGTCTTTTTATTGTTTCGGAGATTAATTCAATAGTCTGAACGTGCATAAAACATGGAATAAATGGTAAACTACAGAAATATATTATTGTTGTCTTATAATTATATCAATACCAAAGTTTTTTTCTAGATAAGGCCCAATCCCACAAAAAATAAAAGCTCCTAGATCGATTATTCATGAGCTGATGATTTAAATGATCACAGATTTAGATGATCTTACATTTAACTAATTCATGTTACTAAATTCTCGTAGTAACCCATTTTAAAATGTAACGTCACTTAAGACATTTTTTTCATGTTCTTCTATAGGCAATTAAGGTATTTAAATTTACTAATTGAGATATGTTATTTCTGTAACTGCAGCATGATAAATAATGAACTAAACTGTAGTAATAACATTCTCACCTCTTTTAGTCAAAGGAGTATTAGCATTTCTGTTCTAAATCCAGTTTTCAAAAATTTGTACTTTTATAACAAAGTTTTTTAAAAAAGGGACTATATCCAGGAACAAATAAAGAGATAAATATAGTTTCTAATATTCATAAATAAGCATTATGGAAGTAGTTTAGGTTTAGTCTTTTTTCAATTCCTAATGTTCAACTACAATATTACAAAACTAATATTATAGTAAGGATGATATAATAAGTTATTCCATTATTACTTGACACCCTTTCAAATTGTCTTATAGATGCTTAAAATAAATAGCATATATATCACAAATTAACTATTATTAATTACTTTCAAATTCTAACTGCATTGCTTAAATAGATGCTCAGTTATATTATTTCCTCCGGAATATTATCCTCTATGGGCTTTATGTACACTTTCATAGAAACAGTTTCAGTGAGTCCAATATTAGTGGTATATCATGTGGATGAGATCTTGGTTATAGTAACAACAGGTCTTAGCATAACAATGAGAAGAAATCAGAATTGTGCCCAACATATAAGAGGAGTTCAAAAAATGTTAACTGAATGAAGAAATAGGGACAACTCCAGAAAATCCAGGGCATTAGGCACTGTAAAAACAGCTGTCCTTAAAATGCAACTTCCCAGAATAATAGCATTTTGAAAAGTAAAACAATGTTTAAAATAGCAATTTTTTTCATACTTTAACTGGTTCAAGTAAGTCAATTATTAGCCAAGATTCAGTTGTGTAGGTATATGTGTTTACACATAGTAACACACATTGTAGAGACTGCCAGACTAAATACAGACAATAAGAGATGTGCTGGAATTTATTAAATATATATAAGATTCCTTATAAAAATACAGTTTTAATATTTTCACCCAACTCCCCTTATAGTAATACAAATAATATCAGGTTTAATTCTAGATTGGTTTTTAAGAAGCCTGTCATCAATATTTGTAACAAATATATAGGACACCAATAAGGGAGATTAAAATTTTAAAAGTGTACGATAAAATAGAAAGGATGGAAAGACCATGGAGTGAAAAAATGAAATAAGCAAGGGGACTCCTGGCCTAACAACTGATCTAACTTTTAAGATCTTGATAGTGGGTTCACTGCTCCTCTTTTCTCCCAGTTTGAGAACACAAGGAGTTAAGACTGAATTGACTGATGAAGAAGGAAAGCTAACATAGGCAGGACACCTACTATGTACCGGGGTGACTAAGGTATCTCATCTCACTTAAATTCCAACTGTCCTAGAAGGCAGATATTATCTCTACTTCTCAGATGAAGAAATTGGAGCTGACTGATCCAACAGCATGACTCATGAATTTCAGATTTTTGTGTCAGACCCATGTATCTCTCATTTCAAAGCCTATGCTTACCCCATCGTAACATGGTGCCTCTGAATAATAGTGACAATAGGTCACTTGGCCATGGATCAGAAGAAGGAAGCTGTCACTTATTAGATGTGTGACCTTGGCAAGTCACTTAAACTTTTGGAAGCCACATCTTCCCTTCCCTAACAACTTCAAGCGATGCCATGGCAGATAAAATTTTAAAATCTGAAATAAAATGGTCAAAGAAGGTAATACTATCATAAAGTGCCTAATAAGGAGAATGTGAACAGTGAAAGTACAGGAAAAAGCTAACTCAGTGTATTCTCTGATTTCCAAGGGTACATTTTTCCAATCTAAAAATGTAGTTCCCCAATTTGTGCCATTATCTTCATCCGATTTCTATTTTAATGTTACTGTTCTTCCTCCTTCCCTGCCTGATTTCACTGAGTAAAGACATCAAACAGGAATTTTAATAGCTGCCAATACCTATCAGTGCATATGGGTTATATAAATGAAGAGTATTTTCCAGTGAGGAAAGGAACTCAGATAGACTATATAAGTAAAAAGGTAACTTTCAGTCTAGTAGGAGAATTAGTGGGCTCTAAATATTAACTTTCTTTGGCCCTTGTTTCTGAGAAAGTAACCAAAATTCTAGTTCTTAGATGGAAAAGTTTTATACCCCACAATAATTTCTAGATCAGCTTAAAAATGAAATCGATGTCTAATTCATCAATGATTAAAACAAACTTCTAAAATATTAGAAATGATGTTTCCGTTTTCTCCCTTTTTTTTTTTAACATCTTTACTGGAGTATAATTGCTTTACAATGTTGTGTTAGTTTCTGCTGTACAACAAAGTGAATCAGCTATACGTATACATATATCCCCATAACCCCTCCCTCTTGCGTCTCCCTCCCACCCTCCCTATCCCGCCCCTCTAGGTGGTCACAAAGCACCAAGCTGATCTCCCTGTGCAATGCAGGTGCTTCCCACTAGCTATCTATTTTACATTTGATAGTGTATATATGTCCATGCCACTCTCTCACTTTGTCCCAGCTTACCCTTCCCCCTCCCTGTGTCCTCAAGTCCATTCTCTACGTCTGTGTCTTTATTCCTGTCCTGCCCCTAGGTTCTTCAGAACGATTTTATTTTTTTTTAGGTTTCATATATATGTGCCACATCTTCTTTATCCATTCATCTGTCGATGGACACTTAGGTTGCTTCCATGTCCTGGCTATTGTAAATAGAGCTGCAATGAACATTGTGGCATGTGACTCTTTTTGAATTATGGTTTTCTCAGGGTATATGCCCAGTACTGGGATTGCTCGGTCGTATGGTAGTTCTAGTTTTAGTTTTTTAAGGAACTTCCATACTGTTTTCCATAGTAGCTGTATCAATTTACATTCCCACCAACAGTGCAAGAGGGTTCCCTTTTCTTCACACCCTCTCCAGCATTTATTGTTTGTAGATTTTTTGATGATGGCCATTCTGACTGGTGTGAGGTGATACCTCATTGTAGTTTTGATCTGAATTTCTCTAATGATTAGTGATGCTGAGCATGCTTTCATGTGTTTGTTGGCAATCTGTATATCTTCTTTGGAGAAATGTGTATTTCGGTCTACCCATGTTTGGATTGGGTTGTTTGTTTTTTTGATATTGATATTTGATATTGAGCTGCATGAGCTCCTTGTAAATTTTGGAGCTTAATCCTTTGTCAGTTGATTCATTTGCAAATATTTTCTCCCATTCTGAGGGTGGTCTTTTCATCTTGCTTATGGTTTCCTTTGCTGTGCAAAAGCTTTTAAGTGAGGTGGATGGACCTAGAGTCTGTCATACAGAGTGAAGTAAGTCAAAAAGAGAAAAACAAATACCGTATGCTAACACATATATATGGAATCCCTTTTCTCTTGAGTTCCAAAGCTGTCTTTCCATTGGTGTACTGGACATCTGAAGATGTCACAAGCACTTCAAATTCAATGACAAAAGTAAACTTTTTATCTTTCACCCTGAACCTGCATCACATTACCTATTTTATTCCATATATCTGTTAATAAACCATAATGTATCCAATTTCCAAAGCCAGACACAGGGGTGATCCCAATTCCTCTATCTCCTTTAGTGTAATTTCTACTTCTCAATTCGATGGTCACCAGATTCTATTGATTCTACCTATGATATTTCTTAACTCACCCTTTTCTTCATTCACATGGCTCCTGCCTTATCTCACGTCCTTTCCCTTGTGTCCCTGTAGTGTATTGACCTAAGTGATTTATACAGAAAAAACATTCCAGCACCTTCAGTGCATTCTGCAAATCTTCCACAGCTCACCAGATTTCTTATCATAGCATACCAGACCCTTTAACTTTAAAATCTAACATCTCAGTTTCTTTCCAGTGTAATTTCTCAAAACTTTCCCACCCTCAGTCTGTAGTTGGTACCTAATTACTTTCATATATCCTTGCTTTGGAGATGCTAATCCTTCTGCCTAAAATGCCCTTTCCATCAATTGTCCATGGGAGAAACCCTGAGCCAGTTTACATCAATTCCTTCCCTAATCTCCCATGTACATGTGGCTCACCAGCTTCCACCCACATCCATAATACTTACCAAGTCAGTATAATAATTTATGTATCATTTCTGTCTAGGCACATGAAGCCTTTAAATGCAATAACTATCTTTTACTTATTTATATTTCTCCAGAATTCAACACAGTCTGGCAACTAACTGAAAAATAAAGTTATGTTTGTGGGATAAATCACCTGGAGAAGAAATAAATTAATATTTCAAAAAATTATACACTATACATTAAATTACCAGGATACATTAAAATACAGGAAGCACCTTTCTGAAAAATAACCATCCTTCATTAAATTAAGAGATCTAATATTAAATGCTATGATTCGTCTAAGGATTATTTTTATTGAATAATCAACTATATTATGTAATTATGTATGAAATTTAAAATACACAATAAACTAAAGCAAGACAATTTAGAATTTTATGTGCTACAAAAAATTTTAGTTTAAAAATACTCTTAAGTGTCAATCAAATAATACAAAATATTAAGTCATCATTGCCCTTTAAAATCCTTTCAACGAGAATTCCCTAATTGTACTTTCACTTTATCTCACTGTACCAGTAAGTAAATAAATTAACAAAATAGCTTTTATCACACAGAATAACCTTTTAACTGAGGGATTATCTCTGGTTTATTTTTCATTTCTTTCACTGCAGATAGCAGTTCATGCCTCATTGATTAGTTTGCTAAGGTGATGACCAGAAATGAAAATACAGTCTCTCAGATATTGCAAGGACCTGAGTATGTAATCATGTGCACGCGCGCGCACGCGCGCGCACACACACACACACACACACACACTCCATGCCTCTATCTCTGGCACTTAGTTTGTAAGAAACAAAGGGTCAAGTATTATAAAATTTCATTTCTATTAGTCCATGCTCAAGTATAACTCCATCTCTTAAATTTATTTCTCATTTATACTTTTTAATGTTTTTACATTAAATAGTATGTAAGTTTTTTATCATAATGTAAACTGTGCGCTTCCTGACAACTTTCGGGGGAAGATAAATATAAAGTCAAAGGGAAAAAAAATCTAGTTTCTTTCAGATTCCTACCATTTCTGAATTCAATGATAACCCATTCTTTGATATATCCCATTGGATGTACAGTTACATTTGAGACTTGCCATATGAATTATTAGGCTCATTATTTCCACTCAAATCTCAGATGTTAGATGAGACTAACATCCCTTTCCTTTCTTCAGCTAAAAATATCAGGAATTATTAATCCAAAGAAATTTTAAAAAATCCCAGAAATCAAGTGTGACAATGAATGTTAATTAGAGTAACCAGAACTAGAGAGGGTAAGCCATTCTGACCTTGTCTGCTGCTATTCAGGGCTGTTGAATCCTGATGTTTGAAAAAAAATCATTGATCACTTAGCATATACCAGAAAAGAATAAATACAGGTTTGAAGGGTTAAAAATTCAGAACAAAAGAAGAGGAAAGAGAAGATATGGGGGCTTCCCTGGTGGCACAGTGGTTAAAAATCCGCCAGCCAATGCAGGGGAAAGGGTTCGAGCCCTGGTCCAGGAAGATCCCACATGCCACGGAACAACTAAGCCCATGCGCCACAACTACTGAACCTGAGCTCTAAAGCCTGTGAGCCACAAGTATGAGCCACCACACCACAACTACTGGAGTCCACGCACCTAGAGCCCATGCTCTGCAACAAGAGAAGCCACCACAATGAGAAACCTGTGCACCGAAACAAAGAGTAACCCCTGCTCGCTGCAACTAGAGAAAGCCCACGCACAGCAACGAAGACCCGATGCAGCCAAAAATAAAAAATAAATTAAATAAACAAATTTTTTAAAAAAGAGACGGTATGGTCCACATGAAAAATAAAAGCTTTGAAAGGAGATTAGAACATAATAGGAAACTTACAACATTTAATATAAGGTAACCAAATAAAAGACAGATTAAATTCATTCCTTTTATGTCTGAGCTTAAAGATAAAGGGGAAGAGTATTTCGGCCAAACATAGGAAGGACCTGTTGAGAAATAGAGGCAAAAATTATCTTCTTCTGAAATCCTTGTCCCTTCAGACGTCAAGCAGAAGTTGGACCACTTATTCAAATTATCAGGGATACTGTAAAACAGACAACTGGCATTTGGTACAGGTTTTAGCTCACTTACTGCTGAGGCCTCTTTCTAATCTGAAATTCAATGATTCCCATCACTGCAACACACTCTCCATCCTAAGTCCAGTTAGTCATGTATTCAAAGATACCATTTCTTTTTCATTTTATTTGCTATTTCATTTGATATTTCATTAATTAGGTGCTTATTTCCAAATAACTGGTTCCTCTGTCAACATCTCCCAAGTACTATCTATCCTACCCACTACTTTTCAAATAAAGATCATCGGGCAAGATGATTGAGTAATAGCAAAGCAAGCTTCCGGAAAATTATAACTTGGCAGCTCTCATGCCTCCACTTTTAGTGGAGTTTTCTTTCTTTTTTTTTTTATTTTTTGCGGTGCGCTCATGGACCCAGGCGCTCTGTGGCATGTGGGATCTTCGCGGACTGGGGCACGAACCCGTGTCCCCTGCATCGTCACGCGGACTCTCAACCACTGCGCCACCAGGGAAGCCCTGAGCTTTCTTTCTCAACTGCTCTTACTCCTTCCATTGGTATTTAAACCCATCACCTCGGTCATCCACAGTTTTTAGTATCTTGCTTTCAACAATCAACTAAAGCCTTCGAGAATTTAACTGATAATTAAGGTTAAAAGCTTAAATTATGATTATTTGCATTTAAAACAGGCTCCTTCTTCTGTGTAAATGCAACCTCTGATGCTACTTTTCAAGAAGAAAAATAAATGAAACCTTTGCAGGCCACCTTTGAAAGGCTGCCTTTGACCTAATATGAGAATGGCTAATTTGTTCATAGGATTTGCTGTTCAAGGAATACCACAACTCCTTTATCTTACTGTAGCATCTCCAAGCCTCTTCTTTTGGCCTTTTGGCCCCTTTACCAACTTCTTAGCCCAAATTCTCACCAACTAATTACATTTGTATTCACGTTACAATTTCATGCATATGTAACAGGCACATTAAAATTTGTTGTGCTGGAGTTAAATGCATAGATTCTCTTCCAGAAGTCAAAACTGCCTGATAATTGTCTACACTGTCCTCACAGCCTCCATGCTTTGTATGTATTATGTCATTATCAATATTTTTCCTGTTGGGTGAGAGAGGAGTTATCATCTCTTCTTCCATCAAAATTGGATTTAAAAAGTAACTGCCCCTTGAAGCCTCACTGAAATACAGTGACTGTTTCCACCTTTATTCCTGTATTTATCTTTGCTGTTTTGTCATTCATTCAACATTTATTGAAAGTTTATGGCTTGGCCAAAAAGTTCATTCAGGTTTTTCTGTAAGATGTTATGGAAAAACCCGAATGAACTTCTTGGTCAACCCGATACCTACCAGGGAAGGTTCTGGGCAGAGAAAGACAAAAATAAATAGATGAATAGACTACGAAAATGGTGCCTTTAGATTAGTAGGGCAAGGAAGACTTCTCTAAGAAGGTGAGGCTTAAGTATGAAGAAGCTACCAGCTGTGCAATAAAAGAGGGAAGAGTTCCAGGCAAACGGATAGTGAGTACAAAGAACCTAACAACTTTGTTCTGATCAGGAAAACAAAGGAAAGTCAGTATGGCTGGATTTCAGCTTGTAAGGGAGAGAAAGGAAAAAGATGAACTCTGAGAGCTTGGCAGTATAAGAAGTTTGGGTTTCTACCGACCTATCAATAATATTTATTTGCCTGCTGTCTTATTAAGTCTTAAATCTTTTCCTCTGAACAGCATCCTTTTCCATTCTCCAAATATGATCTGTTCTGTCTCTCAGGCAAAAGACACACGTTGCTGCCCTATTTTCAGCCATTATGTCTGGTTCAAGGCTCAGCTCATAATCATGTTTAACAAATGTGTTTGACTAAGTAAATTAAAATGTAATATAAATGGAAACCATTCATTTAAAATTCCAAAGCACTCCACAGTGTTTAAGTTTTCAGATGCTATAAAGAATACTCTTTGTATTTTAATGAAATATGAATCCTTTGCTTGCTAACTAGTCCTCGATGTAAGGATTACATTGCAGCCGAAGATGTATTATACAAATGTCTCTATTTAGTCTTCCTTTGCCAATGCTTTGCTATCCATATAAAAGATCAAGATCAACATAAAGGTAATAAAATGATACATAATAGCACATAGTTATGTTCTCTGTACTTTACTTATCATTTCAAACTAAGATGTCTTTACCAAAAGGTTCATTTTCCTGCAGTAGTGACTTTATATCAAGCAGTTCCCCTCCCATACCTGTCAGAATATTCCTACCCCCAGATAAATATAACTGTGATCAAACACTGAAAGGAAAATGTAAATCTGCTTTATAAAAAGCATTTCTCTTGATGATCCTCTGCTATTTCCTGTTATAAATACTGTACAGTAAACAATAATAACACTGGTTGGAAAAATAAGGAAAAGTAGCCTATGGATATTTAAGAAACAAATCCATCACTGATCCTCTACACGAAGAAAGTAAAAATCTATTTCCAAACATGCAAGTGATAAAATCTGATTTCACTGTAGTATAAATGTTCAGATATTAGGCCCGGTGCCCTTATAATACATTTGATTAATACCACAGTAAATTCTTTCATTGCTCTTCCCCAACTAGGATGACAACCGTCTAACCTACATAATATTAAGCAGACATTTAGTTCCACTGATGTGAACAGCCAAGAGATTAATGCTGACAGAGCTAAATTACACAAGAGTCAAGAAATGTGAGCCAACAATACAATTATAATTATCACTAGGGGAGGTAAAAGATGAACATATTTTCATCTACTAAGGGCTCTGGATTAAAGGGCCAAACACTTAAATGCCACTTTTATTCATTTGGTAACTAGGGGTATTCCAAATTTTATAATTATATGACTTTGTATACATTAAAATCAGCTTGGTGTTAGAGGCTTCTGATAGCAATGTTACAATTAAGGGTCAATCTCAATTTTTCATTTTCAGCCACTATCTCAAAAGAACAAAAATAATCACCGAGTCCTTTGAAGATTAAAAAAAAAACTAGTCCTTATTTTCTCCCAATTTTGTTTCACTAAATCTGCAGTGCAATGAATTATTTTATATATATATATATTTGGCTGCGTTGGGTCTTCATAGCTGCATGTGGGTTTTCTCTAGTTGCGGCAAGCAGGGACTACTCTTCATTGCATTGTGCGGGCTTCTCATTGCAGTGGCTTCTCTTGTTGCAGAGCACAGGCCCTAGAGCATGCGGGCTTCAGCAGTTGTGGTGCATGGGCTCAGAAGTTGTGGCACGCGAGCTCTAGAGTGCAGGCTCAGTAGCTGTGGCACACAGGCTTAGTTGCTCCGGGGCATGTGGGATCCTCCTGGACCAGGGATCGAACCTGTGTCCCCTGCATTGGCAGGCGGATTCTTAACCACTGCACCAACAGGGAAGTCCCAGTGAATTTTTTTTAACTTATCTTGTTATTTATTTTGTAATATCATAAAACAATTCAGAAATTCTATTAGTATTTTTCGTTCCCTAAAATTTTGTTGGAAAAAATATATAATGTCCATATAAAAGATTTTAGATGAAAATTCTTGACAGTGTATTAAAGCATTTTACTTCTTAAGGGGTCTAATATAGACACTTAAAGTTATGAGTATATGCCTGAATGCTTTAATAATTCCTTTGAATAGTGTATCTATTATAATGATAAAATTAGAAACTATGCTCTTAGGTAATTATAAGTTTATACCTTTAAGTTACTTTTATTCCAGTATATGTTATTATTCTGAATAATTTATATATTTTATTAGAAGGGAATATTCCTTAGTAGTATTCAGCCAGCATATGCCATTTGCTATAAACAAGTTTCTATATTATATATAGTAACACAGGATAAAATGAGGAAACCATCTTCCTTTTGCTTTTCTTCGTGACATTCTTAATGATTTTAAGTTCCGTATATTTTTGTTTCCTCCACATAACACTAGATTCCCCCACCTTGAAGCTTCCTGAGACTGATAACAAATGCAGATTTCCTATGAGATTTCATATCTTTGGATAGAAACATAGGATTGCTTGTTTCTTTATTTTAAAAAAATAATTCATAAAATGGCATTTCCTTTCAATGAGTGTGAGATGGGGTCCCTTACATGTGAAATTCCTGTGGATTTCTAATTGCAGTCTCTTGTGACTAAATCATACTGAACATGAAAAAAATTATTTAATAGCTTTCTTGATAGGAAATGGGTTGAAATTTGGTTGAAAATTGGAAGAAGGGTATTCCTAGATAATAACACGTGACAAATATCATTGTAGTGAGTGTGGCTTATATCAATGTAGAAGTTTTTATTCATTTAAAATGATTCCAAAGCAGATATACACCATTTTCTCATTTATTATTTCACCTCCCCAGTAATAAGAGTTCTAAATATGTTGATGAAGAACTAAAAAGTCAGTCATAATATATCAGTCAGTTTCACAAGATGAGGAAAGAGGTTTGGATGTTGAGTCAAGAGTTACAGGTTTCTGCTTTTGCTTGTTAGTATGATCCAAAAGTTTCTGGGCTCAGTATCTGCATCCAAACAATGGGGTTTAAATCTACTATTCTTGGTTTTCTCCAAGTAAGTAGGTTGAATGTGGGCATATGGGCAGAGGATAAGTGGGAGAGTTCTGATCGTCCCTCCCTCAATACTTGGGAGCCGGGGTTGGTGATGGAATAACGGTTATTTGGAGATTTTGTGAAGCAGTGCCACAGGACCATCTGAATACTTCTATAAATGGGAGGAGCAGAATGTGCTAGGAGTTTCCAGGTTTGTTTTAATCTTTTCCCATAGCTTATGGTGTCAACATTGGAGAACAGCTGTACATTTATCTATCTTAAACAAAATTAAAGCTACTAAGATGTATCTTAGTACACTTGGTACCCCAAATATTTGCTGTCATGTTTTAAGATATTTTACACGTTCAGACAGCACAGATAAATAGCTATCTGAGCAGTAATTTTGCAAAGTTCTTTTGATGTTCACTTGCATTTGACACAATAACTAAATTTGGTTGTAATCATTACCGAACAGAAGATTCAAATATTGATTGCTCTTTTTAAAATATGGCTGACAGACTCTGATTTACTAAGGTGTGGTTGTTTAAAACTAATTTTCTAATCCCATATCAGTCCTCTTCTATTAACAATTTAAATGACAGATTATTATTTTGTATTTTTGTTTTCACTTTCCTTTCAGAATATTTTGATGGGTAGAGCAAAAATTCTTCAAATAGACTGAATAGATTTTTCAGTATTGAAAACAATTTGCAGGCATTCACTTGGACTTAAGAAAAGCAGAAATATAAATTCCTATCTAATTGGAACTATTTCAAACATTTTAATTTTCAAAGTAAGGGCAGCAAATATAAAACGATGTATATCATAAGAACTTCTAAGGGGTGTATGACTATATTTATCCCCTTTAGTTCAAGTGAAAAGTAATTTGAAAACCTTCTCCAAAAATGTATTGAAAACAGTTTTCTGTACTTGGACAGCTCCAGCTGGTGATCCTCAACTAGGCAAATAATCTCTGCTAAATGATCTTTTTATGTATAAACCAATGTAATTGCATTTACAGTGATTAATATATTTGATGCGTGCCAATTCAAATTACTAAATTACTCCAACTGACCAACACAAAACCTTGAAATCATCAAAGTTTACCTAAATGGCTTCCCTGGTGGCGCAGTGGTTGAGTCCGCCTGCCGATGCAGGGGACACGGGTTCGTGCCCCAGTCCGGGAAGATCCCACATGCCGCGGAGCGGCTGGGCCCGTGAGCCATGGCCGCTGAGCCTGCGCGTCCGGAGCCTGTGCTCCGCAACGGGAGAGGCCACAGAAGTAAGAGGCCCGCGTACCGGAAAAAAAAAAAAAATTACCTAAAACCTCCTCTGTAACCTGTTCAAAATGAGTTGGAGGCTCTCTTGAAATGCTGCATAGACATTATATACTTCCCTTTCTAAATTTTTCCTACTTTCACACACAGCAAAGTAGATGAATCATTTCAAAGTCAGCTGAATCAAGTATTAATTATTTATATCTAACAACACATAGGAAATTTATCTTAGCTTTAATAATAAGTGAAACTAACTACATTATGCCTAGAGTTTTAAACAGAGAAAAAATAGTAAAGGAACTAGCAAATAAAATTCTGTATGATTTATGGCCATTTTGATTTTGAAAGAAAGTTCCAATTAGCTCCAATGAAGACCACATTAGAGGAATAAAAGTTTCCAAAGAATTGACAGTCTAAATTACTCAACTGATAAATATTTCTTCATCAATGAATCTCAGTGTTATAGTAAAGGTCAATCACAACTAACTATAACTTCTGGATTTACGAAAAAACAATTCTCTCCAACAATCCCAACTGCAAATGCAAATATGTCTAAGCAAGGGATATTATAATTGGCAAAGAATGCCATGACAGACAAAAATATATGCAGTCTGTGTGGGTTATAACTTATCTCTTAGTCAAACCAAACCTGTTAAAAGTATTTAAAAACCAAAAGTTTGAAAATAACTGCTTTGGAAATGAAATTAGTACAGCAAAAAAGTTTCAAAATTTTCCAGCCAAACAAGTCTCATCAAAACCATAATAAGAGGGTTATCTCCAAAAAACGTATTTTTATTGCTACAAATTTAACTGTTTTGAGCAATGGAGTCTTTAAGAAAATAAAGCCACAGATTCAGTTGAGTTTCAACAAAGAAGATGAAAGAGAGAGAAAATAAATGTGAACTGACTTGAATATGAAATTCTAATTTTAAAACTCATCTTAGAAACTCTAATTTCATTCAAGTGTAAGTTTGTTCCTTCTTTTAGTCCACTATGTTACCTTACCTTTGCTTATTAACTTTAAGGAAAGGGACTGGCACAATCACAATATAGTTGATCAAATTGTATGAACTATGTAATACGTATATAATATATATGTAAAATGACAGATTGAAATAAAAACTGAACATCCAAATTTAGTAACATGTAACAATTTGCAACTCTATATTTACATTAAATTACATATGTAAAATATAACTTTACAGCAAATTTAAAGTCAGTTAAATTGTGTTGTTTTCTAAAATACTTTTAAATATCTTCTCTAGAACTATTTTGTCATCTTATTTGCACATATAAATTTAACTTTGGTCAGTAGGTGTTCTTTGCATAAATAGATTAGATAGAATTGATGATAAATATTAGAGAAATGGGCTCCTTAATTCACCACAATATTTAAGATGGCAATAATCATGGAAAATAAAACAAAAATGCAGGATATTTTACTTAAATATTGTTCTGAAAATAAATCATACTGTATTTAAAAAGAAATTAGTAATGAAAGAGTTAAGGAAAGCATGTTTACACACGATTGATCCTTTACAAAGTTATATGGTTTATAAGGCATGGATTACATGTTTTTGTCTGGTTTTACATAGATATACTTTGCTTCAGTAAGTTATGTATTTGCTGTTACTTTGTTCATTACAGTAGCTTATTTGTTTAGATAATGAATCCCTTTGAAAACCTGTGGAAGGTTATATACTCATCAAGTCAGTAAAATGAACACATGGTTATATACCAAAACTTGTGCATGTAATTTCAAGGACTTTCCAGATACCTCCACCACAGAAGCTCAGCTCTAGTAAAAGCCTCTGACTGACTACCATATTTAGACTTCTATTCTTCTCAATGAAATTCACACCTACACACCTACACAGACACTAGGTGAACAAACTGCATTATTCCCCAGCTTTATTGATGTATAGCATTGTATATGTTTGAGGTTTACAACTTAATGACTTGATATATGTGTATATTGTGAAATGATTACCACAATAAGTTAGTTAACACATCCAACACCTCATATCTTGTGTGTGTGTGGTGAGAACATTGAAGACCTACTCTCAGCAATTTTCAAGCATATACTACAGTATTGTTAACTATAGTCAACATGATGTCCGTGAGATCCCTAGAATTTATTCATCCTGTAACACTGGAAGTTTAATAAACTACATTTTGAAGCTATATAAGTTAGTTTCACTTAAGAGAGAAAAATGTGCAATTTTTTCTACTTATATTCACATAGGCACTTGTAGCATTACCAAGAAAAAACTCAAAGTAATACTTTTATATCAGAGTTTAAAACTGATTTAGCTGGGACAACTAATGGGGACTAAAAAGTAAGCCCAATGTAATTTAACAAGAAAATACCTGAAGTGAAAGAAACAAATGTTTAAGATTTCTAAACACCAAATCATATGTGCATTTTAACCTAACTAAATTAGGAAAATTCTAATTCAAAAAGTAGATGCCTACCAGAAATGTAAAATGATGTTTGTCATCTTATATACATTCAATGGAAAACCTACATTTAAGTTCAAGGTATTAAAGTGAATTAAGGAAATAACTATTCCACAGGAGTATACATCATTTCAGTCTAATTTTAGTATGCAATTCTCCTTATTAAATATCATGTATGAAATAGTCTTATTTATCATCTTATCTCATTAGATATTGTCTAGAGAGGCAATTTTGAAAAAGAAAAAATGGTTAGGAAGACTTTATTTTAGTCAAATTAGATTTGATACTTTGAATGTTTATCTATCTAATACAATCTTTTATTAAACAACTCTTCAGCTCTGGTGTATTTTTTGGTAAAGTTTTAATAACTCTCTTATAATTAAAAATAGCATATGATATCAGAGACCAATAGTAATTAAAAGTAATCAAATTTAGTGAAATGTGTACAAAATAAAGAGATCTGTACGTATTTTATTAAGGAGTTATCAGTTGAATTTGCTGTTTCCTATGTGAAATGAAACAATGTTTATTACTAAAATATAGGTTAAGTCCTTTGCCTCGTTTTCTGCTTTTGTAAGATGTATTGCTTGAGAAACAAGTTTTCAAAAAACAAGGCCTAAAAAATCTACTACTCAGGGTGCCTTTGAGGATATTTAATTAAAATCTAATCCTGCATTCATTAAGGCTCACATAAATTAAGCTGTCATTCATAAGATTTATGGATTCTCATTTGCATATTGCATACAATTCATCAATTACTCAAGTATGAAAGGAGCACATCTCCCTTGGAGCTGCCTGCTACCCTGCCAACATTTGAAATGAGGGAAAGAGCAAGACTGTCAGGCATTCACACAAACTTTCTTCCAAATGTCTGCTCCTTGATTAATCTAATTTTCTAGATATTCCCTACAAGATATTCCAACAGCCCTGGTGCATATTTCTATTATTTCCCCTGTCTTCACCACCAAAATCTTCTAGTCTTTGAATACTTCTTCATGTCTGAGTGATTATTGTTTGTTTGCTAATGGTATGGCATTGATGATTTCTTTTTATTAAAATGTGTTTGATGCATGCAAGCAAAATACAAAGAGGTAGGCTATACACTTTTGTTGATTTTTTAACATTAATATCTTGCTATCAATGATTAGCCTATTTCTGTGTAATAAAAAGTTGAAAATGGAATGGCCAGAGAATGATTCTCTGGAATAGAGTTAGTATAACTAACTAGCTTTTCAGAGAATCTTAACATGTCAGAAGAATCTAAAACAAAGCCACATAGTAAATCATTGATTCTATGCTTAAGGTAAAAATAGAATTCACTCATTCAGCTGTAAGTACATGTTATTGTACTTTTCACAGTTCTAAGCGAAGAAGTAACCCAGATCAGTTTGTTTTCATTGTGCATAAAACATACTGTGTTAATTCACTTGTCTTCTCTGGGGAGTAGATCTTAATTTCAGTGGCACAACTTGGAAGCAACAGTCCCTTCCAGAGCATACTCTGGAAATCTTCCAACAGGCATGTGATCAGGTGTGGAATTTAATGCAAAACACTGCTCATGTCCAGCACTTCTACAATTAAAATATGAATGTATCAGCACTCTCAAAAATGACTGCGTCTGAATACATACTGTCTCTTTTATGTCAATTAAATGAAAAAATAGGAAGAAGTGCCTTTCATAAAGCACTAATTTTCCATGGAGTACATCTACTCCAGTATAAAAAGAAAGCATTTGATTTAATTTCAGTATTCAGAACATTTTATTTGGTAATACTACGGATTTTATTTGGTAATACTACGGATTTTACCTTACTTTTTTATACTTGACAAAACTATGATCATATCTATTTGGAAACGCTTTCATATTTAGAACCCAAAATTGGAATTCCCCAAATTCAAACCTAAAGGTGTCAGGTTAAGTGTCAAATTATGAGGAGAGATGCCTTTAGGTGGATGTCATTCTCAAGGAGTCTAAGGAAATGAGTAGGTGACCTTAAGGACTATACCAGCATAATCATAAATATTTTCACTTTACAAAAACTGTGCTTCAAAAGAGAAAAAAATATATACTCGTTAAGTAAACTTAGAAAGTAAATAAAATTTACTTAAAAGTAATTGTCACTAAACCCTTATAAATACATTTAACAAAAGAGAAATAAATGCCTTTATAAATGTGATCAGAGATATGAAATCATTAGCATGCTCAACTTATAAAATGCCTTTCAAAACTGAAAGCAAACAACAGACCAGCTAATGCTTTTGATTCATTCAAGTTGGATGGTTCATCGTAATTTTCAGAGATCCATGCCTGTGACACTCCTGGGTGTACTGTCTGCGTTTTAACCCTTGCATTCTCTACATTTCAGTTTTCTCAGCATGAGCTGTCTACTTTATTCTACCCAAGTCATGTGTAATAGAAAAAGAATTGTCCTAGGCTAAAATAATAAAGCTTATTTTATTTCTTCAATACAAACCACCTGTTTGGGTTCTGTTTTGTTACTGAGATTTTTTAACTATGTAAGTGAATTATGATAATTAGCTACCTTACTCCATTCCATAGAAAGTGAATGAAAATCATATGGTAGGCTTTATTTTCTTTATTGACTTTGTGCTATAAAATAATTCACCTCAGACTGATGGAGGAATTATGAGCAACAGAACACAAAAGATCTAGGAGTGATGGACAAAAAAGGGAGAAAAATTCAACAGATCACCTAGGGCACTTCACTTATATTGGAGATTTTGCATTAAACAGTTGTACAGATGAGGTGAAACTGTTTCAAGTCCCAGAGTGCAAACTTGGTTAAAATTAATTATTCCCCAAATGAATGAGCTTCTTTTTACTTTTCATACCCATGTCTTGATTAATAATCAGGTCTGAACCGGCATTTCTGAACCAAAGTCCACATTCTCGGCCACACACATGACAGAAAATATTGATAGATTAGAATGTCAAGAGGAACAGAAAAAATCTAGGTTAGGTAAAATTTCATTTCAAGCATATAATTTTGAGATAATTATTTCAAAAGTCACACACAGTAATGATTAAATAAGAGGACACTGTTCCTGAAAAAATCAAATATATTTTCTGGAAGGAAAACCTTAATATGGCAATAACCTTGACAAGAGTCTTAGGTGATAATGGTCCATCAGGAGTAATCAGGATTGATATCCATCAAATGAAGATATCAAAAAACTATTTCCATGCCAACACACTGCTATTTATGTTACATCACTTAATATTATTAAAATATTACTCAGGGCTTATGGAAGCTATGCAAAACGATAACAAAGCACAGTGAGAGACCTGGGGACAGAAACTTTAGCATCAGTTAACAATAAAATAAGCACATGCAAATTCGTTAGTGTATATATGTAAGGCGATGAAGTTTTCAATCGCGCTAGAAGAACAACATTAGGTAATTAGTAATATTCAACATACAACAAAAATTACAGTACTTCCTAAAATTGTTTACAACAAGGCTTTAAAGCAGATTAAACCTGATGGGTATCTGGGTTGCAGAAACATACACTACTAATTCCACCTTCATGTAAAAATGCTGTGTATTCAGCACTGTAAATCTAATAATATGGAATAAACATTTTATTACTGGTCTTCTCAAAAACTGTCTTACCAAATTATTCTGGATATGTGTATTACTTCTATAAAAGAATATGTAAGATCAAAGACATTCCCTTATGGTACGATGAGCATTGATCAGCCTTATTAATTTTATAACAAGAAAAATAAAGCAACCAAAAGGTACAAAAGTTCCAAGAAAGGGCAAGAGTTATCACCTGGGGCTACCAGTCTACTCTACTCTGTACAAACCTGTTCTCCAAGAGGAATCATTTAAACTATTTACACATTTCTTTTTCCTAGGTTAAAAGCTAAGTACATAGAAGCAATAAAAAATTGTGTAAAACATATGTTTTCAATCACATAAAGGACAAGTTGCCTAATTCTGAATATATTTGTAATAAGCATAGGGGTCATGCATGCAAAGTCAAAAAATCCATTCAAACGAGATGTGTACTTCTTTTGTGCAATGTTGTCTAATTTAAATCTGTTCCTTTAAATATTATGCGGGTATATATTATACATACATGTATGTATGTAAGGTTGTTATAGATGTTATTAGCCATCCTAGCTAATTCTCATGGCTGTAGCATTAACACTCAAATAATAGGAGACTCTATGTCAGAATCACTTGGGTGTAAAATATTGGGAAATTAAGAGAAAATATGCTCAATTCAACTGGATGCCCTCTTGTAAGAAACTTAGCCCTGGATTTCTCAAAATCACTTCTCCATAAAGAGAAAAATACATGGCTTTATTGTTCAGAAGTTATTATTAAGATCAGATAGAATAAATGCTTTTAGTTCTTGTAATTCCAAGGATTCTTCTGAGGTAATCTCAAAACCCTTTTCCTTTTTCATGCTGCCTCCTTAAACTGTCAACTCACAATTGAGCTTGCAGTCAACTACAATCTCCAAATCATTTTCACACACAATATTATTAAATAAACCATTTCAAACTCTTCCCATACAGGATCTTACATTCACCTCTATTAATTTTATATTACCTATATGTGATCTACCATTCCAGCCTGCCAAGATTTTAGTGATCTTGATTCCATCGTTAGCTACTGTTTCATCCAGTTTCAAGAATAGGAAAGCCCACTTCTTGAATTTACCTTGAATTTTTCACGAAATGTATCAGCTCTATTTCAAAGGTTCTATCTAATCTATCCCTCCCCTTCGTTCTCTCTTCTCCTGCCCCAGTTCGACCTTTAGTTTAATTACCCCTCTTCTTTGCTTAAAAAGCCATCTGTTGGCTCCCTATTCTTTAGAGCAGAGGTGAGCAAATTACAGTGTGCAGGGCAAATCTTGCCTACCTGTTTTCCTAAATGCAGTTTTATTGGAACACAGCCACGTTCATTTGTTCACGGATTTTCCATGGTTGCTTTGGCACTATAGTGGCAAAGTTGAGTAGTTGCAACAGAGACCATATGGCTCGCAAAGCCTATAATATCTACTATCTAGACCCTTCCAGAAACACTTTACCCACTCCCTCCCCTACAAGGTATTTCCAAACCCCTTAGCGTGTTGCTGAAATCTCATTATGGTCTGATCCTTAACACCTGTTCTAGCATTTTCTTTCACCAATTCCTTGTCTTTATTCCCACTAATATTCCCCACTTCTCTATATTTATTCATATCATTTTCTCTAACTGGAACTATTTCCCCAATATCATTTCCAGAATACATTCTAAACATATAGCAAGGTCCTTTAGAAAGAAATGTGCAGAAATAATAAAGGGAAAACAATATAGCGTATGTGCCTATGTTTTATTTTACTTTAAATTGTTACTGCTATTTGATGTATTCATTCTTTGGACCGGCAATGATAACATTAACACTGGACTAGTATGTATTATGAATATTATGAGTTATTGAAATTATTTTTTCACCAGAAAGTAATTGGACAGCACTAGGGAGCAAGAGCTCCTTAAATATATAAATATCACCAGGGGCTTCCCTGGTGGCGCAGTGGTTGAGAGTCTGCCTGCTGATGCAGGGGACACGGGTTCGTGCCCCGGTCCGGGAAGATCCCACATGCCGCGGAGCGGCTGGGCCCTTGAGCCATGGCCGCTGGGCCTGCGCGTCCGGAGCCTGTGCTCCGCAACGGGAGAGGCCACAACAGTGAGAGGCCCGCGTACCGCAAAAAAAAAAAAAAAAAAAAAAAGATCACCATATCGTCAGAGTATCCCAAGGGGTTGGTTACTTCCTAGAAGTAAGCTGATTACCTTACAGTTTTACATCAAAGGGTCACATTTTATTAATGACAGTATTTTTCAAAATTATTCATCTATCATCATAAAGAATTCATATTATTCTCTTAAAATGAATATTTTATATATAACCTGAGTCCATAAAATCCTTTTTTTTCATGTAAGTCAATTAAAGTACACCCATCAATTAAAAAAAATAAAATAAAACACTGTTGAATATATACCCCTTCTTATCTGTTTAAAGGCATTGCTCAGATGGGACCCAGGGGCCTGAAAGGGCTAGTTTTCTTCACCCAACAGTTTCCTTATTCTACAAGTAGTTTCGACTCTGAGGGAAAAAAGTCCAACTATTTTTACTTCCCAGGAAGTAATCCATTTCAAAATTTTACCTATATTTTCATAATACAACCCATATTTTTTTCTGATAAAACAACAGAATAGAAATTTGTTTTAGATAATATCAAGTAGTTGAGACCGACTGTGGCTGTCAGTGAAGGTGAAGGCGTCCTGCATGACATTTTTGGCAGCTGTGAATGATTGCTGGTTATTTCACATCTCACTTTTTATTAAAAGGTCATATAAAATGCTCTAAAACTCTATCTTCATGGTCCTATCCACCAGAAAGCACTGAGCTGCGTCAACAGAGTAAAGTAAATGTCAACAGAGTGTTAGAAGTATGCATGTATTTTCTGGACAAATACCTCAAGTATCAGCAAAGAGTTTTGAAGAACCAGAGTCTAAGAGAAGAGCTGTGGCTGTTTCCACTGACCAAATAATAATTATCATTGAAAATTAAGCTTACAGGAATAGGAAAAAATATCGCCTAGGCTCTTTGTGACTTGCCTTAGAGGAACAGATTATCACTATGACCAATTACACATAAAATTCATTCAAAACTTCATTGGTTACTTATACAGGATATGGCGGTAGACCCTCACTGAACTATAATGACAAAGGCCTTGAACACAGGGGCAATATAACTGATGAAACCAGAAAGACACATGGAAAAGCTTAATAAGAGTTTAAGAAAAAAAAACACATTTGACCAAAAACCGTAATTGAAAAAATAGATGAACATAGAAATTCATGACTGCAGAAAAACAAGTGGAGTACCGTCTGGTATTTTTGAGAGGGTAAGAGGACAGAAGGAAAGACGTAAGAGCATTCTAACACATTCAAAGTGCATTGTTACTTTTTGTGAGAAAGTTGGAGTCAAATCCACACAAACGCGTGCTCTTTTTTCGACAGCCTACAAGTATGCATAGAATAGAAAAACATCAATAAGATTAGATCAATGACAGTAAGTTTTCTTAACGGATCTGATGTACATGAGTACATTCATTCATTTAGTCAATATTTCCTTAACTTTTATCGTACATGATGTATTACATCACCTGTGCTCTACTGTGCGGTGTACAAAGTTGAGTCAGACATGGGTCCTGTTTTCTTGAGAGTAAGTAGAATAAAAAGCATGTTTATGGATAACTATAACACCATAAAAACGGTATTAAATGACATTTTTAAAAGTTGGGAGAAAGAGGTGTGAAAGTTCAGAAGAGAAACTTTCAAAGTATGCTTGAAGGAGGTGGCATTTGAGAGAGCTCTGGAACAGAGAGGGACTTGGAATTGAAGACCTTGGCAAGGAGGATTTGGGCAGAGAAGGTGCATTCCTGTCATAGGGAAAAAAAGCAAAGGCATAAAAACCACACAATGTAGAATATTTATAAACAACAACAAGTCGCTTAGGTTAGCTAAGACATCATTTAAACTGGAGAAGTAAGAGATAAATCTAGAAGTAGCTTGGAAACAATTCACAAAAAGCCTTAATTTTTTTTAAAAAAAGAATAATCTTTATTTTTATAACCAATCAGTAACTATGGAAGGGTTTTGGGGTTTTTTTTTTGGTTCATTTATTTTGCCATTGTTAGTTTGTTTTCAATATAAATGGAGAGACTGCGAGCAAGGAGATCACTTAGAAGCATCATTTGTCCTGAAATCTAAGAATTCCCAAATGTATCAGCAATATTATAGGCTAGAGACAATAGGAATGGTGAAGTTGGGAGAATATGAGGTATAAAGGTAGAGAGCTTATAATTTACAATTCTTGATAGAATAGTTTATGAAATGCCGACTTCAAGTGAAAGAAAACTCTCTATTAATAATAACTGAAAATATTAGAGCCCTGGCTGAAATAAAAATGATCCCCTTGGAAACAGAAAGAGGAACAAAGATGAAAGTGAAGATCAATTTTGAATATATTTTGGTCATGGAATTTATGTGACATTCATCAAGTAATTGGACATGTCCTACTAGTGCTCAGGAGAGAGAGGGACATATATTTGGAAGTCATCTGCCCAGAAATAATAATTCAAATAATAAATTTTTTTATATTTTAAGAAAGAATAGCTCTTGATTATTCCAACGTGCTTGAAGGGTCTGATATATATTTATCAGTAAAGTCAGTCACCATGGAAGTGATTCTCCACCAACAGGGAGATGTAAACCTCAACCTTGTGAAATGTAGGTAAAATGGGGTATTAAGGCAGGGTAAGTGAGGTGAGAATGGATTTTGTCCCACGCTACTTCCAATGTTAGCAGTCTGATAAAAAGGACTATAAACTGTTTCTTAGCCAAAGAAGACCCATTTACAATATTAGTTGAGGAACAGAATTCAGGGAAGAGGGGATCAGAATGATAGGATGAAAACCAGTATAATGAAAATTTTAAAAGAAAACTGCCAAATGCTGGAGATACAAACAGAAAGTTTAACAGGATAAAAACTGAGACAAACTGGCAACTTTGAAGGTTGCTTGTTACTTTCAGAGGAAGCTGACAAATGTCAGTAGAATTTTTGTGGAAGCCAACATACAAGAAGTTGTAAAGATGGAAGAGAAGGGTGAATCAATGACTATGACGAGAAATTGGTCAATGAAAAGAAAAGATGAAATCATCATGGCTTGAGGAGTGAACAGTTTTTAAGGAGGATGAACATATGTCTAGAACAACATTGTCCAATAAAAATATAATGCAAACCTCATAGGATATTTTATATTTTTCAGTAATGATATTTTAAAAATTGAAATTAAATTAATAACATATTTTACTTAACTCAGGATAGCCAAGACATTATCTTTCAACACATAATTAATATGAAAATTATTGAGATATTTCACATTCTTTTTTCCTACCATCTTTTCTAAATGTGGTTTGCACAATACAGTTACAGCGTACCTCAATTTGGACTGTCAACATTTCAAGAGCTCAAGAGCCACAGTGGCCACTCTGCTCAAAAGGACAGCTGGAGAAATTGGGAGCTACAAGCCACGAATGGCTTTTGAAGTTGTCACTTGACTGTTAAGTTTGGTTAGCTGGCTGATAAGAACTATTATGAGTGCATTTATTTTCCCTCTCTTGTTTGTTTTTTTTTTTCTTTTTTGTCATTAAATACAAAAAGAAACAATAAGAGGGTGTTTGAATGGGGGATCACAGAATACTGTTCAAACTTCTCTTTGGAACTAAGCAAGAATAATTGTTTGAGATGAGAACTTAAACTAAGACACTTTGAAGCTAATCACATGAGCTTTTGAAGATACAGTGTAAAAGTTAAAAGTAGGAAACACTTCCAGGATTCCCGAAGTAAAAGACACACTATAAACAGATGACTAAAATTGGATTGAGAATTTCAAAACCATTCCTCATGAAATGATAATTATATCAACTTGTACAAATAAAAGGTCAAGAACTTTCCAAATAATTGCATCCAGACATTGTCTCATTAACTGGAATCCCACACGCAAAAGTAATTCAACATCTATTGGATTTATCCTTTGCTCACTCTATTTTCTCAAGACTGATGAAGACAGCCAAATCACACATCTGGCATATCTTCTTCAAGCCATTTTTTACTACTACATCAAATAAGATGAATTCCAAATACTACACTCCTTTACCGATCAAAAAAAAAATTTACTGTAAAACAAAACTGCATCATTTTAAGAGTATTTACCTTTAACAAGTATTTTTCTTTACAAAGTTCGTCTACCATTCTATTCACATTTAAAATTAAGCAATCATACAGCATACTGAATGAAAAACTAAACACTTTAGACTGAGATATTGTTTTAAATTTTAAAAATACAGACAAAGCAAACTCCAGGCTACTTAAAAAAAAAAAAATCCCTCAGTAGAATTCTGATTTATTTAAAGTCACATGAGTGTGCTTGAAAGAAAAGCTGTGCTTCTGCTAAGACAATGCAAATTGGTGGACCAACTCTCAAAGAGTTAAACGATACATATGTAAGAGCACAACAGTGAAGCTGGATGAGACATAACTACTGCCTCATGTATACATTTAATATCTCCCAGCAGTCACTTCTCAGTACATAATAATCTTAAAGGGAAAGATTACTGGAACCTCCTTATAGTGATCATATAGTCACATGACAATACAATGTATAATGTGTGGTCCTTTTTCACATTGAAAAAAAATAAATTCAAATATTGATTTAAATATTCTATTCAATATTTTCAAAATTATTTAAAAATAAGTCATTGCTACCTGCCATTTGTCCTTTATACATAAGTGAGGTATATCACTTCTTATTTCATATGACTAAACATGACGTGAAATGGCCCATAGTAGAACGGTGGTAACACATTCTCAAAATAAAACATTAGTGGGAATTAGTTTTCTTACAAAAAGCTAATACTAACTATTATAACTCGGAGGAGAAACAGAATATATCTTCCCCTTCTTTTTCTCTTTTTTTGAATTTATAATATATATATTCCTCTCTTAATGCAAGTGCTGTTTTTATTATTCTATTTTCTTGCAGAGTTGACTTGCTATATATATATTATCTTCCAACCTAAGTTCAAACTAGTTCCTTGAAACAATGCCTATGGCATATTTGACACATCCTTCTACTGTACAGAGTACCAAACACGTGGAAGGCATTCAATAATTGATTCTTGTTTTGCTTATTGGAAGGAAAAAAGAAAGGCAAAGTGCCCACAGGTAAGTGCCTTATCAGGTGATGTTAAGTAACAACAGACTGGCATTAAAAAAAATTGATCAAACAAGAACTTTATCTCATTGTTTTTCTAGGAAAGAACTTCAATTCTGTCTCATCATTAGGGGGAAGTTTTTTTTTTATTTTTTTAATTTATTTTATTGAAGTATAGTTGATTTATAATGTGATAATTTCTGCTATGCAGCAAAGTGATTCAGTTTTACATACATATATATATATATACATATATATATGTGCACATTCTTTTTCATATTCTTTTCTATTATGGTTTATCACAGGATGTTGAATATAATTCCCTGTGCTATATAATAGGACCCTGTTGTTTTTCCATTCTATATATAATAGTTTGCATCTGCTAATCGCAAACTCCCAATCCACTGGGGAAGTTTTTAAATGAAAAGAAATTGAGACATTTTATTAGGAGGAAATCCCACAATTTACCTGTTTATTTTCTTTAATATTTTATTTTCATTTTTCTGTTGAAAAGAATAAAAAAATAACACAATATTCCTTCAAAATGCTTGATAAAATTAATGATTCATCTAAAATATATCAGAAATTACTCTGCTGGCTAATTTTTAAATGTGAGTTAATTCTATTAACATTTAAATCTATAAAAAGTAAAATTATTAAACAGACGTAATGGGTAGATATTAAAACAAATAATTACCCTTCCCAAATCTTTTTGGCCAGGTAACATTTCTTCCATTATTTTCTAGGCTATTATAGCACGTATGGAAAAAATAAGCCATTTTGCCAAAGAATAATATAGAAAATAATCTCATCTTATAGGAAACAACACCTAGACATAATCACTTAAAATGGAAAAAACAAATGATAATATAGCTCATGGAAATAGAGTTTTTACTAATAACCTATGGAAATTCAACTACTAAAAAAATTAGCATTTTCCTCAGTTCAGCTTCTAAGTATCAATGGTCTTTACTAGCCTTTCATTCTTCCTTCTCATTTCTCCAAATAGCAAACTACTGTTGAAACTGTAAATGCAAAATGTTCTAATCACCATCAAACACAAACGTGATTAGTTTATTTAACACGAGATATTCCTAAAATTTATTCATGATTATTTTTATATGATCCAATTTTTTTTTTTTTTTTTTTGGCTGTGTTGGGTCTTCGTTTCTGTGCGAGGGCTTTCTCTAGTTGCGGTGAGCAAGGGCCACTCTTCTTCACGGTGCACGGGCCTCTTACTGTCGCGGCCTCTCTTGTTGCGGAGCACAGGCTCCAGACGCGCAGGCTCAGTAGTTGTGGCAACCGGCCTAGTTGCTCCGCGGCATGTAGGATCTTCCCAGACCACGGCTCAAACCGGTGTCCCCTGCATTGGCAGACAGATTCTCAACCACTGCTCCACCAGGGAAGCCCTATTCATGATTTTAAAATTGAAACTCTATAGTTACAATATTTACTCCCTTGGAAAAAAATAAAAAGAAGAAAAATACAAACAGATATTTTATTTTTGGTTCTCTCAGCGAAACAGAGTTGACAATGAAAATCAAAAAGATGTTTTACTATTAGTAAAGGTATTTGTTTCTACTCCCTTTCCAGAATTGCAGACTCTTGCAAATGTCACCTTGGTTTGAATATCTCAGTATCATTACCTTCTTCATCTTGTATTTTTTCCTAAGAAGCTAGAAATATTTCAATCTTTTTCTTTATTCCAGAAGATTCTCCAAAGGTCAGTATGCAGAGGGATCGGTATATAAAATTCTCAAATAAGTAGAATTTGCCTTCACTTTTTCTCTTGTTCTTACTTAGTATCTCCTCTCTAAAGGTATTTTAATACTTTTTACTCCATATGCCATTTCTCCAAAGATATTTATGGAGCTTATGGCAAAGTTTCTTCCCCTAAGGTCACATAACAAATGTATTATAAGGGCCAAAATACTGGCTTCTTGATTGGACAGTTCTTTAAATAACCATTATTGAGGTCTTGGTATTTGCACAGTGGTATGCTTAACAAAGTTGAGGAATAAGTTTCCAGTCGCATGGAAAGCAAGTCATACATGTCCCTAAGACAGAAGTTAAACAAGACTATACAATACACTTAACTTAGTTCTGAAATAATTGACAAACTTAGTGTCATGTGAATGTAAAAAAAGAAGGACAGATCACTAGAAGAAGGAATAATCAGGGAATGCCTTTACGGAACCCAAAACAGAGCAAGCTCTAGATATGTGGAACAGAATGGAGAGAAAAGCCAAGGCAGGAGACACCAATAGAGTTAAGACATGGAGATAGAAATCATGACAGTATATTTGAGAAACAGTGACAAGACTGCCTGGTCTGTCTCAAGTCAAGGGCTGCTGTTCGGATTATTAAAGGCAAGGAGCCAGAGACTTTGCTGTTTACTTTTTTGTATAATCCTTCCAAGAACTCTATGAGGTGGATATGCCCTTTCTTGCAGATAAGAATATGAAGAGAATTTAAGTATCTTGCCCAAGTCTCCTGAGCTGGTAAATGGCAAAGCTCAGGAATGAAACTTATTTAGAAGATATTCTATGCCAGGGAAGAGAGGTGGGACTTAATTCCTTAGGCAATTTGCATTTCCTAAATATCTTTCAACAGTTCTTATGATTTTATAAAATCATTTGAGGAAGATTGATATAGATGTTTGAAAAAAATTTTTTTAATGTTTTCTAATATGTTCATGTTAGCACAAGATAAAAGATATATTTAAAAGGAACTTTTTGAGTCTCTTTCAAATAAAATGATTCAATCCTTGTGTAGTTATATTTCTTTCCCTGTGATCTCAGCTTCTCCTAATTATATCAGGAGTCAATGGTGTACAGAAAAATTTTATCAGGCTGATAGAAGCCCCAAACCTTGGAAAGTAAGAGAAAATACAACGAAGGAGCCACACGCCTTTTTTGCCTTCTTCTCACTTCCGAAGCTCAACAGCACAGAGGACGGATAAGGTGTGAATAAGGAAATTTTATTATCCTGACATGTGGTGAAAATCTCACTTTACTGAAAGTATTGCAATTAATAAATGTATTTGTTGGGCTGACAGACTCCCTCCTAAGTGGTAGAAAAAGCAACACTGAAAAGCTGAACACTTTGATGATTTGGAAATGATAATCTTTGGATAAACTGACCACCACCTTATATATTTTATTTAGCAATGAAGTTTAGAAACTTGCAAGAGAATGAAGTACAGTGTCCGAAACAAGGCACCTAAAACTCTCACCATCCTCTGCATAGGATAGCTCATGCCTGGAGGGCAGGAGAATCAAAAGAAGCAACTTGTCAGTCTTCAAATATCTAGAGGGTCATCATGCTCATGAGAGATTAGTGTAGCCCTTCCAAATAGGAACAAGGAACAAATAGATCCTTCCTCAAGAAAGCAAGAACACTTACAGTAAATGGCCAAACAACAAGAATATGCTGCTAAGAATATTCAATCACAGATTTAACAACTATCTTTGAAGAATATTGCACATTGGTGACCACTAGGGTTGAGGTTTAAATAACTTCTACAAAAACTATTAAAATTTTTTATGTAATTTTATGAGAACCCACACAAAAAAGAAAGGGGCTTCTATGACTGTTTTAAATTATTGAAGCAGCATAAATTAAAAGTGTAGGTAAGCCCAAGCAAACTCCAGAATTTTTCTTCTATGTTCCAGCAGTTTTGTCTTGGAGTAAACCATGAATTATATGAGCAACCAAAACAAGGTTTGGTTAAAACAAGTATTAGACTTGGAATCAGAAGCTTTGTTTTACTTTTTCATTTACTTTGGGCAAATCAACATCTCTGAATCTGTATATACATATATACATATATAAATTGGTAGTTATACTATCTGCATTACAGATTGAGGTGAATGTCAAATTAAGTCGCTGTTATCCAATTAGGTTGTGAACTATACGGCACTGATATTATGAAAGATTGTTCTCATTAGCTTTATAGTTTTTCAAAACAAGTCTCTGTCCACTTTTTATTTCCATAATTTATTGAAGAATTCATCTGTCCCCACTTCAGTTTACCTCTTCTTTTTCCTTCAAGTTCTTCTAGAGATTATCATGAGAACATATGTAAAAGCCACATAAATGTTTATGAAAAATGAATGTTCTTTAGTAGTGACTTCTCCAAAAGATAATTATCATACAAACTTCAGTATGCACATCAGAAGATTTGACCTCACAGTATCAAAGAGAAGAAAAGCAATAATTTCTTGCTACTTGGTGAATATACAAGTTGCATTATACTGTCATAATATATAATCATAATGGATGTCTAAATCACCATGACATGGCACAGAAAGCTGGATGAAACATAGCTTTATAGATTTCAGGTTTCCACCAACAAATCTGTGTCATTCAAATGTGTCATCCAGATTAAGAAATAATTCAGTGTGAATCTTGCTGGAGAACCAATCATCAAGCAGTGCAAAGATCATATAACGACCTTGCATAGCTGTGCAACTCTGTGCCCCAAAGACAATGTTACAAAAGGAGTGGTTTTAAAATTCACCAACCTGGGCACAGCAACAGTGAAAACTACCATTAACTACACAAAACAGGGTGCCCACTCCCAAGAAAACTGGTGGGCTTTCTAGTGTCTTGCAGGAAAAATAAGGCAGTTGCCATGTTCCTCCACCACATCCCAAAACATTAGGGTCATTCATATTTACAACTTAACAACTTTTATTTATACTCTTAAAGAGTAATTATTATGTCATAAGTGACATCATTGACAAGGAACATTCTTCCAAAATGTAAGTTAATGAAGAGGAAACTCATAAATAGAGATAAAAAAGAATGTAGAGATTAAGTCCTTCCCTTTATGGACGAGAAAGTGGAAACTTAGAGGTGAAGAATATGAAAATCAATTACCTTTGGATTTTTATTGGTCACTGATGGAGTGACATCACTTACCTGTGATATATATATATATTTTTAAATTAAGCCCGCCAAAAAGGCATAATGATTTCAGTAAGATGAAATCCACTGCAAAAATTCCCAAGACACTGTACAACCTTACCACTAAGGACCTGTTTGGAACTCTCTTATGCCTCTGTAGCAACAAGCAACCCATTCCTTGCTGTGCCCATCTTTAGCAACTCAGTTAAAAGAAATGGTAAAAGAAATCCCACGGTATCTGCAGATGAGCTTTGTTATCTGATCAAGCCTTTGAGTGGCTGGTACCAACCTTGATCCATTTTACTTTACAGAAGTTTCTGGGTTCCTTCACAAAAAACAGTAAGACTCCTCTAATAATATCACTAACTACAAACTAAAGCTATGTCCATTTATAGTCAATTTACTTATTTAAGTATATTTTAAGACATATCGTAAATACAGGGTAGCAAATATTTCCTCCCCAAAAGATTCAGCTTTTGGAAGCACACATTTCTCCAGTAACAGACATGCATTGAGAAGTTATATATATGCAACTGTAAACACTATTTTTGCATTTATCTGTTTTATATTATATTTGTATGTATGAATAGCTATTTGATACATAATATCTGTTTTATACAGTAACTAGCTTTTATAGGAAAACATTACCTACAGTTCAACATACTTACAGCCATGAGGTTTAAAACTAAATTGTGTGATTTTAATCAGCACACTGTGTAGAATTAATAAATAAGAATTCTTAAAATCAAGTTTCCCTACTGAAAAAGTGCTTATGCCCAAGCTCGCCTGCTTACAGGGATGCCCTAGGGGATTCTAGGACTTTCCTCAGTACATATTTGGTTTAGATAAATTCAGGAGCTATATTTACCTTCACAGTGTCTCTCCTGGGTTCATGGGAGGAAGCAGGGAAATTTTAGTTCTGCCTTCCAAGCCTCATTTCCCTCGGGATTCTAATTGAACTATGTTCTAATGGGCCCTTGTATGGCACTATAGCAACTTTCTCAGAGCCAAGAAGCCGTGAGTATTTCAGGTAAGAATTTCAAGACCACCCTGGTCAATTTTCACATTCCTGAGGTGTTAGAAAGGGCTCACCCAGTCTACGCATGATCCTGCCCCATAAACAAACCAGCTATTCTGGGGAGAAGCGAAAAGCAATAGGGAGAACTTTTGGGGACAGCCTGATGACTCTTAACTATAAAAAGATTAAGTAAATTTAGGATACCTTTGCCATCCAAATTAAACTTCAAATTTATTACTGACTGGCCAGCTTTACACATGCATTGGTTCAGATAAACATGAGTGAACCATATTCAGTTGATGGAACCTCAAAAAAAAAAAAAAAGCCATAAAACAATATTGAGGTAGGAAAATGAAGTACACACTGAAGCAGGGTAGCAATGTCATTGCTTAGCTAGGGTGTTGGGAGACATTACCTAAGACAAAGAAATTAGTGTGAAGGACAACCTTGAGACCATATGCTAAAGCCAAAGAGCTGAACACTGTAAGTAGCAGCTAAAAGATTTTCAAGAGAAAATGCTACTTGAGGATCATTTACGGATGAAGAAAGCACAGCTCAGCCTCTTAGTTTTAAACAGGGAAATCTACTGAGGGGAAACCAGGAGGAGGGACTGCTTGCCCCATCAGGATGATGTTCCTGGTGCTGCTTTCTGTATCATCTCCAGAACACCCTGCACCATTGGGATCAATGTGAGAGCACCAATGGATAAAGATCAGTGGGTTCCTTTCCATCTACTGCCACAGCATACGTCACTCTCAGATCTTTGTCTCTGCCGTGTGCAAACTGATTAGAAATATGCTTCTCATATTTTCAAAGACCAGTGCCTTTTTATTAGCTTGGATAATAATGCAAACACTTCAAACCTACACAACGCATTTTCTTAACTAATGTGCAGCTCTTCGTAGCATCATTAAGTTCACTAATTCCTCTTTATTTTCCCAGAAATGTGAAAATGACACCAACTATAATATCTAAGTACTTTAAATATTTTCTACTTTTTTTCCTGTTCACCAATCCAAAATCCAAATACCTACATAATGTGTAAAATATCAAGATTTCAATTTGTCTAAAAATGTACAATGACTAGTTTCTATTTATGTATAATGTTAGAATACTTTTTTAAGATTTTATTTCAGTCTGTCAAGAAAAGTTGAACACATCAGATAAGAGCTGTGTGAATACACGAAATGAATGATGAAAAATTCTGCAAATGCCAGCACTTTGCACAGTACTTAGCACAGAGTAAGCTCTCAATAAATATAAACTATTATTATTATTACTATTATTATTGTTAATATTTTCACAAATTTTCCTGTGTCCTCCTTTCAGATGACAGCAGTCCAAGAATGTCTTTTAAATGCACGATTAAATCATTCTTCGATTTAAAACATATCACACTGATAAAATATAAATATTGTTGAAAGGAACAAAACATGGAAAACTGTTAGTCATTTTTACCATTCTCTGAAACCAACTAGGGACCAAAGCTTTCATCAACGTTATCTCTAAGCCTCACAACAACTCAACACCACAGTCATTATAGTCAATTTTAAAAATAAGCACTGTGAGGGTGGGAAATAAAAGGCAAACAAGTGGGAAACTGAGGATTTGGAGACTGCATGGCTTTCCAAGACATATGCTATCCACAGGAACCCGCATTCAGAAGGCCCCAGGGCTTGGCTTAATGTTCTCTGCCGCCATCTTGAAATTCTTAATAATCTTTGAACACGGGGCCCCATATTTTCATTATGCACTGGGGTCTGATCATTATATAGGTGGTCCCATCTTTCCACAATACCGTTATTTTTCTAAATCTGAATTCTTCAGACCCATTTCTGAGCAGAGGGAGGAAATTCACAGAGAGCAAGGGGTAGATGAATAATGAAAGACAGGGGAGCACCAGCAGGAAGTATAGCCAACTTGAAGACAAAAATAACACCTTTCCCTAACTCAAAAGTTTATGCTTTCAAACAACTATTTATGGAAACAACTATGTGTCAGGCTCTCTGTTGGGCATGAATATCATACAGAATTCATGAATTATGTCTTATTCCCTTTCATCCTTGCTTTCTTTTGCGCTCTTCCTTTGCCAGCGGCACTCTTTTCCTTCCTCTCTTTCCCACCTTTGACTCACTCTTAGAGTCTACATTCAAACATCACCTCCTCCAGGAAGCTTTCTCTGATATATTGGGGCTTCTTGAGTTACCCTATCTCTGCATTCCGATAGCAATCACTGACCCTGCCATGTAATAATTATTTATTTTTGATTGTCTTCTTAATCCTTGGGCTGAGAAACTGTACCTTACATTGCTACAATGTCACACCTGTTTCTTTTTAATTAATAAATGCATCCATTTATATGAATGGATGAATAAATGAGAGAGAAATTAATAATGTAACAAAAAATATGGGAAAAGTTAGTATTTCAAGGAAATGGACCACTTAATGGCAAGTTAATATACTATTTTATTTAGCCTGTGTCTTAAGTGGAGTGTATTATAAAAATAAGTGTTTAATTTTCTTTAAAATGCAAATTGTTTATTTAGAATTCAATAATTCAATGCTAAAGTGAGAAATAAAAGTGCTGTTTAATTGTTCTCTCTATTACTTGCATGGCTTTTTCATATTTTTAGTAATTAGCAAAATGTAAATTGACCTTAAAACCAAGAATAAAAGAAATATCATGAATAAATGTTGCCTGATATTTCTACTTTATTTGCTTTTTTTTTTTGCGGTATGCGGGCCTCTCACTGTTGTGGCCTCTCCCGTTGTGGAGCACAGGCTCCGGACGCGCAGGCTCAGCGGCCATGGCTCACGGGCCCAGCCGCTCCGCGGCATGTGGGATCTTCCGAGACCGGGGCACGAACCCGTGTCCCCTGCATCGACAGGCAGGCTCTCAACCACTGCACCACCAGGGAAGCCCCCTTATTTTCTTTTAAGAATTCAATCATTACAATAATAAAACAGCAATATGTAGTTCACACAGTTAGCTCTTGTAATAATCAACGGAAGGGGTGGGAATCATCAATGAAACACACACATTGCTGTCCAAGTTAAATCAGAAATTCTTGATGACTAACATTAATTGAAAAAAGACGGCTCAAAAAAAAAAACCTATGTGAAACATTAAACAAAGTTATCTGATGTTTATGTTTTTCTCCTTTAATAATTAATGGAATGTAAATAGTCAGGGGAGGCTACAGTTTTGCATTGTAACTAACCACCATTATAAATGGCAGTCAGGTGTTTACATAATACCCAGAGCCCTTCTGTATGGAAGGAGGTTACAAATCTGCCCCTTTTCCCTGTTCAAAGTCAAAAATAATGGTGCCTGATCCCAAGAGCATTCACTGCAAAAACTGTTTGCATATTCAGTTATTGTTTCTGCTGCGTCAGTCATCTGTTGAAGTTCACTCTAATGCGGCCCTGATCAATTCTGCCAGCTGTGCTTAAGTGCTGTTTACTATAATAACATCACACCGCATTCTTATTTGGCAACAACAGCTACGACAGCACCTAAATGCATTGAGAAGCCAAGATTTTTATCATGTACACAGATCAAATTGAAACTGTTTACAGAGGGCAGTGATGTTCTATTTCTGTCCATTCTAGTGAATACCAATAGCACAATAATGGCTTTGCCAAAAGCATTACTATTCTGCCCTTTCCAATAAGGGAAGAGCTTGTTGATCTAAATCTTCCATAGGATACAAAAATTATTTAATGACTGTACCTTATAATCTTGACCAAATGGTAAGTATCTAACATGCTGATTCACTTGAAATAAATATTCACCTCTAACTTGCCCTAATGTAAGGTGTAGTGTATGTAAATTATCTAAAAAAAAAAAAAAATGTGTCTTCAAAAATATGTAGCAACCAAAAGAGTCAATGTGAAAGTGAGAAGGCAAACACTAATATCTTACAACAACAGATTACAGGTGAACAAAATATTAAATTTTATGGCTTCTCACCTGTTACAATAGTACACTTCATCTCATATCAAGCAATAAGGCAAACTAAGCCAAATATGTCACTAAGATGAAAAATCAGTATTTCTGCACAAAACTTACACAGTCACTGTGGATAAACATTTGTCACCATTTTCTTACTTTATATTTAAAGCCTTTAGAAGTGAATTCCATAATTACATAACATCAAATTTACTGTGTTGTTTATTGAGATTTCAAAAATCTCATTCTTGTTTCTGTGATTCCTTCAGCATTTCTTTTATAATCAGTATGATATAAATTAAAATACTGGGTGGAGAAAGAACAGACAAGTCACTGAAATGCCATCTTCTCAGAGGTTTTAATCTCCCTAAAGCAAAATAGCAAATGAGTGGACATTTTAAAGAATAGCATAGAAAACATATGGATAACTCTGAATATAAATTCATGTCATAGCTAATAAACGCTCTAAAGGCTCCTTCTGGGCTATTATGGTGCTTGCTGTGAATGTGTACTAACAATAGTGCACAATCATATGTTAAATACTTAATATATTCGCATATTTAGTTCTGTTCAACTGACAATTTTAAAGTATACTTTTTCCGAAGTACTATAGTCTTGGTTTCCAGTAGCCATAATTTTTACATTACTGTCTATCAAAATAGTCACCTCCTTTGACATTATTCAACGATTTAAATTACATTTAAACTCCTACAAACCAGCAAACTGTCTCTATCTTTTCTCGCTCAGTTACTTAGCTACAGCTGAAATTTCAGTTACTGAGAATTTCAGGAACTTATCTTTCTAAAGATGATCAACACTTTATATATTTTATATTAACACTCTTTAGTAGATAATAATTATTTCCCCAAACAAAATCTTTCATTCCTGCTTTTTTAGAAAACATGACATTCTATGAAAATCATCAGGTTGCCAGCAAGAATCCAAAACAAAAATAATTCATTCAAACTGCCTAAATCTAGTCATTGAAGATTGACAGTATCTTTTATATTTTTGAAAGCTCCTTTAACATTAACTGATATTTTAGTGTGGGAAGAAAGAAATGCTTTCTACATATAAAAGTTCATCTTTTACCTCCTCACCACCATCAGATAAAAGCCTAGGGGGCTTGAAGCCACACTCAGACATACTGGTCCCAAAGGAAAAAGCCCAATGCATCAGCATAGGGACGGGCAGCAGGTGTGAGCAGTGACTAGAAAAGAGTCATGTTATACTAGGAAGACAAACTAAAGAACTGTTAAACCTGATCCATTAATACCACTATGCATAGGACAATAGAAAGCCCTTCTTGTTACAAAGGCCAAAGCTAGCCTGGCTAGAAAAATAAGCAAACCACTGCAAATATCGTAGTGACTGGCCTGTGAATGGACTGTCACACCAAATGACAGAACTCTCTCAATTCCACTTTCCAATAACTCCAAGGCACTCGGGATGTGACAGTATGATGAATACCACAACAGACAGCTCCAATATGGTACCATTTTACCAGATCAATATCTCACTGCAATATAAGAAAGAAGGAGCTGATATTAGTCTACACAGTGTATTACAGATGAAGTACATTTCTTCTTACTGCACTCATGCTGAACCAAAGCAATAATTCATAGGCCCTTTAAAAGGTTTGTGCACTACCACATGCAAAAAAAAGCTAATCATTATTTCAACATCTGCTGGAAGATGTAATAGCTTAAAGCAGTAAGTATGCAAGTTTTTAAAATGTCTCTCTTTATCATTTTATCTAGTTACTGAAATAACAAAATATATCCAAAATCTGAAACAACACAAATGTTCATAGATTGCTGACATTGTTCTAGCATCAGTATAGAGAAAATTGTACTCAGTGTTTACTACTAGGCTACCTTACTCCTTCTGCAAATGGAAGAGAGCTTTAGAACTTTCCACCTTTGGAGTGTGTGAAATATAATCAATTCTCAATTATCTGTGATGGTTTATTTTTTTCGGATTATTCCATATTTCCTTTTTAAAATAAAAGTCACTGTGATCAGCTACCCACACTTAGCAAGACCCATAGAATAGCAAGCTGTCATGAGTTCCTATCTACTACACAAGAAATATTGATTGCTATGTGTACAAATCATACAAAAGTAATACAATTAACTCTATTAACTCTCATAGTCAACATATGACTAAACGTTTCATTGTTTCAAAATACTCTAATTTGTTGAGGCCACAGGTACAAGAAGTCAGAATAACGTAATATGCTAAATCAGGAGCCACCTAATTCTGCCATCACTGGACTCATGATTAACATCTTCTTTAATCACACTGTTCATTTTCTACTGGAATGCTTTTCTTTTCCTCATTTTCTCTCTCTTTTTTTTTTATATCCTGTTTCAGCGAAATAAGTAATGACTTGCTGAAACAAAGCTCAAAACTGTTCTATTAATGCTTTATAAAGGAATTTCACAGCCAGCTCACCTGATTAGTGCTTCCTTTCTGATCATGCCCATTTCCCTTCTGGCACCACCCAGCGACCCTAACATGAAGATCCTCAATACATACCACTTAAAATCTGAGACTCTCTTTGCAGTTCCTGCCAGTCTACAAGTAACAGTTTATTCCCACTTGCCCCCTTCACTGCCACTCACTGAAGTATCTTGCACTGTGCTGGATGCGTCTTTGTGACACGTAGGAGTTAATACTTCACAAGGGGATGATTACTCCCAATATTTTCTAGGGCTGCCAACCTGAACCATGAAATAGGTCAGCACTAAGAGTTTTGTTTTACAGATAAGGAAAATGAGCTTTATGGAGGTTAAATGGCTTAGCCCGTTGACCCAACAGCTGTCAGAATTTAGTAACCATTCTCTGGGCCAGTGCTTTCCAGCCCAGATTTTGTAATACCCCAGGGTGTCTCACATGTCCTAAAGTATTTCATGAAATTCTCAAAAATATTCAATTAAAGACAAATATAGGCCAAATTATATCTTTGAGACAAGCCAGGAAAATTGTCACAAATATAGAGTACATCACAACTTGGCAAGACGGGGAAAACTCCACTCTCTGGTAATCCACTGAATCGCAGGCAAGTCTGATGAACAAGATAAAAACAAAGAGGTGGAAGGATAAGACCAATGTATTACCAATCATTAAATGTCATTTCGTCCTTTGCTCACGTCACATTTAATATAATTCTGTTTGTATCCAGTAGAAGGACAAAAAGACAAGGAAATGATCATCATAAAATACTGTATCTCAATGTTCTCTTTGAAAATTAGCAAGAAAAAAGATTAACTTTGTCTATGAGTTTTGTTTTATCATCTTCAGGGTAATTATACATACTGAGATGTTGCCTAGAAACACTCAACTTGGCTAATATTGAATAAGCGTGTTCAATAGCGTAACCGCGAATATCTCACCAGTTCATGCAGCTTATTTCTTTAAAGCAGACATCAGTCAAATATGGCATAAAAAGAAAGATCTGTTTATTTTATGGGCATTTATTAACAGACCACATGAACTGAGAAAACAGAAAGATATTTCAAACACTAAAGCTGTTATATAGTTAAGACGCTTAAACGTGGACCCTCATCAGAATAGTAATGCTAATGAAAAGGTATCAAAATGGCTATCACAGGAACTGTATTCCTCAAGTTTAAATTGCTACAATAGTGTACCATACCAAATGGGTGTTAATTTTATTACTCTGACCAAAGCTTGCAATTAATCTTAACTTACTCCTTTTGCAGTGGGGAAAACTGAGGCCCAGAAGTGTGAATCACTTGTTCAAGGTCTCAGCGTTAGTGGTAGATGTGGGAAGGTCTCTAAGTCAAATCCAATTTGTCTCCTTTTACAAATGGCACACCTGAGGTTCAGAGATGTCCCAAGGCTACTAAGCAGTATAACCTGGGCTAGAATGCATGTATTCTAACTTTCAATTAGGTAGATGAAGAGGGAATAATGCAGCCATTCATTTCTACACATGGATCTTTAAAAATATGAGATATTACATTCCATAAATTAGTGTCTAAGAATAGAGATGAACTTGTATATTCAGTCTTCAAATTCAATTCAGTCTGTCTCTTGGTTACCCTCCTCCTTTCACATAAATTTCAAAAGTATTTATTTTAACCATGGCATTAGAAACAAATATATGCAAATACCTACTTTTTAAATTATTATACTCTGGCAAAAGAACAGAATGACTATTCACTACACATCAGTAATTTGTTAGTTAAGTCAGTACAAGGTGAAAAGCACCAAAGTGTGAAACGTTAAAGAAAAATGTTACATTATTTCAATTCAAAAATCCTAAAGTGCCTAAACAAGATATTTAGCAGTGTACTTGGATCCGACTTACTGGGATTCCATTTATATCTGTTTCAGGGTTCAGATAGTTGAACATCCACCTTTATCATTTGTAAGAATTTTAAAAATCAGCTTTGAACTTTCTCAGAATGATGAAAGAACTTAGATTACGGTTTAGGGTTGGTTTTCAAAACAGAAAAAATATTTTAGTTTAGTAAAAAATACTATGTTGAATGCCAACTATGTCCTAGACACTGTATTAGGAATCAAAGAAACAAAGATCAAGATAGAGAAAATGATCCTTCTAACTGGATGAACTCACAGTCTAACAAGGAAGACCGATATAAAAAGAGATAATTATAATACAAAGCAATAAGCTTTAGGGTAAAAATATAAATAAAGAACTTCAGAAGCACAGTATATTTAATAGAAAGATATGAAATTCATAATTGATTTTCTAAAAGAAATAATCATAACTTTCAGAACACATTTAAAAAGTTTGCTTTAAACTAAAAAGGACCAAATAGAAATATCATAGAAATGCCAAATTGGGGATATACTTGCATGGCTGCCTTTTGCTTGTGAGAATGACAATAGTGAATTTGAAGGATCAGGAGAAAAAACGGCCCACATAATATATTTGTAACCAAAAACTCATATACGGCCACTATCTGATTACTTGTTAATAAAATTCAATGCATAAAACATGAGAAATAGGTATTAAAAGTTCCAGTAAAAATGTATCACACGTTTGAAGATTTTTGAAAGGGCTCATTATTGACATAAAGCAAAAATAGTTTATTTAGCTTGAATAATTAATATTATGCCTCAGTAACTCATAATAAACATGCATTCAATTAAATGTTAAAATATCACTTAAATCAATACATAGTAATTCAAGTCTCAGGATCAAAAGCAAAATTAAGAAAAGCTATTTTAATGCCCCAAATGCCAAAAGCACTAAAGCAGGAGCAATAAAAGTATATTATTTGATTTTTACAAGCATTTTCTTTGGGGCTTTCGTAAAATAACATGGATCAGTGGCCAAGCCCTAGCTCTGTAGAGCCCTCGCTGTCTAGCCTGAGCAAATCATTTACTCTCTGATTTTTTTCCTAGTCACTGAAATGGGTGTAATAATACCAGTCTCACAGGTCTATTGTTAAGAAACCAAAATGATTTTTTAAAGTGCTTTGAAAGCAGCAAGTCAGTTGTCGATCATCACAACAGAACTTCTTTATCATCAGGCTTTTCAAGGTTGAATACATAAAGCAGATTTAGGAAGATGCAATCTCAAATCCTGAATAAAGGATTTAATGTACAAAATACATAGAAACACAAGTATAAACTAATCTATGTTTCTAGTTCCAGTGATTGACTTCTAAGAAATGCGGTGCAACAAACAGATGCGCATTTAGGTCTTGAAATCTTTCTGTAGAAAAATGCCCCCAAATGTGTCTAGACAATTCTTTAAGTAATAGCCTGAAATACTTTGGAATGCACCACTTAATGAAAATGCAGTATCTTCCTTAGGAGTTTGGGATTAGCAGATGCAAACTATTACATATAGGATGAATAAATAACAAGGTCCTACTGTATAGCACAGGGAACTATATTCAATATCCTGTGGTAAACCATAATGGAAAAGAATATGGAAAATAATATACATATGTATAACTGAATCACTTTGCTGTACAGCAGAAATTAACACAACACTGTAAATCAACTATACTCCAATAACATTAAAAAAACAAAAACAAACAAACAAAACCAAAACACAGTATCCTCTCTTCCTGAGCATGGAATATGTAACTCAATTCTTAATGGGGCTGTTGAAGTGAAGAAATAAATGAAAACAGGTAAGTATAAATATCTGCTGTATTAAAAAATGATTGAGTAGCATATCATTTCTACAAGTAATTCTGCACCCATGTTGAAGTTGAAATTATTACACAGTTAATGCCTGCTTTGAAGAAAGTTATTATGTACCTTCCATACTGCAAACCAACAAACTCCCCTCCCTCACATGTGTTGTTGCTAGCCTTTGTCTTTTTCTTTTTCCTGTGGTCCTGTTTAAATTCTCACCTTGCTCTGCCCTTGTCATCAAGTCGTTCAAGCACAAAGCAGGGAGCATGGGGAGTGTTTACTCATTTCCCAAGTCCATTATCTTACACATTAATCACTGGTCTGGAACTTTTGGACAATGCTGAATCTGTTACCTTTTTTTTTTTAACCCCCATTCTGGCTGCTTTACTTGTGAGTCTGACAGTTCACCAGTTTCAAGCTGTACTTACACTTGATGACCTTCTCATCTGATTAACTATTTTTGTCCCTTAAAAAAATTATGAGATGGCATTTATAGTCCAGAGAAACCATAACAAACCTAAACGTGGAAGATGAAGCCTTATTTTTCAACAAGTGCTTTTTCTTCGTGGAAAGAAAGACTAAAGGAGCTAAATATTTTAAATATTGGTTTGTGAAAGGAGTGTCTGTTTGTTGACATTGAGTTGATCCCTCCCACCCTCCCACCATTATTAAGTGTCATTTTCAAAACAAAACATTAGTGAGAAATTCTGGTTAACTTTGGGAAACAAATATTTTTTAAATTTTTAAAACAAACTTTTTACTCTCTAAAATCTCCCCAGTTCTTGCATAATATGAAGGACTATTCTGGGAATCCAAAGTTAAGCTTCAATAATGATTACTAAACCAAGAGAAATAGATGTAAAAAAGCAGGACAGCTGGAGGCTCTTGAACTATAGTTGTCAAAAGATTTGTTTGTGAAACATGCATTTTATTGCCTTGTATGCATGTTATAATGAGGCATAGACAACTGCAACATTACACTTAATGATTACATTTCTTGTTTCAGCCCGTTTCCTTGTCCTCTCGCAATTAACGTTTTCCCAGATCACCCAAGGCTACTTTGTCAGGAAAAAAAAAAAAAATCTGAAATTCACATAAATGAGCAATGTCAATAGTTTAGAAAGAGTTTACTTAGAGAACAAAAGGCCCTTATGAGGCACTAGTGAGAAGAAATGGGGAAAAAATGAGTCCTCACAATGTAAGCCTTTTCTTAAAGAGACTTGTTATCAAGCAGTTTGGGATAGTCCCTCAAATCTGCATTAAAATGCATTTCATTCCATTGACTCATTTGCATTAATTTCTCCCATTATATCTTAAAATGGCTGAATGTCTACCCAACACAATGCCCCAGCCTATCACAGGCTACCACGGCGGCCCCAGGTGCCAATTTACTCCTCTTAGCTCTTTTCATTCTGTTTGCTGATTCTGACAACTGGAGTTCTCCTCTCAGGCCAAGGGACTTTTCAATTGGATTTGCTCGTGGTGACAAAATTGTTGCTTTACGGAGAGGAGGGGGTTCTTTGATTGAGCGTCTATCATGCTGCCATGGGAAAGCGAGAGGCGAATGATTCTCAGTGGCTTCTGATTTCCAGTATTTGTTCAGCATTAGGGCCACTTATCTCCAGAAGAAAAAGCAACATGTAGAAAGAAAGTGACAGGCAGAAACACACTCACTTGCTCCTTCATTCTCACTGCGCTCTGTATTCAAACAAGGGGGGCCGATTACACTGAAAGCTCCAGATCAGCCTCACTCAATTATCACAGTTAATCCTTATAGCTCTATAAAGTAAATATTTCATTACAATTTCAAATAAACAGTCACCCAATCTAATGAAGCAAGAACTCAAAGTGGCAATGTCATAGAACTCGTTACCATCATCAAAGGAAAGGACATAGCCTTGTCTACTAATAATGAAAAAATGGATACTGGCATATTTATGAACTCAAAGACGTGATGTAGTTTTGTGAAGGTTTTTTATTCCCCCCTTAGTGCCGTTGACCAATTTAACTTTCCAAATACAATTCAATTATCAGAATTCTATCTGTTTTTCTTTATTTCTCTTACTTTTCACCCCAATCTCTTCATCTTCATCACACAGTCCAATCATCAATACACAATGCACTTGGCACATTCAACTATAACTTCTTTCATAAACATCAGAGAATCCTGACATGGCACTTCAGATTCAGGAAACTTACAGAATATAATGTAATCATGTTCATATCCTTTGTCTCTACATCAGTGTTACCTTAAATCCTTCAGATCGTATGTCCTTTTATCCTGTTTCATCTATTCTTATACTCTGGGGCAAGAACATCTAAAAATAACTCTCATTTCACCAAATCTTAATAATTTGAAAAAAACTTGAATTGAATAAAGATAAGTAGATTAAGTCCTTAATCAAATGTTGAATTACCTCTATGCTACACTAACTCTCACTTTAATCCTAATCTTTAGTCCCTTGGGGAATTGTTTTTCTTAAATTATTATTTTATCCTTCTTATTAAATATTCTGATAATATTCATTATGTTTTCACACTTTTATAATTCACAGTATAGGACAGAGGAAGGTACAAGTTGTATAAGAGGACAGTTTTGCCTGGACTTGTTACAGCCTGCTCAGAGGGGCCCCATGTTATGCAATAGGCACAAATCTCCTCTAGCAGAGGGTGTCTACAAACCCCTCTTTACTCTCAGTTTAAAAACTCTAAGTTGAACTACCCTACAATCATTGTTTCTCAGGAAGTTACACGAATTGTCTTGGCTTAGTGGGAAATATTTGCATGATCTTTTTTCCTTTCCTCAGATTTCTGAAATACTTATCCTCCTTTAAAAATATCACCTAGGGCTTCCCTGGTGGCGCAGTGATTGAGAGTCCGCCTGCCGATGCAGGGGACACGGGTTCGTGCCCCGGTCCGGGAGGATCCCACATGCCGCGGAGCGGCTGGGCCCGTGAGCCATGGCCGCTGAGCCTGCGCATCCGGAGCCTGTGCTCCGCAACGGGAGAGGCCACAACAGTAAGAGGCCCGCGTACCGCAAATAAATAAAAAAATAAAATATCACCTAAAACTAATGCTTCCCCAACATTAATATGCATACAAACCACCCGGCGAGGGGGGGGATTACTAAAGTGCAGATGCTGATTCAATAGACAGGAAGTGGGGCCTGGGATTCCACATTCTTAATAAAGTCACAGGTAATGCTGATGCCGTGGGTTCCAGAGCCATATACTGAGAAGCCAGGACCTAAACTACAGTATGGTATTTATAACTTTTATAATGAAATCAAGAGTAGGGGATCATTAGAATATTATCAAGAAAAATAATCAAGCCACATGTAACATTTCAACACTGTTTGGTTAACTTCATTAATAAAAATATCTAAAGCATAGATGATTTAATAGCTATTGCGTATATTAATAAATTTTCTAAAATATGATTTTAAGTGAGAATATTGCTACTACTATTGATAATAATAGTGATAATTAAGTGGCTGTGAAGTGCATTATTAACTTGTTTTATCCTCACTACAACCTTAAAGGCCTATATTATTATATTAACTGTATTAATTATACAGACCAGAAAACTGAGACTCAGTGAGGTAAAACAACTGGTACAAGGAGGTGGGGGGGCTGGTACTTTAATCAAATATTGTCTACAAATGCACTATCAGTTCAGTAGAGTTCAAATCAAACTTACTCCCCCCATGTCATTGGATTAGGTTATGGCAACACCTTAATTCACCCAACACATTTTATTGAGGGCCTACTGTGTCCTAGGCACTTTTCTGAGCTCTCTGTGTTCAGGTGTGAAAAGACAAGTAAAGGTCCTGCCATGCTGGATTTACACTATAGCTAAACAACTGAACAAAAACTAGTGAGCAAGAAAGTATCAGATATGGGTAAGTGCTATGAAGCAATTGAAATGAAGTGACAGAAATGATGTGACTATCACACACCACACAAAAATTAATTCAAAATGTATTAAAGACTTGAATGTAAGACCTCAAACCATAAAATTCCTAGAAGAAAACACAGGCCGTAACCTTAATGACGTTGGTCTCAGCAATGTTTTTGTCAGTTTGACTCTGAAGGCAAGGGAAACAAAAGCAAAAATAAACAAACAGGACTACATCAAACTAAAAAGCTTCTGCACAAGGAAGGAAACCACTGTCAAAACAAAAAGGCAACCTACTGAAAGGGAGAAGATATTTGTAAATCATATATCTGGTAAGGGGTTAACATCCAAAATATTAAAAGAATTCATACAGGGCTTCCCTGGTGGCACAGTGGTTGAGAGTCTGCCTGCCCATGCAGGGGACATGGGTTCGTGCCCCGGTCCAGGAAGATCCCACATGCCGCGGAGCGGCTGGGCCTGTGAGCCATGGCCGCTGAGCCTGCGCGTCCGGAGCCTGTGCTCCGCAACGGGAGAGGCCACAACAGTGAGAGGCCCGCGTACCTCCAAAAAAAAAAGAATTCATACAACTCGACAACAAAAAAACAAACAACCCAATTAAAAACTAGGCAGACGATCTGAATAGATATTTTTCTAAAGAAAACATACACATGGCCAACAGACACATAAAAAGATGCTCAACCTCACCAATTATGAGGAAAATACAAATCGAAACCACAACAAGATGTCACCTCACACCTGTCAAAAATGGCTATTATCGAAAAAGTCAAGAAATAACAAATGCTGGAGAAGATATGGAGAAAAGAGAACCCTCGTATATGCTGGTGGGAATGTCAATTGGTGCAGCCACTATAGAAAACATTATGGAGATTCCTCAAAAAAGTAAGAATAGAACTACCATATGACCCAGCTCTTCTGTTTCTGAGTATCTATCTGAAAAACATGAAAACACTAATTTGAAAAGATATATGCCCCCTATGTTCATTACCTCATTATTTAAAATAGCCAAGATGCGGAAACAACCTAAGTGTCCATCAACAGATGAATGAATATAGCAGATGTGGTGTATATTTACAATGGAATACTGCTCAGCCATAAAAAATAATGAAATCCTGCCACTTAAAACAACTTGGATGGACCTTGAGGGTATTATGCTGTGTAAGGTAAGTCAGACAGAGAAAGACAGATACCATATGATTTTACTCATATTTGGAATCTAAAACAAACAAAAACAAAATTTAAGAAAAATAAACACATAGATACAGAGACCAGATTAGTGGTTACCAGGGGGGAAGGGGGGTGGAGGGGAGTGAAATGGGTAAAGGGTTCAGCTGTGTGGTGATGGATGGTAACTAGACTTATGGTGGTGATTACTCCGTAGTGTATACATGTTTTTGAACTATTATGCGGTACACTTGAAACTTACATAATTAAAAAAATGATGTGATAGAAAATGATTTAGGAATGTGCATCTTAGGAAGAGGTATATTTTCAAAATTAAAATTTTAAATTTGGCTTTATTGAACCACATTAACAATATAATTTTTCCTTAATCACTGCAGTTCATATAAAACTACAAACAAGCACAAATGGCTTATCACTGGTATATAAAACTGCTCATAACACAGATAAGGAAAGACAAGTTTAAAGACTGCTTGTTTTGGGTATCATCTCCCATATATGTTGCTTTGACTTCACAGTCTCTGAGCCCAGTGTCAAAATCTTCATCATAGACATTAACACTTATATAGAATCTTATTTAGTTGAGCTTGTTGGAAACATCATACATATACTAACTCATTTAATCATTAGGACTGCTTTATTAAATACAATGTTATTGTGCCCATTTTCCAGATTATAAAACTGAGGCACAGAACATTTAGCTGATAAATCCAGACTTATATGGTTGGTAAGTGTCAAAGTCTAGTTTGAAATCCAGGCAGCTGGGTTCCAAAGCCTGCGCTCTCGACAGCTGGCCCTGCAGCCTGTCATTCTGGTTTATAAAATATGACAGTTATTTCCAAGATATCTTTTTGTTCATAAATGCTAAAACCCTATGATACTGATTTAAAATATAAAATCTGAGTGGTCAAGCTGTGTTTCAGCCTGTTTGGTTGTTTTTGTTTGGTTGGAATATTTAAGTGCTTAATATTATGCTGACCTCTAATCAAAGTTATCCCAGTCTTAATTGGAGATTCTACATTCCTTCCTCTATGTGTCTTTGCACAGAAGATTACATTTAGAAATAATAAAGCCTATAACTGATCATAAAAATAAAAGTGACTGGAATATCATTTATAAAGGCTCATGCTCAACAGAAAATGCTAGTCAAAATAATTACATGTTTTTTGAATTTAATACAGTTGTTGGATTTAAAATACAAATTAACCTTTTCATAATATTCAGGAGCAAAAATGCCCTTCTTTGCCTTATTGCAATATTTTTTATTCACTCATCCATTCATTTAGCAAACATTTAGGCACCCGGATATAAAGATGAATGGCTGTAGAGCAAATACAGTCACCCTTTGGTATCCACTGGGGATTTGTTCCAGGACCCTGCAGATACCAAAATCTGCAAATGCTCAAGTCCCTTACATAAAGTGGAGTAGTACAGTTGGTCCTCCTATTCCATGGGTTCCATGTCCATGGATTCTGCATCTGGATGTTGAGGGCAGACTGTACCAGCATTTAGGACATTAAAAAAATTCAGCATTTAAGTAAGAATATCGTTACCACTATAAATAATATCAATAATTAGTTGCCTTTATGTGTGCACTTAATTTTTAACTAATTTTACTCTCACCACAGTAGTCAATGCCTTTATTATATTATGTTATATTAATTATAAAGACCAAAAAACTATCGCATACCCACACATCCTACTCAAAAGAATTACAGTACACTTAATTGTATAAAACTGTAAACATAACTTAAATAAAATGTTCAATAAAAGCATAAAAAAAAACATTAACAAGCCCCCAAAAGTTTCAAACTAAATATAAGAGTGAAGGCAGTGATGAAGTCTGAAAATGTTGTTTTCCTTGGGATGTGGTTCACCAGCATATCAGTTTGATCTGTTTCTCTCCAGGTATCTAATAATTGCCTGATCTAGTGCTGTGCATATAATAGGTGCTCAATAAATATATGCTTAACACATGAAAGCTCTCTTCTTTTTAGGGTTTAAAGATATGCCAATGACGTAAATATCTGACTTTTCCATCTCCACTAGGAGAATTCTCAGTAGACTGATTTCTTAGGCATCTTGACAACCATTTACATCATGAAATATATTGGGTTTTTTTTTTAATTTTTGCAACAACACTGTAATTGATTTTCTTTCTATATCTTTTACCATGCCTCCCTTTTACATTGAATCCTCTCCTGCTTTTCCTTAAAAGTAAATATTACTCAGTTTCATTCTTAGGTCTTCCCTCTCTCTCTAAAACATCATACCCAGGAGTTTCCATTTATTCCAAATTCCAAATTTCAAGTGAGGTAATAAGTGGTCCCCCATTGATATCAACACATTCAACTAACTCTGGATACCACCCCTTGGCTATTCCATAGTTATCACAAATATAACAGCTCCATGAATTTGTCAGCTTTTCCCAATTCTGTTCCTGCTTTTGTATTCCCTTCCTGCTGCACCATCCATCAAGTCCTACAAACCAGGCATTTATAAGACATTAACTTTTTTTTTTTTGCAGTACACGGGCCTCTCTGTTGTGGCCTCTCCTGTTGCGGAGCACAGGCTCCGGACGCACAGGCTCAGCGGCCATGGCTCACGGGCCCAGCCACTCTGCGGCATGTGGGATCTTCCCAGACCGGGGCACGAACCCGTGTCCCCTGCATCGGCAGATGGACTCTCAACCACTGCGCCACCAGGGAAGCCCTATAAGACATTAACTTTTGACTTCACCTGTTCCTTCCATCCTGTCCCACCAACAAGCATCTAATCTGTGACTGAATTCCACTAGTTCTACTCCTTAAGGAACTGTCACATCCATTTCCATTCCTGTAGTCACGGCCCCACTAAAGACCGTATTTATTTTCTACATGGTTTGTTTAAAAAAGTCTTCTAACTATCCTTCTTGCCTCCATTTGTACTACACTGTCCAATTTGTTCCCTACTTGGCTGCTAGGATTTTACTTATACCATGCAAATTTGGCTGTGTAATGAGCTGTCTTCAAAATCTTCCTCATGAGTAATATTTCCTCATACTTTGAGGATATAATCCAAACTCGGTAAATGAGAGCCTCTATCATCTCTCCCCTATCACTCCAGCCCATCTTTAAACAGTAATAATAATATTTGTCATTGTACGTACCTGGCACTGTTGAAATGCTGTCATACGCTATCTTATTTACTCTTCCTATCAACCCTAGGAAGTGGGTTTTAAGACCACTGCTTTTATAAGTAATGTTCCCAGGGATAACTAACTTACCTAAAATCACAGGATTAGAGAGTGACAGGGTCAGGGTCTAAAACAGGTTCCGACTAACTCTCAAGTCCCTGCTCATAACCACTATCCTACTCTGTCCTCCAAATTCCCTTCTCACCCCTCCCCACCCCGTCTCTTCTCTACTCTTTCTCTTTCTGCTCTCAGCTCTAGTCTAGCAACTTTCAAGCCTGGAAGCACATTAAGATCTATAATCACCTGGGAAGGCTTTAAAAGCTCCAATGGCCTGGCTTCACTCACCCCTTGAGATTCCTATGTAGTTGGTGGGGGGTGGCGTCTAGGCCTCAGTATTTTTAAAAGCAGCCCAGGATTTTCTGAGGTGCAGCCAGGTTTGAGACCTACTGCCTACCAAAACTAAATTGTATATAGTTGCACCAAACATCATGTAACCTCTATTATCTCTGATCGCAGTGACTGTAATTTTTTTCTCCCCATGTAACTGCCTATACCTGATGCCAAGCTCCCTGCAGGTGGAAGTCATGAACCACCTAAATTTATGACTGACATGTGGCTGTCAGGCAGTAGGCCCGCAACAGTAACTTGTAACACAAAGGCATAAGACTTGTTAATTGCTCTTACAAACACTTTGTAGGAATTATTAATATAAGTACTGAAAGATAATATTTTGAAGTTCCTTGAATTTCTCAAAACCTAGAAAAGAATAAAAGTCCTGAAAAGAACAATTTCAATACATGAAATTACTTATGCATTAAAAAGTCTGTTTCCTCCTAAGGAAGGGAAAGAAAGCTCTCACTTACATAAGAGCCAAAAAGTTGGTTTTCAAAGTTTTGTAGTGATTAGCATAGGCTAGATTGATCGAGTAAGGTAATAAAAGTCGACAGAGAAATCTTATTTTCTAGATAAGATCCTCCCTTCAGATAAAGCAGACCTTAAACATCACACCTTTATACTATTTTCCCCCAGTGACACTACATTTTCCTAATGATTAGTTATATAATCACTGCAAAATTAAAATATCATACTACTTGGCAATATCATACTATTTATAACTGTTTATCAGTAAACCAATTTAATATTATTACTGATACAATCATTTAAGTTTCTACTACTGTTTAAGTTATTCATATAATTTTAAGAAAAAAGAAATTTTAGACGCTTCTTTCCATAAGGTTTTATTAAAACTTTAGTAAGAATCTAAAAATTCTGTGTCTCTACTATTATGTGAAAAACAAATCTAAGTTATAGTATTTCAAGGAGTGATTCCGTGGGTGGATAAAATACAAAAGAATATAAAGAGAATATGAATGCCCACATAATAAAAATTAATCATGGTGAATTGCTTTGGGGAGAATCATACACTTGACCCACACTGAAGACTGAAATATTAATCCATTTCTATGACAGAGATCAAGCTTCATAGCCGCTTTTTATCCTCCTCATAATAGAAGCAACAGTTGTAAACCATAAAGTTATAGTTCAAACAATGCCCCCCTAAGACTTCGAATTTATTATAGCATTCATCTCCAAGACAAAAGACCTGGTGTAGGAAAAAAGCTCTTTTTAGCAAAAAGCATAGTTGTTATTTATGGCTCAGATGCAAAGAATGAGTTTGGGGAATTTATCAGAGATGAAGGTATGAAATGTTTTAGCTTGTTCTTCTCTCTCTAATCCATAAACCATTTTCTCAGCCACCCAAGTGAATTCTAATGGAACAGGAATGATGAAATAATATTTTCCTAGCCCTTTAACACTTTTTCTTCTGTGTAAGTTTCAATGAGATGAGAAGAATGTGATTTCTTAAAATTAAGGATATTTTAAGCAGCAAATAAGCAATATTCTCCAATAACATATAATTTAGTCTCCTAAGCAAAATTTAGCCTTTTTAGTGATAGTTTATTTTCTATGTGTTTAAGTCTTGAAATTCCTATTATTACTATTGGTGTTATTATGGGCTATCATATAATTAAAATTTCAGAATAAGTATATTTTCATTAAAATTATTTCAATAATATAACCCTCAGCATTCCCTCCTAATGATGCTAATGGGTCAATCATGATACTATATTTCTTTTATTTCAATGTTCTTAATCATTAGATATATTTACAGCATCACTCTCTTTGAAATAAAACACGCCATAACCAAAACAAAGATGTCTTATAGGTCACCTATTGTCCATCTTCTCTTTGTGGAATGAGTATAAGGCCCCAAAACGGATGTCATTTCTCTAATGACCAGGCCAGGGAGAAGCTCCATGAAGGTAGGAAGGAGTGGAATATGCCAAGATGTAATGAAACTTCATTCTTCATACTTAAATATTGCTTTTCTTAAGGTGAAAACACATTCAATAAATGTGATTGGAAAAAAATAGAAAATGTATAGTACTTGCCCTCAAGAAAGTAAAATATTTACAGTTTATACAGTTTTTAAAGTCCTATAAAGAACAGTTCCATGATCCTGAGCACAATGAGTGAGCTACACAGATGCCATTTGTTTTTTTTTCTTTCCTAATTCAAAAAAGACAAGTAATTTTAGAACAAAATAAGGCAGCTGGAATAAAATATGGAATAATCTTTAAGCAGAAAACCTTTCCTGGCATTGTTTGATAGATGTTATACTACTTCTATTGTTTGCCAAATTCCATTTAAATTGTTGAAACAGCTCAAGGAAAATGTGGACTCTACCTGGACAGTTTTTTAACATCATAATTAGTGAAATTAAGAACAAGCCACCACTGAGTTACTTGTCACTACGTATTTCAATTGCACACTTGCTGACTGTTGGTGCTTTTTGTCTTCGTTTTGATACTATGATTCCTTTGCCACAATTTTCATTTGTATTAGACTACTTGACAGAAATAAAAGTTATTAATTAGTTTCTATGGTGACCTGTGCATTAAACATCGCTGTTCTTTAAGATTTGTAAATACATTCCAACTTAGTATTCAGAATGCAACATGTATAAGCATTCAATACAAATAGTGTGCATTTGTTTGCAGTTAAGATAGAATAGGGACTTGAGCTAGATGACATAATTCATTGGAGTATACAGTGTCAGTGGAAGATGCCCTAAATTTGACATCTATGTGCTATATACTCAACATATTTAAAGCCACACATCTTTCTAAATTTTTTTCTAACCGCTTTAAGATTTGATACAAACATTCCACGCAGAATATCTTACTTAGTCTTCTAGGCTCATTTTAGGTGCAAAGCGCTAAAAATGGACCCTTCCCATTTTGCCTATAGTTGGTACTTTTTTTTTTTTTTTTGCGTTACGCGGGCCTCTCACTGTTGTGGCCTTTCCCGTTGCGGGGCACAGGCTCCAGACGCGCAGGCTCAGCGGCCATGGCTCACGGGCCCAGCCGCTCCGCGGCATATGGGATCTTCCCGGACCAGGGCACGAACCCGTGTCCCCTGCATCAGCAGGCGGACTCTCAACCACTGCGCCACTAGGAAAGCCCCATTTTTTTTTTTTGTACTTTTTTAAAAATAGTAATTCTCAAACTTGTGTGTGCAGTAGAAACACCTGTGGAACGTCTTTAAAAATATGAATTTCTCAGTTCCACCTCCAGATTGTGAAATTCAGTGTATCTAGGATGAGCCCAGTGAATCTACACTGTCATCAACCACCCTTGTTGATTGTGATATTTACTTTGTTAGGGTCATTTTTCTGAAAAACAGAATGTAACCTGGATGCTCTGTTACCAAATGTAGTAAATGAGACAAATTATCAGATTACCAGAATAGCATGATTTTAGTACTCTTGTGAAAAATTATTCTTTATATCAAAGATATAAAACTCACACTTCTCACAGTACTACTCTAATTTTACCTTTTTTGGAGCAATAAATGATAATCTTCAGAAAGAAATCTCCCAGGAAGACCAAATATATCAGTTATTGATTGAAATTAATAGCATGCAGCATGATCCTACGCATAAAGCCCTTTCACAAAAAGCAGATGATTTACATGGAAAAAGAGGCTAAATTTTACTATCCACTATTTTCTACAGACAATATTCTTTCTCCATCATGGGAAAAGCAAGCTATAATACATTATGCTTTGGAATTCTAATCAGAAACCTATAAACAATGAATAACTTACAAATGCCCTTCAGTGCATTAGAATACTTTTAGTACAGCTTTAAAATTTTAAATCAATTCTGCCATTCACTCCAGGTTATTTATCTTCAATTTCTCCATATTTTAAATGTCACTATGTCATATTAAGTAATAAAAAGTTTAAAAGATTATAACCTGAACTTGGCAGATATTCACTTCATTACTAGGCCTGAAATCCTTGGCTTTTTCCATTTTCACTATCAACTAGAGTCTTCCTTCTGGCTTTTGTTGTTTCATTCTTGAATGTAATGAAATCTTCACATTCATTGAACAACCTAGAGTATCATAATGTTGTTTTAAGTCAATTCTAATAGCAAGTCAATGGCATTTAAAACATTTGGTTCTTAACCAGACTTTTTTGTCACTTATTTTAAAAACTACTTTCTGCTAGTCTAAATTGTCCCTTAATTCCATCAATTATGACATTTATAAGTCCCATAATCCAGTAACATTTCATTTTCTCCAATTTGAAGCTCAAGAAGGAAAGAAGATTGATTTTTATATGTGCTCTAGGTACAAATTATAACTAAATTATATAATAAGCTTTATTATAAGAAAATGAGCTATACCAAAATATGCTTGGTTGGCAAATATAATTTCTTTTCTCAAAATGCCCCTCTAAAATAAGTGTTGTTTTCATTAACTTTTCCCCCCTTGTAATGGCAATATGAATCTATGTTAACTAAAGCTAATAAAATCCATGTAAATATTAGCAATTCAGGACTGAAAATTTTATGGAAATAAAACTATGGACAGAATAGCCAGGTGCCTCTGTCCAATATAATACAGATCTTTCCTTGACTACACGTTTTTGCTGTAACACTACTCTCATTAGATTGGAATTTGTGTTAACTTCCCTGTACCAGGACTTACTAATAGGATTGCTAGCAATTATTATACTGAAATGAAATCAGCACAAACTATTAGATCTGTTTAAACAAGTTAAAAATAAACCTTGATTAAATGTTCTTTTATAAGAAGCTGCTCATTAGGGCTACATGGCCTTCAGAAAAATTGGTGTTTCATTAACATCAAAGGATGTATTGCGTTTAAACTCCCTAGCCTAAAAAGTTACATACAAAATAAAGTTTTAAAACTATTTTAGATAATGAAATTTTAGAAAAGATCTTACTTGTGGTTCTTGGTTTAGTCAGTTGAAAGAAATATACTCTTAAGGTTGAGGAGTATTAATAATGAGATAACAAAGAACATCATCACCAAAAGCAAAAAAAAAAAAAAAAACTCAAAAAACATTTCCAGAATGATCGAATAAAAAATTTCTTCTAAGTTGAGATACACCCTGCCATGAAATAGTTGAATTAAAAGGTCCTTTGACTTTTTAAGTGCAAATAAGAATCCACTTTTGCAATAAATCAGTAACTTTTGAACCACAATAGTACTTACAAAACTCTAGAAAGTAGAAGTGTACCATTCTAGAAAGTCAAAATAACTTTTCCCCTTATAACAATGAATCAGTAAACTACTATTACCTGATCTGGTGGAATTATTATGTTTATGATAGATAACCTAAAACAATTAGGGTATAGTGTTGGTAAATGTTAAGTATATGGCCTGCAAACTTATAGAAAGGATCTGGGTGAATTTTTTGTAATTTTCCACCTTCCTATCTCCACACCATTAAGTGCACACATGCAAGAGTACTCACACACACACATACACACACACACACTCACACACACGTTTTATCCCACTAGAATAATGTTAATATTAGTTGCATAAAGATAAATGTTAGTTGAATAAAGGTGGACATCATGGCTGAGGGTGAGTAAAGGATGAAAAAAAGTCTATGCCAGAATTAGACAACCAATTAGATTATCAAAAAAGTCGAAATTCGCAAAAATAGACTAAAGTTAACAAAATTGGTCCATTTAAAGATTATAATTTACTAGAGTGTTCAAGCGTTTTTAAAAAAAGGATTTCATTTTTCTGAACAGTACATGTATTATCCCGAACAAGCCATGCCATAATTACTTCTGTAATTTAATCTCTTCATATAGACTGATATCCTCTACAGTGTACTTGTCCCTTGCCTACACAGTAATATGAATATGTTCTGGTTTTTTAAAGGAACAAACTTTCTACTTTAAGTAATTATTATTCCTCAATTAAACATACTAAGGCACAGACAATGAATTCTTTATAAATCTGTGAGCATGCCTAAAAGCAACAAAATCACACTTTTGTTAAAGCATTTGTGTGTATTTTGCACAATTTTTAAAAGTTTAACCTCTGTAGATCAATGTGCTTCCTTAAAAGACTTTAATAAATTAAAGTGCAGAGAGCTTTTTTTCACCAGGCAGAAAAAGCTGATGAGACAGGTTTAGTTTAATCTCAGGCAATAGAAGTCATTAACCATTCTCCCAGGGATTAAAATATAGCTTGCCCTTTTCTTCTCTCACTTATCATTAGCATCACTTTAATCTCCTAGCGTTTCACACTGCTATTTTAATCATTACTTACTGCCTTTTGACAAGTGCAGAACATGCTTTTTCTCATTGAGGCAATATCCTGGTTTTAGCTGACAAATGTAGGACATAATGTAAAAATATCAAAGTGACATCTCTTAAACACACCTTCATCATAAAAATCTCTAAAGTTACAATATTCCTTTGTCTAGCATTCCAAGAAAATTATCATTTGAAAGGTTTATGTCTTAAACAAAGAAAAAAGTTTCTTCTAAATACAACAAAAACTAGTTTGGAAAAAATATTAAACTGAGTCAATTAGAGCCCCAAATAGTCACATAAATGTTATTCTTTCACTCTAAAATAGTCAGGAAATTTTCAGTATTTACAAAAACAGTCTTTTGTTTCAATATAACTTTAGTAACATAATATACAATATTGAAATGGCTACTCTATTACCATTTGCTTTACAATCACATTATGTAATATGTAGAACCTAGGTTGAACCAAAACAAAATGCTACAATGATTATGCCTAATTCTACTATTCTGTAATACCCACCATATGTCTGCTCAGCCCAAAATAGTAAGCAATTCATAAGAGAAAATTTAGGTTGAAATAGCAATAATTATAACTATATTAATATGCAACATTTGAAAATCTATTTAAAGTGTTACAACTGAACTTTTTGCTACATTTTCTAAATTGTTATTTTAGATAAAAGAAAAAACCACATGATGCTTGTTAATGTTCTTTTATCTAAGGACATTTAGTTTAGTTTACAGAATCACATAATTTAATCTGCCTAAACCTGTAGTAGATAAGAAATTTGGAACAAGTCTCTTGGGATTCAGGAATTTTGTTTTATACTGTCTGTAGATAAAAATATTATAAATATGAGAATATATTCTAGCATCTATATAATATCCTATTTTAACTCAAAAGTAAACCAATGAAATATTTGGTAATTATAACATCCAACTTTTAAGACCAAAGCACCAATTTTTTGGTAACGATCACTCACACTTGGCCCCAAGCCCTTTAATCTAGTCCATCTGTAATGATCTCATAGTACTTTCAACCATTATTTAACCGTTAGAAGAAAAAATATGTTGCACTATATGTTTCGACAATAAAATCCCCTCTTAAGCTTCACAAAGCAGAACAATTCATTATTTGATCTCTTTCCAGGTTCAAAGTCTGTCTTATTACAGTACTTCAAAGAAATATGTAATCAAAGACAAACAGCTGTGAAAACAATCTTTTATTACTTTATTATCATTGAGGATATATCTTTGGAGTAAACCAATGGAAATGGCATACAAATAATCTCCATTAAAGTTGTTGTTTTGCATTTGTTCACAAACTATGCACATTTGTCTTTAAGGCTTTAATTTCACTTACTATAAATAGAGTAATGGCACAGTCCAGTCACTCTATTGTCTGTCCAAAAAAAAAAGACCACAAAAGAACAATGACAACAACAAAGAGTGATGGGGGGGGTGAACTGGGAGATTGGGATTGACATATATACTAATGTGTATAAAATAGATAACTAATAAGAACCTGCTGTATAGCACAGGGAACTCTACTTCACTTCCCTGTACAGTAGAAACTAACACGACACTGTAAAACAACTATACCCCAATAAAAAAATAAAAAATTTAAAAAATGTAGAGTTGAGGTTTTTTTAAAAAAAATTTAAAAAATAAAATAAAATAACCACTTAGAGTTAAGCCTGTGAAAAGTTAGTAGCCTCCACCCCAATCACCTTGTAAGTACTAGGTGCTTGCTACCCTGCTCTAGCTCCTGCTGGCTTGTGACCTGGGGTGGAGGGCTGTCCTTCCCCTGGCTCACTGTATCCCCTTGCTTCTGAAATCTGTAAGTAATAAATCTTTTAAAATTAATTTTTGTTGGAGTATAGCTGCTTTACAATATTGTGTTGGTTTCTGCTGTACAGCAAAGTGAATCAGTTATACGTATACATATATTCCCTCCTTTTTAGATTTCCTTCCCATTTAGGTCACCACAGAGCATTGAGTACAGTTCCCTGGGCTATACAGTAGGTTCTTATTAGTTATCTATTTTTGTAAGTAATAAATCTTATGACTCTAAAAAACAAAACAAACAAACAAAAAAAACACAAAGCAAGCTGCTCTAATGTCAAACAAATGTTTTTAATAAACACATTTTCAAAATGATATTCGGTGGTGTGACTCTCTGGGTTACCAGTACCCTGAAGTAAAATCATATTTTCAGATGTTCGTGCTAATCAGTGAGAATTGCAGTACTGTTCAACTACAAATTGGTATAGATAACTAGAATTTATACCGTAAATGTACCATGTATAGTCTACTATGAGAAAAAGTCAGAAAATCAAGCAATTACCTTCTAAGATGGTAAAAATTAATTCCATATTTTGCACATTACACAATAATCTGGTCCTGTCTCTACTTCATAGAATGGAGGCTTTCTATCATCAATATGCAAATAGACTTGAAAATATAACATAAAGTGTTCTTTGGATGGAAATGACTCCCTTTATCTGCAGGCTGTAAGGCACTCTGCAGGTGTCAGAGTGAAAGTGATGATGTTCTTTCCCACTACAATTTAAAAAAAATTTTTTTTTAATGTGGGAAGTAAAAGGAACAAACATCTCTTGACTGCATATTATATGACAGAAACCTGGTACATTATTCCATTTTGTTCTGACACCATATCTCTGAAGAAGTCATTACTATCCACAGTTTACAGATGTAGAAAGTTAAGCTAAAAAGCTGAATAACTTTTGACCTGTTCCTGGGTTAATCTAACTCCAAGTCAATGTGCTCTTGCATTAGACTTGATGCTATCCATTCTAGAACAAACTTTCCAGGTATGTGTCCTCAAATACTCTTGAAAGACACTACAGTCTAACAAATCCAACTTTTGTTCAGAAAACTGTAAGGCATGATTCCACAGCCAGGAACAAAATGGGTCACTATAACTTTCTACAAAAGTAAACTGATGATTCATCAACACAGACCACAATTAGGAAGACCACTGTGTCTAGGTCTCTACAAATATATTGCCAGACCAAGAGCAATATGGAATCTGCACCATTACTCTCACCAAAAGATATGACTGAAAGATGGTGTAAATGTGGTACAACATACTGACAAACGTCAGAAAATGGACAGACAACAGTAATTATCATGGGACTATGGCCATACAGGCAAACTAAGTAATTAAGCTTGTGACATGAATTTTGAAAAGATAATGGTATGTCCACTTCACTGTTTGCTGTCTCAGTATAATCAAGAAAAGCTTTAAGATCTTTGTATCTATTTGAGCCTCTCTCTATAAATATAGTTAGGTAGCTAGCTAGCTAGATGGATGGATAGATATGGTTAGATAGATATGAACATACACATACAAACACATACATACATTTGCTATCCTATAGGAAGTTGTTTTCTATTTATATGCAACATGGTCTTAGTTGTAAAATGTAAAGTCTGAAGTGAATATAGTTGTGGCAGACTTCCCTTTGTGATGTTAAGGTTATCTGAAGGCCACTATAAAAAGGAAAGGAAAAAAAATGAAGCAACAATAGGTAGTATATAGAAAGAATTTCATTAATTTTTTTTTCATTTCAGGTAAACATAACTAAAAACTCTTAAACCATAATAGCTTAAACATTGTATTCTCTCTTTTAAATAGCAGTATAAAAATACAAAATTCCTAGAGACTCTTTGGCCAGCCAAGTGTAAGGATAATGAAGGAAGCAGAATTGCTTATTTGAAGTACTGATCCTTCAACTCATAGTACAGCTCAGTTCAGTTTTACTGGTGGCTAAATAAACAGTATCAGACTTGGAAATGCATTTAATGCATGACTCAATTTCCATAAAAGTTAATTTCCTGACTTTCAGTTTGATTGCATCAGAAGTTACTCAGTAAAGGAGGGCAAAACAAAGCCAGTCACTCTAGCTTTGGAATAATTAAGCAGTAATTTGATCAAACATTTCCTTCCTTCCTGTGTATTTCTCAAAGTCACTATTACACTACAAATTTTAGCAGAAACATTTTTAATGGGCACAATCTATAAGGGAAATAATCCACAGTAAAATGTTTCACAATCAGGGTTGGCAGCACCATCGTGAGACCACATTTTACTGCTATTTTTAGGATGTATTCCAGATAAACCTTTGATTTTCAGGCTTTTGAATGGTCAGATTACAGGAGTGAGAGTCAACAGGACCAATTTTCACATACAAGCCCAATATAGAATTAAGTTTACATATTTATTTAATTATAACACTTAAGAAAAATTAAATAATGCAGTATTATAACTTTAGATGTTATTTTAATGCAATATTTTGTTAACATATTGATTTATAAAATTTTGATTATGTAATGCTATTCCAGTGTGTAATGTTATTCCAGTGTTTTTAGTCTGGATGATGCTATTATAAGTGATAAAGAAAGGGGGACTCTCAATCTTTGATTTCCTGGAGTCCTGGATCAGTTGCCTTTGGTAAAAATGTATTATTCATAAAATTATGTGAAACTGTCTTTACTGCTGCCTTCTAACTTTTTGGGGAGCACCTTCTTACATACCATTCCATTTCATTACTGAACAAAAATAAAAAGTATGTTTGAATCCTACTTGCCCACATTGGAAATTGCTGTTTCTTCTACCCCCCCAAATAAACCCTGCTCTTGCTTTTACTTTGCAACTCACTGGTAATTTTTTTTTTTTTAGTCTTCATTGTTCACCTCCACTAAATGACTTCTCATCTGACTTGATGTGTACAACTTGTTCTTCCTTCCTTATTCCCCACTCTCACCCTGTCTCAGAAATCTCAGAAGCCTTTTGGCCTATGATGCAAACATCTGATAAGCATCCTCAAAGCTCTCCAGGCCTAGGCAGTCTTTTTCTATCTTCATGATCAACTAAAATTTTACTGTTTGTTCTCTCAGCATCCCATAATTCCTATTAGCAAATGCATTTCACTGTCCTGCTTCCGTGATTTACAGCCATCACCCCCTTGTTATTTTCAGGTTCATTTCTTCAAATGGAGTAAATGGGAGCTCAGAGAGCATCTCCATCTTCTTCTGGGAGACAGAGCTGCATCATGACATTCAGGACTTGTAGCCTTGTCTCCACCAATCTGGTCTGTAACTTGAACAATGAGTCTCAGTCTCCTCATTAGTGAAATGGGACTAACGATACCTATAATACATCATAGCGTTATTAGGAAGATTAAATGGACAAAATTTTCAAATTTTTCATGGTGAGTTGTAGGCATTGACCAAACTTGGTATCATTTCCCCTGTTCTAGGAAAATCATGTGTGACTAAGAAAGGAACTGTGCTCAATTATAATACTCTAGATTTTTAACAAGCTGTGTGAATCTATATGTAATTATATAACAGAATGATGACATCTACACCTGTCCACTAGTTAAAAAATAAAAATTAATCCAAACTTGCAGATTGGGGCTATATTTTTCCCTAAGTTCTTTTTTTTTCACTAGACAAACTATAAAAGGCTCGCTGACCTCTGCCAGTCATTTAAAATTTTAAATGTTTGTGTATAATATTCCCATTATTCTCAACATTGGTTGAGTGTGTATGCAAATTATCAGTGAGTTATAAAATAAAACATTTATAATTGAACTGGACCTTATAAATCAATTAGGTAATCCTCTCAGTTTCCAACTGAGGACGCTTCATCCCAATACACTGGGCCACCTTAATAGCACTGGAAGCCGGATTTTTGACAATTAATCCACTTTTTTCTAATTTTTGATACTTTGATTTTTATACAACTCAAATGAAGTTATATTTTAAAGATATATACTTTACTCATCTTCACCTTTGACCACAGAGCAAATGTTAAAAGAATTAACTGAGCGATTTACATTTTCAAATTTCCCCTCAGTGATAAATGGGAACACTCAGTAGTTCTTTAATGAATATTCTGTGGATTATAGCTCTACAATGTTGACCAAATGCCTCCAATTTTAAGAAAATTTTAAGTTTAGAAATTTAGTAAAAGCCCTAGCTTTCAAAAGACATAATTTGTTTTCTTATAATAAAGCCTATTTGTATCTTGTATCTGACAAAAATTTCTTTTTATAATAAATTAAAGAAATGTAAACTACAACTTTTCCTCTACTGATTTATATAGATATCATCTCTCTTAAGATACGAAGAACCTCCCAGAACTGCATGTATTTATCAAGTCCACTTAAAGAATGTTTCCAATAAACATAACTTGGAATAAATTTCCCCCGTTATACTCCATAAGCTTGTTATCTTAGGAGGAACACTGGTCTAACATGCCATTCATTTATCATATGATTACTAAAGGAAGGTGGATAGGTGAAAGTTGGAGTTTCGTGTGGTATTTAATTTTAGCACTCCAAATGAACAGATTTAGAAAAGGAAGTTGTTCCTATCTTTCAGCAAAATTTTGATGCCATTTTACAAAATTTAGCTTTGATGCCTTTTCTTTTGTCCCATCTAACAAACTTTCTTAAACTACAGGTACACTGAAAATACAAGTCTTTAACATATAAACAATGAGCTAAATACTTAAATATATAAAACAAGCAAGAATAAAAGTTTTGAGAATTAGATTTTGAATTTTATAAGAAAACTTGACTTCACCCACTCAGAGATATTTGAAAAAGAACAGCTATATGTTAACAACTAACATTTTAACATCATAATTATATTTTAACTGCTCATATTTTAATATCATAATTTAGACAATAGGATGCAGAAAATGGTAAGGCATAGTTTGGTTAAGGCACTTCTTTGGGCCTCTTTGTAATGAATTAATCCTTGCAGAGTGCTGTGCATACAACTCAGACCACATTAGAAGCTCAATTGATGAAAATAACAAAACAAGACAAAACCAGTTCTATTTCATGGAGCCATAGAGTTACTTGTTTTCCCTCTACTTTTCCTCCTTTCCCCTTTACTCCCAGGTAACTCTACTGAAGTCTTCAAAATGCAGCAAAATCTTCTCCCTGTCTCCCTCCTTCCCATCTCTGGCCACCTCTTCTCAAATGCAACCACCCATTTTTGTGTTTCCTGTTATGCAAATCTTATATCATTGGTAAAATTTATATCAAATACTGCCTTGTATTAAAGTTATTAGTATACTTATGAATCTTCCATAAGAATCGCTGAGTCAAGAACTGTCTTAGACATCTATGTACATCACTTTTCCCCCATAGTTCTCATGTGTGTTAATTGAATTGACTTTCTTAGTTTCCCTCTCATATCTAACAATCTTAGGAAGAGTGAGATATTTATTTATGATAGTTATTAGTGCATGTTTGAAATTTAGATAGTGTAAAAAATATGTATGATCAGGCTGTGCTATTGTAGGGGGCGGGGATGAGTTTGTTAACCAAAATCAAAATTATTTTATCTAATTCCTTCCAAGTAAGAGGAATACTTTTACCAACATTTAAAAGAAAAAAACACAACTTCTTCAAAATCCCCCAAGCCTATTACAAGAAGAATCAATAACAAGAGACTGGTTGACAAGTAAAGGACAGGATCAAAGATAACAAAGCTGTTGCTTCATATCTGGTCAGTCAGTGGCTATACATACAAACACACACACATGCACTTGCACACAGAAAGGAGGTAGGATATTATCACCAGAAAGATTAGAACATGTAAGAGATTCTTGGATCTAACACTCAAAGGTAAAGATGTCTAAAATTCGATCCTTCGTGATGCCTTCATGAAAAAATAAAAGGCAACAACACCAACAAAAACTAATGCAAACTAGCTAATCACTATCAATTTGCACTCTCATTCTCAGCCTAAACTTTCAAATTAAGTTCTAGAAATGGGATTTTAAATTTTCCTACAGACAAGAAACAGTTGAAACTTAGTTGGTATTATATAAAAACAAGATCAAGACCTCTACTTATATTTTCCTATCAGAGGATAGACAGAGATCCCCAAATGTAAGATAAAAGAATTTAAACAATCATTATAGAAGGACTGAATTAATTTAATATCTACTGAGCTGTTCTGGCTCAGATATTGTTCCAGGTAACCAGAGTACAGACATGACAACAGACAGTACCTGCCCTCTGGTGCACAACATTTAATAAAAAGGGCACAGGAGAATAAACGGTTAGGACAGATTATAAGAGCAGCAATTGAAATTTAAATACCTTTCTATGCTATACTTAATTCCTGCTCAGAGTAACTGGGCAGGAAAAGTTTCACAGAGAAAATGTCACTGGAGCTGGCATTTGAACAATGAATGGAAGAAAATATCAAGGAAAGACACAAAATGTAATTTAGGTTATATTTAAGGATGATTTGTTTTCCTTTTGAGAGGCATAAAAATGGAAACAAGATAATATTAACCCTACTGTATTTACTGACTAACATAAGGTTGGCTCTTACCCTGGAAGATGGAGGAGAGGTTCCCCAAGGTAAAGTAGCAAAACCCAAAGTTAATATAAGTATTAGCACAGAAGTAAGAACGTAAGGACAACAATATAGTAAATTTAATTTTTTTAAAGGTGACATATACTTGAGCATAATATTTGGATTTGTAATGGTGATATCAAGTATATGAATAAATAAATAAATAATATATGCAAAAAGTATATTTTCACTGACTTCCAATCTCTTATGTTTAAGATGTTTTTTAACTACTAGAACTTCAATTTGTAGGCAAAACAGTGCCTGTTCCATAAATATGCTCAAGAAACTGTTTCAGTCAATGCCTAGAAAATGGGTAATTGGGTAAATGTAGTACTAAAATAAAAATGGAACAAATATGGTGCTCATGTAAGAAAGAGAACATGGAAATTTTAAGGCCAGAGAGTTGTCGGGAATATATTTTAGCTCTAAATTGGTACACAAAATGGTCTATTTTCCCTTATGTTTATGAGATTTATGCTCACTCTAAGAAAACAGAATATATTTGGGTTAACATACTGGGCTCTGTCACTTTCTACTTCTCTCAAACTATCTCCAATCTTCCAATCTTTTGAATTCAATCACTGCAATTATACCAATTCTCTTAGACATCCACTGCCCTCTCCTACCCTTTCTCTACATATTTGAATTCATCTAGACATGCTCATTAGCCAAAGACAGTTTTGTCATTATGAAGTACTAGAAACAGAGATAAATCCCCTGAAGATTTTCTGATCCATTTCTTGACCTATTTAAAAAAATAATCAGGTTCCCTAGCCTTCATCATAAAGAATTTCTATCATAATAAAAGGGGCTGATAAACAGAATAGCCATTTGCTGAATTATCTAGATCTGTTCCAAGACTTCAGCAATATATGGATCCTAATTGACAACTTTCTTCCTTCTGAAATAAATAAGTAGAGTGATGGTAAACAGAAAAAGGAGGAACTTTAAGAAGTATTTACTAAACCATATAATGGGATTCCAGGAAAATAAAATATGCTAAAAGAGTCCTTTGAACTCCCTAAAATACAATTCATTCCTTATTTTCAATATTGACAGTCTAAAATATGAGCGTTTTGAAACACAAAATTAATAAGGGTCCAATTAGCTCTTGAATTCTCAAACTTAAATATATATACTCCTCAAAATTAAGAAATCCTGTTATATCTTTATTTGCCTCAATTGTATGTTATTTTTCACTAATTAGGAAGAACAAAATTAGGGAAGTATGCCTCTCTATGTTATCTGTTAGCTAATAATTCAATGAAAAAAATAAAACTAAAACAAAAATGCTGTTAGGACCCAAATGTGATTGCTGTAAACATTTAAAAATCACCATCCTAAAGCCAACCCAAAAAAGTACCCAGTGTTCAGATACATATTATGCATTTAAAATAGTTTTTAGAAGGTTCCCTTTATATTACTAACCAGTTTAAAGATAATAAAGCAAGAATAGTCTTCCTGACGGTGTTTTTAATAACAATCATATCTGCCTTATAATGTTAATGTGTTCTTAAAGCCATGTGTACTCTTGTATCAAGGAGATGTTTTCACTTCATGTGTTGGATCACTGCTTTTCAATATAGCTGAAAAGACTCTGTTGACTGGGTTCAGCTCATTGCACAAAGCGTGAAAGGCCCAGTGATTACTAATGAGAGAGAACGGTCAGAGTTAAAATCCATAATCCCAACCTCTAGAAAGGTATCTTCACATTTTCCGTTCAGCATCTTCCTTCTCTTCAAATACTCAAATTCCTAACATCTCCTCTTTTCCTCTCTAATCAACCAAAAAATCCTATACTATTTCCTACCATGAATTTTTCCATGGTGTCTACACACCTATCCATCAAAAATGCCACTGCTATCTCTGGATTAAAATGGTCCCTCTCTCAACTCACTTGCAGACAAGTAACAAAGATCAGACAATTCAGGAAGTACCGTGAGGTGCAGGCACTTGTGAAGAAAGGCTTGGAACAGAGCAAGTATGAGTATAAGGAGGCTACAGGAGAAGAAAAAACAAGAAGAAAAGGAATACAGCTTATGAATGGAAAAGTTAAGAAGGCAGCAGAGAGCCTAAGACACCAAGATTTAAGAGTAAACAATAGAAATAAAATACAGCCTTGCAAAATAAAATATATGCTTGAGTAATCCATTTCAGTCAGAATAACAAGACATAGGTTTTAAAAAACACAATTAGTTTATGTATATATACATAAAGACATTTAAGCCTCAAACAATAAACAAGCATTGTTGTGAATGAAGATCAGTAGAGCTTCCATATTTTTTTCTTTTTTTTTTTTTATCCAGAATTGTCCTTTAGTTGTCGTAAAGCAATATTCCGAAATGTTTTGGGGGACAAAGGTAATCTAATTCATAAAGTTGTATCTATACCCAGTTTCTAATGGTAAAATAAGTCTTTTTTTGTGGTACGCGGGCCTCTCACTGTTGTGGCCTCTAAGTCATTTTTAAACTTCCTTTTAGCATCCTCTCTATTCTGTTAATCTAGTAGAGGCTCCTCCTAACTTTGGTCTTTACTATTTTCTTTTTACATCTTCATTGGAGTATAATTGCTTTACAATGGTGTGTTAGTTTCTGCTTTATAACAAAGTGAATCAGTTATACATATACATATGTTCCCATATCTCCTCCCTCTTACGTCTCCCTCCCTCCCACCCTCCCTATCCCACCCCTCTATGTGGTCACAAAGCAACGAGCTGATCTCCCTGTGCTATACAGCTGCTTCCCACTAGCTATCTATTTTACCTTTGGTAGTGTATATATGTCCATGCCACTCTCTCACTTTGTCACAGCTTACCTTTCCCCCTCCCCATATCCTCAATTCCATTCTCTAGTAGGTTAGTGTCTTTATTCCTGTCTAACCCCTAGGTTCTTCATGACATTTCTTTTTCTTAAATTCCATATATATGTGTTAGCATACGGTATTTGTCTTTCTCTTTCTGACTTACTTCACTCTGTATGACAGACTCTAGGTCCATCCACCTCATTACAAATAGTAGAGCTTCCATATTTAAGATACATTGAAATTGAAAATGTTAAGTAGATTCTATTATTGCCTTGTATCCTATCAGGATGAAAAACACAGAAAGTGGAAGCAGACATGGCAGCTATAGCTTCAAAGCCAGTGAAGGTGAAGTATACTTTGTCAGATGGGAAGAAAATTAAAATATTCATTTCAGATGTACGAATTCAAGCACATCACTTGTATGCTCAGAAAGTCAAAATAGAAAGTGAAAGGTTAATAAAACTAGATGTTTATAACTTAGCTGAAAATGGCATATATGTAAATAATTAACATTAACTCCAGAAATATCCTTCAGAATATATATTTTAATCATAGATAGATAGATAGATAGACTAGAAAGACACCTAGAATGCCTAAGAAAGGGCACAAATTAATATTTTTTTGTTTACTGGTTATACTAAGTATAACCTCTTTGCTCTGAGGACTGAGCCTCTTCATGATATTTAGAATCAGGGCACAAATTAATATTTTTTTGTTTACTGGTTATACTAAGTATAACCTCTTTGCTCTGAGGACTGAGCCTCTTCATGATATTTAGAATCAGATATTTTATAAACTGGGTTACATAAAACTTCCACAAGAATTTCAGGTGGAAAAACATTAAGGCTTTCTCTTGTTTCTTCCTTTCTGTTTATTGTGCGTGGTAAATTGACAATACTTATTTAAACACTTTTTTTTTTTTTAATCTGACCCTTTTCTTCCTGGACCAAGGAATTTTCTCCGTCATAGAGTAATAGAGCTTGAAAACTTCAGCATCAGCAGGGAAGGCAGGCACTCCTTAGCCAGCCACTGTGAGAGAGAGAAAATGCAATTAAGGCTCCCACCAGGGAGAGAGAACTAAACAAAACCTGTGTCTTCACACAAGAGCCTTTTCTTCCATGCGAACTACAAGGCCTCAAATCTTGTTGGTGAGATGCTAGCATTTAGGACAACACACTTTCAGATTTTCTCACAGCAGATCAAAGTAAATAATGCAAGGGCAGCAAACAAAAGGGAAAACTCCAGTGTGCTTACATTAAAAAGAGATTAGAGGGGACTTACAAGTGATTGAAGGAATAGATGACATTTTTAAAAACATAAAACCCAGATCTTTAAGTACAGCTGGCAAATAAAGTCTAGTTGTGTTACTTTAGCGAGAGTGACAAACCACAAGGGACTTAACATCAGTGTGAAATTTACAAAAAGGTAATTTTATTTTAATATGGTATTTTCGACATCTAAAGTTATACCCATTCCTGTTCTTCCCTTCCCAGGTCTTAGGATTTTCAGCCGAGACTCATGACAACTGATAAAGGGAGCCATTAAAGTTATGAGCCTTCTCAAATCAGTGCCACAGAATATGCAGAGCACTCTACGGACTGGAGATGTGGCACCGCTCCACTTCCCTCTTTCTCCTGAGGACAGTAATCTGTCATAAAAGCAGCTCTCCTCCTTCATAGCAAGGCAACAGCTGGAAACTCTTCTGCAATGTTAAATTTAGCACAAACCCTTTACCAGGCACTGAACTTAGTCTTGTGGGTCTGTTCTGCAGTCTTAAATGACTACTCCAGGGCCATAGTTTATCCTTTATTTTCGTGTAAAATTCTCATTGACTTTGGTGCAACTCTATAAAGGAAGCAAGGATCGAATATCATCCTTTAATGCCAAATTTACTACAGTTGAACAAAAAGAACGGAAATCTGGGAGGCCCGTGTCAATAAACAAAAGATAGATGTTTGGGAGACTTAATAACTGAAAGGACCTTCAAATAGGACTTTTTTTGAACTATTTTTTTGAAATAAAAGTGAGACAGTGGTGTCTAGAATTTAGCAATACTTAAACCAGTATTTATATAGTTTGCATAGTGTATATATTTAGTATATGGTACACGTACACATATATATAATAGAATATATTATACTATACACATATATAGTAGATGTATATAAATGTATTATACGTTTGTGTGTGTGTGTGTATATATATATATATAGTATTCATAGTATTGATAGTAACTGAGGTTGTAGTTGGGCAGCAGGTTGAATGTTAGTCCACTAAAGATTTTCAAAGCAGTTCACTGATATAATAATCAAAGAGGCAGTGTGGAGGAAAGATGCCAGGACTTAGAATCCATAGATGTGAGATCTGATCCAGTCTTTACCATTTTAACTTTTCTGGGAATCAATCTGATAATCAATCTATAAAACAAGGAGACTGGATTAGAGTTGCTCTAAAATTCTTTCCAATTCATACTTTCTGTGGGTCTGCACAGACTGTAAGTCTACCTGAATCCTATAGCCATATAGCTGCTGTGCCACACCTGTGGCATCATGTGTGGTTATGTGTGTGTTTTTATATATATATACACAGAGACAGATACATTCATACACAGACATATAACTTGAATCAAAGGATTTAGTATCAAAGTGATAATTTCCAAATAAAAAAAATCAAATGTGTAAAGACATATCTTTGTACTTGCTGCCATAGCACCCTCTACTACACACACAAACATCTCCTCATCTACCTCTATATCTGCTCATAGAAGGTAAGGTACACTGTACCTTTAATTTTAGAAAGGCTACTTTTGAAGAAATCAAGGACAGTTAGACTTGTTTGGCTAATACATCATAATAGGAATAATAAACCTAAGTTGAACCCCATCTTTTTTTACATCACAATATGAGAAAATGCATAAAGACATGCTTTTGTAATAACTTAAATAGTCTGTGTTTTCAAACCCTTATAAACATCCATTCTTAAGTATTATTAAAATTGATTTTAAATATTTATCTCAGATGTACTTTCATTCAACTAAAACTCACTTAGAGAAATTTATTCCATAAGTCAAATCAATACTGACAAATATGATACTAAGTTCTATTTTAATTGCCCCAATGAAAGAAAAGAAATATTATGTATTACTTATTAAAATTCTTTCTTCAGAAAAATCAGTGGAAAACAATCAGGCTGTATTCAGTTCACAAGACTCCTTTTTTTGCACATGGATAAAGTAAGCAAAGTTAAATTCTCAGTGCTTCATATACATATTTATCTGTGAAATTATTTAATCTTGTTTACTTTGTGAAATATATGACTATTCTGTTTTGAGCACAATGCATTTAATTTAGGAAGAAATTAGAAGGTGTAATACAAAAACTGGTAAGTGCAAAAGCAGTATTAAACTGTCAATCACTGCTGATGCTGCGGAGGTTAGTTATTTAACTGAATATGAGGATTAGACACCCTACATTATGCATATTGATTTAAATATAAGAAACAAATTTACTCCTAAGTTGGAAAAGTGCATAAAGATTTGCTTAAACTGATGTAGCCTGAATTATCCCTTGCAGAGTACCATTTCTGAGTCAATCACATGTTTGGGAGTAAGTCAACATATATACACATATCAAAAGTTTTTCTATGTAAAAGTTTAGATGTTTAGGTTACCCCTTTTCCTAGCCCATGTTTCCACAGCTCTAAGAGTATATCATAAAAATTAATCTTAAAATGGGGTGGGGGTGAGGGCAGTTGTTGCAGACTCATGCTAAAGGGCATCTTAACCCATTCGTGTTGTTTCTGACATACGCTAGCATGTATGTGTGAGTGACTGCTGTGCAATAAGCCTGGGAAACATGTAAATTGCATTTCCTCATGGCAAATTGCAACTGAATTAGAATATTGGGCAAACATAAACAATGCAATCAAATTCTGGCTTTTTATTGAGCTTCTATCTAGTATTCATTTGAAACAAACAAACAAAAAAAAATGGTGTTTCTCAGGGTCTGTGACATTGCAGGCCATGAGGGATTCAATGTCACTGCCGGCATACAAATTTATTAGCCTATAAAATTTGACATTCTCTTATTTATTCTCAGAAAGGACAAATAAGATATTTTTTTCATACTTACCAGAAATATCTGGGAGTGTTTATATGCCGCTCCATCTGGAGGATGCAAATAGTCAGAACTGCTTTACAATTCAGTAGGCAAAAGCCTGCTGAAGGATAACAAATGACTTCATGGTGAAACTGCTATTGAAATTCTTTCAGTATGTGATATTAAAAACAACTGAACAAACAGAGATAAGGGACAAATAGGATTTGAAACAGACTCTTTTTTTCCTAACAGTGCAAAAGAAAAACAAATGAATGCTCTAGTCAAATCTATATACCTTTCAGTGATTTTACTGCATAGCTTTTCTTAATGCATGAAAGTTTTGAACTGAAACTTCTCTAAATGTTCCACTATACCCAAGGAGACCAATTCTAAAATGCCTCCTTTGGATCACAAATTACAATTTTGAAGCATGAAGAAAAAAGAGTCCATATAACTCTTTTGCTGACTTGATTTACCATTTTACTCTTTGACACTTGGCATAATGCATGGATGGAGAGATTTAATAAACATTTGGTGATTAGGAATGCTGTATTTAAGGAAGATCTTTTTTCTTTTACATCATTTGTAAAGCGAAAAGCAGAAACTATGAGTTAAATACTGTGAGAATGGAAGGATTACAATAAAAACTACCCAAAAGCATAATTTAAAAATAGTATTTCATTCAATTCAGTCTCTCTTACGTAGAAGAATTTCTACCAATATTGACTTTGCAAGTCAAACTAATGTTAGTAACTTTCAGGTGATTGGGGAAGTCAAAAATCTAAGAAACAAGAAGAGCATTACTTTGCAATGATTTTTTTTTTTTCCCTTGCTTTGAAGGGAAGATGAAAGGCTATTTAGTCGCTATTTAGTTAGGTGTTCTTGTTTTATTCTATGGCCGGATCAAAGCAACTATCTCTAAATTTACAAAACAGTTCAGAGAACCCCTAGTAATTGAAGTATAGGCTAAATGATCCATATCAACAACATATGAACATAGAATCTGCCAAACAAAACTCATATTATTAGGTCTTCAAATGACCCATTATGTTGCCTAAAAATAACCCAAAACCAAATAGTTGTCTGAAACTCTGACATAACAATGAGTTCCAGATCTTCCCAACATAGCATATAGAGCGTGTGTTGATATCTAATGGGCCAAAATTAGCTCGAGCATATTATAGTGATCATCCTTTAGCCTGATCTAGATTATTCTTCAGGGCTAACTTTCAATGCTTATAGATAAAAGCATGCCATGTGCAAGCAGCTGTCTTTGGATACCTAACAAAGGTTTACATTAGATGAATTCATGTTATCTCCCTATGCTAATGCTGAACCACTATTTTCTTGATAATTTATTATACAATAACAGTGTAGAACTATTCTTGAAGTTATGACCTTCAAAGTGAATTCTTAGTTTCTCATCATTTTAAGTAAAAAAATAATTAAATACAAATTTAAAGGGGTTTATAAATATTTTGATGAGCCATAAAAGTTTCATCAAAACTAGCATTGTCCAGCCAAAACTTAAGTATGTTAGAAAAGCAGATAGCTCCAATACAGTTTGCTCATCTCATATATCCAGCTACCAAGTCTGGGTCAGGATTGTAAAGTCTAGCACCAGCTAGAACCCCGTTCTTCCAAAACCACCTCAGCTCATGGAAAGGTCACCTTCTCCTCCATCCAGTAATCATCTTCGATTATATCACTCACTTGGCACCTGTGATTGTGTCTGTCTTTGTAACTCGTCCTTTGTTTTTCCTTTCAATTATTTTTCTTCTTAGTTTCTTATCCTATAGATCTTGCTTCCTTACTAGATTATACAAGTGGAACCACCTTAATATTTCTTCACATTTCATATAAAACCCAGAACAATACAATTTACTATAACTTCTACGTACAGTAAACTTCTCTGAATAAGGGACATATTATGTTCCATTCTGGTTTCCAAAACTTAATGTAGATAGAATAATTAAATAAAAGCAGAACAATGTTGTTGATTTAAAAGAAACATAGCTTCTAAAATAAGCGTTTGGCAAAGACACACACACACACACAAGACACATACACAAACAGAAACACACATACCTGGAATCCAGGCAATAGGGAAAAAAAAAAAAACAATAGGGATGATTATCAATCAACTTTTACTTAATTCTGAAGATAGTGACTAATTCTCTTCTATTTCCATAAAGATGAAAGATACGTTTAGTTTTGATATTAGAGAATAAATCCTGAAAATATTTTATATACAATACATGTTAAACAAAGAATATTACAGAACTCACTTTATGAAAATTTTAAGATGTTAGAATGAGAATTCAGCCTAATAAAATGTTAACATATTTCAACCCACAGTCATCTTATGCTCAGTGTTACCCTCTGTTAAATGGAAATATAATACATGAGCATACCGTTACAAAGAGCCATATACTCTTAGTGGTGGCTGGCCATCATTCTGCTTCACCTAGACTTCATACTATTTTTGAGACATTAAGTTCTTAGGTCTTAGTTCTGATAGGCCACGTTCTACTGGGAAGAAATATTAATATCAGGTAACTGGGAGAACATGCATGAATTCTTCCTGACTCTTCATGAAAATGGAGGCAACGGAATGACAGGGAAAGGTAAGCTGAACAAAATGGAATAATCTGAAAGCTACAAAATACTAAAGGCGTCTCTCTTGGAACATCTTTTTAGCCTTTGTGGTAGCCACCTTCAATTGAAGAAGTACCAAATGAATTGAGAAAAATACATTTTTTAACGTTTAACTGAAATGGTGAGGGTCACATGAAAACATCCATAAACTTGTTCCAAGAGTAGTGTTATGGTTAAGCAGAAAATAGAATAAAGAGTAAAACTAGTTATCAGTTTTACTTAAATGTCTGAAATTCTCAACTATCTTCAGGTTGACTTTTTTAGGAAGGATAACATTAGAACACCTATTTATTGAAGAACGGAACTTCCATTACTTTCATTCCAAAGCTGGCTAACTAAATCTTTAGGAGTCAAGAAAAAAGTGATAGACTCTTCAAAGCTTTTCAAAGTGGAGAAAGGATCTGAATTAAACTTGCATCCCACATCTGGGATGAGAGATTTCCCATCTCAGCCTCCCTCCATCGAAACTTTCTGATCCCTTGCTCTTGACTATTAAGGTAAAAGGGAAATCATCTGAATTAGCCATCTGAGCATCTATTTTATTTAGTTTACTTCTCAATGCATGAGATCTCTTTTTAAGTGAAAACATTGAGACTCAGAAAGTTTAAGTAACTTGACAAGGTCACACCAAATACATACAGCTAATGAGGACGAGAGGTGGAGCTGGAACCCACATCATTCTTCTGGTCCTAAAACCTTTCCATTTCCATTAATGACAATTTTTAACAAATATTTTTGAGATCTAATTATGAGGCAAGCATTTTGCTAAGACCTTTACATACCATAATGTGTTTGCCATAATCTGTGAGATTTGGTCAAATTATTATCCTAAAGATAAAGAAAGGGTTAGAGAAGTCAAGTAACTTTCTTGAAGTCCCAGAGCTAATCAGTGGCAAAGGCAGGATATTAGCCCAGCCAATCCAAGCCCATGCTCTCCGTCAACTCACTTAAGAGGTTAGAAACCTGAGATTCAATAAGATGACCTGCATGACCAGATGTTCAATGACTCCAATTCGTCTATAACTTCAGTGGTTCCTTTACCACTTTCTCAAGTGCATAGCTATGCATTATTCCATAAAAAGGGGTCTTGCAAGGGCCAGGGCTGACCAACAACAGCACATTGACATGGTATCCCTATATCAAGATGTTCTGTCATCATCACATAGGTTTACTTACTAATCTCCTTTAGAACAAATGAAAGCCACTTTTAAAAGGTGGATATACAGAGAATTCCTTATATTAATTTTTAAAATTTTGAATTGACATTCGAGTACAAATGTTTTAAGTTTTCCATCATTTTAAGTAAAAAAATAAAAACAGAAAACAAAAAAACTTAATGCTCATTAATGAGGAACCTCATTTTGTAGGATTCAAGGTCTTCTTTTTCCAGGTAATCTTAACCATATTTCAAACCTGGCCAGCAAATAACATATCTAGAATACAGTGTTTTTAAACCGGAGCCATAAACGGTTAAAAGAAAATTTCACTGAATCAAACAAAACGTTCTTTGAACTCCCAGGTAATTAATACTAAATTTTATTTCACTGAATAATATAAATATGAGTATGGGGCTTCCCTGGTGGCGCACTGGTTGAGAGTCCGCCTGCTAATGCAGGAGACACGGGTTCGTACCCCTGTCCGGGAAGATCCCACATGCGTGGAGCGGCTGGGCCCGTGAGCCGTGGCCGCTGAGCCTGCGCGCCCGGAGCCTATGCTCCGCAACAGGAGAGGCCACAACAGTGAGAGGTCCGCGTACCGCAAAAAAAAAAAAAAAATGAGTATGAAATGAGATATCACAGTTCCCAGTAACGTCTATTCGTCTATTTCTTACTTAGAAGCACATGTCCAGATTGGCTTCTCCACTTACAAAGAAAAATGATCAGAACATAAAGGAATGAGGTCTTTTAACCTAAAGACATGACACTAATGGGACTCAAGTACTTAAAGAATGCTGTAAAGACAGGAGTGAGTTCACATTTCTAGCTTAACGACCTCATTTCTTAATGGTTCTCCCAAATCCTGTACAATTCACCGACAGAACTTCCTGTATTCCCACATCGTACCTTGTTTATTTTCTTGACTCATTGCCTTTTTTTGCCTTTTTACTTATATATACATCATGACTCAGTTCAACTCCCAGCTCTTCTCCAAGGCCTTCTTTCTCTCCAAGGCAGAACTAGTAACTCTCTGTCCGTAATCTCACAGCATGCTCATTTTACACTGACGTCGTTTATTCAGAGTTCCTCCAAAAACTGTAGTAAAGAAACCATATGATTCTGCTCTATATGCACCTAGCATTCTGCCTGACATAGGGCAATAAATGGTCCTAGGCATTTGTGTTACTGACAAAAATCAAAAACCAAAACAAATCAGATTTTGAAATCAACCAAATATCCAACCCAAGCCTCCTATTACTTATATAAACTTGATCAAGATATTTAACCTCTTCACACATCAGTTTTGCAGCTCTAATATCAGGACTATAACATCTGTCCTATAAGACTGTTAGAAGAATCAAATAAAAAAGCTCATGTACTTAGCTTCGCATGGTAACTAGCATGTAAATGGGTGCTTATGTGGTGGACAGTTATTAGAATGACTAATTTATTGCAAAAAGAAATTAGGCTAAACATTAAAAAACTATTTCTTAAGAAAGGTATTATGAGACGTGAACATCCAGGCAAGGTTGTAGACTTGTTTTCCCAGGAGTTTTAATACAGGAGTAAGCAACCCTTTTTCTGGAATGCCTTATATTATTGGACAAGACAATTTCAGGAAATCCCTTGTAGCTTTTCATATTTTATAACCATTAACCTTCCTAACGCTGCAAGTTTAAAAATTGCTTCAATTCTTTGGGTATTGTCACTTTCTTCATGCAAAAGGAGTTAGAATAACATTACTTGTCTTTTCGTACCAGATTACAGTAAAATATTAAATAATGCTACAAAAGCTTTCTTTCAGTTGAATAAAAAATGGAGAGTAGAATCATTCCTTACAGATCAAAACTATAAACAGGTAAAACTATCTATGGTTATTATAAAAGTCTTATTTATTTGTTTTCCTTTTCAATAACACATAGTATATTATACAATCACTTCTACAAATCTGACCGATGACAAAGTTTTGACCTACCACCAAATTTTTAGTATCAGTAATTCCCACTGGAAAGGCATGACACGTTTCAGTTTAACGATTTAAGGTTACAAACATTCCTTCCAGAAATATTTCCAACATCTCCCAAGGCATATTTATTCAAAAAAGTGACTCAGCAGGTAAACACACTAGAAATATTATATTTCAAGCTAATTATAAAGGCTACAGTTAATTAGGAAATCACCTAAAAAAAGAAAATCACATAGAGACACATCACACCATTTGTATAGAGGACTATATTGTATGCTGAACAGTTCGTGTAAACATATTCAATTAGAAAATACACCATTAAACTTTACCTTGTAGAATAGTTTTTCCCAAGGAGAGCTAAGGATATTTACAAATAGGAAATTGGTTTTTCCTATTGATCCTCTTCAACCATTATCTCTATTAAAAGAAATTTATAATGAAAACAGAAACCAGCTATTCTTTTTCCCTTAGAAAGAAAAATGAACATTCTCTTCTTATTTCAAACATAGAAAGCTCAGATAAATCTAAACTAATATAATCCTCTCACATGTATTAATAGTTCTAATATGATTCATGTTAATGATCTCCTTTCTCACTTTCTTACCTGATATATAATCATTCTACTAATTATGGTAGAAATATTTAGTTGCATATTGTCATTATTGGGCTACTTTATACTTTTTTCACTCAAAACTGCTTTAATACACACACAGACAGAGGCATGCAGGCACCTAAGAACCCTTTAGCTTGTGTTTTATTTTACTTTAAGGATTACTAACACAAATAGCCTAATTTCACCCTGAAGCATTTAAAAAAGAAAATGTGGTGTTCTGAAATGATACATGTCATGTGAAAAGAAAATACCCAGCTGAAAATTAGAAATTTAATCCTCATAAAACTTAGGACACCTCACGGTAAGATGTTCCTCTTAATATCATTCTAGACACCTTCCACCAACCAGCACATCACCTGAACTGCCTCAGTCCTTAAAGGGTCAAAATTTATTAGCATTTCAGTTCATCTAATAAGTAATGTTTTTGCCGAACAAAACCAATTCCCAATAAATTCTCACTGTATTTGTGTGCTCTGATTTGATTTAGAGGCCTGTGGGGAGACACCATTTGGTAGCACAGGAACACAGAGGGGTAGGTGTTGCTGGGGAGAAGTAGGGCTCATGTGCCAGAAGTGTTATTGTGTCAGGTTGATTTATTGAGTGAGCTTCACTTCACCGAATGTTCCGAGATATTTATTTCCCTAAAGGCTCTGCAAAGATATGAACAGACCCGCATCCACAGATGTCATCATTGCTCATTTTACCGAGTCATGAAATTTTCTCAACTGCAATTTGTCCATCTAAAATTGCTGTAACAGAACAATGTCAATAGTAGCATCCTACTCCAGCCCCACCTTCTATCTAAGGCTGTGTTGCCAAATTCGGTGTGTCTGTGCAACTTCGTGGTAATTAAAGTGACAGAACAGCTTCACTCTCATTTCAAGAGTCTTCTAGAGAAGTGGCTCCAATTTTTTAACACAACTTGGAGTACTCAGATAAAGTAAATCATTAAGGGGAAGCAAATAGGAATCCCTAAGCACAGAATCATTTATCCCCGTCAAAATTAAAATAACAGTAGGCAGAGAGAAGTCAGTCAGTCAAGACAGCAGGCTGCGTGTCACCAAACCCAAAATTTCAAAAATGCCACCTCTCAGAAAAACCATCCCGAAATGTAGTATCTTCCACTGAGGGTAGACTTTTACCTGTTTTATTTCTCCCCTCTCCATTATCAAACGAATGACTGCAAAAATTGATTTTTAAAAGGAAGTTGCTATATATACACAACGATCGCCTGTAACCTTTATTCAAAAACACTGGTGCAAACTTATGAAAATAAGTTCTTAAGGTGCATTCATAATGCTAAACATTATGACTTGGGCATGTTCCGTAATTTCATCGAAAATCATCTTCAGTCCCTGATAGAATTTCAATGTCTGTGTTAAATAAAAACTGCATGCTTGTGTTGTGTGTCAGAATTTTCGGGTTTATTTAAATATGTTAATATTTCTCATTATGCCATTAACAATAACCTTCATCCATTTGTGAAAAACATTTTGCCAAGCATGCACATAAAAAATTAGCAAGTGAAGCAAAATCACCTTAATTTGCTTTGGACCAGCAAATAACCAACTAATTTGCAGAAATCCCTGCCAAGCACTCATATTAAATGCTTCATGCTTATTTTATGACCTCTGCTGCTCTTCCCCTTCCCCGGGCCCTGAATCATATGATCATTAACATATTGCAAGGTCTGAAACTTTATTTTTTACATTCTTTAATTAATGCCTGTTTATAGAAGGCCATAGGACTTCAGATCCAGTTAATGAAACTTCGCTCCCCCAGGCCCCTGGAGCCCAATAGAGAGCTCTCTCCTCTGTTGTTTTAGTAGCTTTTTTCCAACTGTTTGTTTATACAAACTTAATTGATCTCTTTAGTCCCAGAAGCATTCCAGAGACACAACCTGTTTTGAGGCAAGCTAAAGTTTCCCCTCTTCCTTTAGAAAAGCCTTGAATGCCCTAGGTTATCAGTTTTAATTTGAAAGTTGAAGATTCAGCTTTATTTACACTGTCTAAAAGTACAAACTGATACAGGCCCTGAAGTGTTTATTTTTACATTCATATATAGCTGAGGGGATCACAAGTGCATACTATATATAATTATTTTGATGTAGAACTAAGTAATTACTAAATGCTGCTATGTCTTATTTTAGGGCATTGAAGAAACGCCGTCTTTAAAACACGTTGAAAATAAAAAACAAATCAGGCTGCCAATGCATGAAATTTCCATGGCTCTTCAATTTACATTTTACATATTCCCTACAACAAGAATTTCTATTTTGCCATTCTCTTTTTTCTGCTATAATTAAATTAAAAAAGTAATTGGCTGGTGGTGCACACTGCAGCAATGTCTTAATCACATAGACAAACGGTTTTACAATAGCTTACACCATTTGCCACATGGGGCAATGACATTATTGTACCAGACTATAAACTCGAGACAGATATCACATACCGGCTTTCAACCACCGTGTTGGCAAGAACAGAACACGATGTGCATGCAGCACCCTGACTGACACGTCCCTGATGGAATTCCCAATTAAGTAAACGTGGCACAACTCTGGCCATGTGGTGCTGAAAACTGCCAAAAATCGAAGCATATGAATCTGCACATATATGCTTATACTCTAGGTATGGAAAATATGTCGAAGGGCCAAAAAGAAAAATATGGCTATGAGTTATAAATGCAGCAGGCATTACTGGCAATGAGAAATAATGATTTCTGTCTTTTCTGATGGAAAAAAGTCTCAATTGTACATATGTTTTATATGTCTGTATATTCTAATTTTCCTTATTAAATGTTCAGCTTATGGATATTTTTCTATTTATATTTACAGTGAAGACTGCAGTAAAAGTTATTGCGGCTGGAGGATTCAGAGTCATAAAGTCTTTAGTGTTTCCAGAAATCTCACTAATAAGGGATTCATGAGACCTGGGTCTTCATTCTGGCCTTTCCAAGAACTCACAGGGTTGCCTTTAAGTGAGTTCATTTTAACTCTCTTGGGTCTCAGTTTTCTCATCAGTAAAAGGAGTAAGTTAGACTAGATAATATCTAGGGTTCCATTCTGCTCTCACTTGCTATGATTATATACAAAGTCAATCATTTTTATGAATTATATCCAAGAAAGAAACTAAAATAAAGCACAGATGCTTCCAATGGCGGCAAGGAAGCAAAGGGGAATAAAAAGGTGAAAGATCTAATTTGACATACACAGAATGCTAAAAAGAGTAAAATAAATAAACACAATTTGAAAAGCACAAGGGGAAAACATTAGAAGAAGCAGGCGTATTTTATAGATCAGCTTTCTCTATCGGTTTCAGTGACACCCTGTTTAAAAGACATTAAAAAGCTAAAAATTTTAGAATGGAGTCCCTTCTAGATTGTTAAGCTCTCTGTTTAGCAATGATAACATTTGCTCTTTCATAATAGACACCTTTTCTTCCAACTGTCTGTCTATGAAGAAAGTAGGCACAGCAAGTGAAGAATTATCAGAAGAGATTTTTCTAAACTTTATAAAACTAAGATGTTCTCTGAAACGCCTACACTTGATTTCTTAACCAGGATTCAAAATCCTCATTGAACTGAGACCTCGGAAAAATATTAAAACAGTCCATTCTGATAAAATGTAAGCCAGTTTTCTAGAATGGAATTGCTTGATCCACAAACTACAGTTTAGTGGCTAATGTGAAGTCCTTCAGATACTGCTCTTTGATCATTTTAATTATTATTAATAACTTAAGAAGTCCCCTGGAGGAGACCTCTGCAATAATAAACAAATGTATACCATGCCATTTCCAAGGAGATATTGCACATGGCTAATATGCCATTTACAAATTAGTCTTAAGTAGAAGGAAATGATGGGATAAAGCTAAATAAAACACATAGAAACTATGTATTTTAAAGTAGATAAAATATTTTGAGATGCTTTTCAGTGCACATTATACACATATAACTTACGGATAAACACAGGACAGCATCTTCTAGACGTTGGAGAAGCCCACCCTTCTCTCCCAGGCAGCCCACCCTCCCCCGCTTCCTCACTCTGAACTATCTGCCTTATGTAAAGCGAATTCAGTCATTCCTGGCAAGGTGCTCAAGAGCTGAAAGTCTTCAATCTTCCCATAAGTAGGGTGAAAATCAAATCTTATGATGGTATATTCAAGCTTTCAGGATCTCTGTTTGCCACCAGAAATGTCAGAGTTTAGTACCTACTAAGCCATAGATTTATGAGGAAATGCTTGTAGATTGACAAGCAATTTTGTAACAAATGCATCTTCAGCGTTAGATTCACAGGAATGCTTAGGACATGCCTAAATGATTTAGTATTTTATACCTCTGCTCAAAAGAACAGTTTATATAAGTCACTTCTATCTGAAGACTGTCAATCAAGCAGAAACTAAAAGTAATTTTAAAATATCATGATTCATTTACAAAAAAGTTTATCTCTAGAATTCAGGAGTGCAAGGTTCCAAGTGATGGACTGATAACAGGCAAACTTTGAAACGCTTTAATTGAAACAAGGCAAATTACCTTCTTATTTAGATAGGAAACGGAGCATTTCTGATTACTTTTATTTATGAGCTGCCAATATTTGAACATATGCAAACTTTGAATTGTTTCCCATTTGCCCCAGACTTTAAAAAACATAATTCCTTTTCTTAATGTGCCACCCTTCAGGGCAAGGAGATGTAATGAACACCTCCCACTCCCACAGAATTACAATGTTCTTTATCTCCCCCAGTACTGAAAAAAAAAAAAAAAAAGACAAAAACTTCCAAAGGTTTGGAATCCTGAAACCTGTAAACAAAATCTGTGGAGCAGATAAAATTTTAAATGGCACAATGCAATTAAAGCTGAATTCAATTTGAGCACACCCTGTCCATCTGTCAGATGGAAACAAAAGCCGAGGAGCTCCATTATTGCTGAATCCCTGCTCTTGTTAATTTGCTTGCTGAGAGATTTCAATTTCTAGGAAGTGCACAAATTAGTGTTCAGTCAGGGCTAGATCCTCAGTAAGTATAAGCAGATGGTGGAAATCAGCCCTAATCAAGTGGCCAAAGCCTTTTTTTTCTGTCTGATTAAAGCATTTTAATCCTTTCAGATTGTCTGCTTTTTTAACAAATATTCACCATCCTTTATTTTTCTTATATTCCAGAATAGATTTAAATTTAGCCTATGCACAGGGGAGGAAAAACAACTTTAGAAATATAGCTCTCAGGCTCTGAGTTACAAGCAGTGGCCAACTGGATTTGTGAATTCATTTAATGCCTTTTTTTTCTACTTTATATTAAATAATTGTTTGAATCATTATTCATTTATATGCAAATATAAATAAGACATATTTCACCTGTCCTGGTGGAACTAAATTACTGAAAGACAAAGAGTTGGACATTTTTTCAGCTTTAAGATTAAAGCTAGCAAAAACAGAGGACAACCAGAAAATGTAACATATTGTAACTCTCTCATCCAGAAAAGAGAAAGAAAAATATTTTATTTTTTACATTAACATAAACTAGTGAATATATAAAATTTTAGCGAGGCGATATATTTAAATCAAAACCAGGAAGATCTAATAACTAAAGAGCTGAAGCCTTTTGCGAATAATGAAAACAAAAATTAATTAGGAATGAAGACTGTATAATTGTGTTCAGAGTATGAGACACACACACACTCAAAATGTAAAACTGCTACCATCATTTTAAATTTGCTAAGAGCTTGGTTTATTAAAAACTCACACACACATTTACAAGCCAAGGGATACATGAAGCAAAAATTTTAAAAATATGCAGAGAAGCAGTATTAATTGAGATTTAATTGCGTGTTTAAACAAACAGCTGGCAAAAAACAAAATCCTTCTGCCTCCAAAATCTACCCAGGGTATATGAAAAATAAACTTTCCTAATTATATGAAAAATGTTTGTGATAATAACTTGAGAGTAGAAGTTCAAAGTGTATGAGCACATTTCAGGGTAAGTTCTCACGTACGATTTTGAAACCTCTCTTAAACTTAGGCATACCAGTGAGAGGTATTTATGGGGAAAAAAACACCAGTTCAACATCAGAAAGCATTTTTGAACAAGCTGAAACTTTGCGTTGAACATTTGTCTGATTTCTGATATGCTGAGTATTTGTAAGATGGCTGGTGGTGCTTTCACATCCTGTTTAGCAATGTCCTTACACAACCTGATTCTTAACAAACACCCTATCTAACAGTTTGGCAAAATTTTACAAGTGTTCATGTATATTTTTTCGGTGTTTTTTTTTAACTAGGATAATTACTAAAGATTTGGGGTTCTCATTTCTTTATTTGAACATTTCATATTCATATTTATAGATTCTAAACTGAAAGACATCCTATATGACAAATCTTTACATGGCACCAAGTTCATGCATTTGCCCATGAGTATAAATAGGCAAATTACACAAGTTTAAAAATTGTAACTACCATATATAAGGATTAAGGGTTCCTTATATGTACCACTTACCCTTATATTTTGAAGTTTCTACTTAAAGTACTCTTAAAATTCTTATTCAAAAATAAGTCATAAATTATGGGATAAATTAGAAGTTTGGGATTAACATATACATACTACTATATATAAAATAGATAGCCTATTGTATAGCACAGGGAACTATACTCAGTATCTTGTAATAACTTATAAGGGAAAAGAATCTGAAAAAGTACATATATATATATAATATATGTATATCTGAATCACTTTGCTGTATACCTGAAACTAACACAACTTCAATTTAAAAAAAAAGGAAATTAAAAAAAAATCATAAACAAAAGACCATCAAACCCACTAGACATTCATTTCATGGAGAGAGCTTTAAAGTTTTTCCACCACCTGCAAAGACGAAATAAGGCTCAAATCAGCTTTCTCAAGAGAAAGTCTATATTTCCTTTTTATTCCTCCCATGCATTCACTATCTAATAGTGTAATTTAATAGCGAAAAGCTTTCCTCACATCTCAACACCCTCTCTTTAAAACCAGCCTTAAAGCATTAGATCCTGCTAGATTCTTAGACATTTTGTAACTTTACCTGTTTGTGCCTAGGACTGGGTAATTGACAATACATTTCTATAAAACATAATTAGGTACTAAGCTGAGAAGACTACAGCATGTGCAGGAGGAAGAGAGTTATAACCCCATTTTTGTTTAATATGCTACCATAAGCAGGTGTAGGAGAAGGCACCCAAGAAATCCATGCCCTTCACCTTCATTCTTTTTTTTTTTTTTGCGGTACACGGGCCTCTCACTGCTGTGACCTCTCCCGTTGCAGAGCACAGGCTCCAGACGCGCAGGCTCAGCGGCCACGGCTCACAGGCCCAGCTGCTCTGCGGCATGTGGGATCTTCCCGGACCGGGGTACGAACCCGTGTCCCCTGCATCAGCAGGCGGACTCTCAACCACTGCGCCACCAGGGAAGCCCCACCTTCATTCCTTTATCACTGTCACCACTCGAATTCTGGACTCATACCTCTTGCCTAGGCTATTTCACCACCTCCTATTTGGCCTCCCTACCTCTTTAGAGATTCCCTTCTGTAACTTTGCCGATCCTGTTTAGGTTCTTGATGTGATGGCCCTAGCCAATATTCAAAGCTCCTCTTTTTTGACCCTCCAGCTAAATCTTATCACTCACTAGCATGATATCACATACATGATATACCCTCTACTCTCCAATGCCCCGATTTTACTCACAGAGTTCCTTCCATCTTGGAATGCCATTGTAAATTAGGTCCAACTGTTAAGGTACTACACAAAGCATGTCTAAATTTTTACTAATTTCATAAACCCTTCTCTTCCATCACAGACTAGAACTGGTGTCTCCCCACTTTTTGCTTGTTTTGGTTTTTCTGGTGTATCTAGTTACAGCATTCTGACTTGCATTATATCCAATCATTTACGTACATATTTATCTTATTTTCCCTACGATATGGGAAGTCTTTTTTGTTCGTTTGTTGGATGGTTTTATCTTCTCTGGAACACAGTACTTTCCATGTTATGGAGCTTCACTGCTCAATATAGGTGCCACTAGCTAGGTGTCTATCTAAATCAAAATTAATTAAAACTAAATAAAGTGTAAAATTCAGATCTTCAATTATGCTTTTGCCACATACCAAGCACTCAGCAGCCACATACGGCCAGTGACTACTGAACTCAACACTGCAGGCATAGACTATTTTCATCATTAGACATCATTAGAGAAAGTTCTATCAGACAGCACCATTGTAGAGACTCAATAAAAGTTCAATTCGAATTTATATTTAATTACCATCAAAGTGCCATGAGAATAGGAATCAAGGAAGGAACCCTGAAGGTGAATTTTTTTTTTTTTTTTGGAGGTACCCTGGCCTCTCACCGCTGCGGCCTCTCCTGTTGCGGAGCACAGGCTCCGGACGCGCAGGCTCAGCAGCCATGGCTCATGGGCCCAGCCGCTCCGCGGCATGTGGGATCTTCCTGGACCGGGTCACGAACCCGTGTCCCCTGCATCAGCAGGCGGACACTCAACCACTGCGCCACCTGGGAAGCCCCTGAAGGTGAATTGTTTGATGGTTTGTAGGACAGGCTGATGTATACACTTATCTTCTCAGGAAGGTTTTGGTAAGCTCAAAGCATCCAACATTTGCCATCTTCAGCCTATTAAAAACCACCCCAACGATGTCAGGACAATTTTCTGATACTTCATATATAATTAATAGTGGTTAAGGAAATTTATATGGCAACTGTTTTGCAGAAGCTTTAATTCACACTTTCAATATTTAAAAAGGCTGCCGTCACGGCTGGTAGGAAGAAAATTAAACCCACCAGCTGTGGTTTGTTTTTTGAGGAAAACACATAACATTTTATTTCTGCTTTGTCTGTCGTCCTTGTAAATGTCAGAAATACAGAATTGAAATGTAACGAATACCCTGGTTTACCATTAGAGTTCTTCTGAAAATGCTTGTTTCTTTTTTTTTAATTAGATGGAATTTTAGTAATTTTTCTTGGGGTATTTTTGTTTCTTTGTATAGTGATATAAAGCACACAGTTCTCATACTTGCTCAGGAAATGTGATAATAAAATGCATTTGAATACTTCGTTATTTCTCTATTCTTTTCTTTGTGAGACTTTTCATCCAATGATAATAGAGGACAATTTTTAAAAGAGATATGTTTTTCAATTCTTTAGTTTATTGGAATTTTGAGGGTATTCCAAGAAATGTCATCCTAGATTATTTAAAATTGACCAGGTGTCTAGCCATAAAGGTCAAGAGTGTTTTGCTGAGACTTCATAGTCTTCACGAGACATTCTAGAATCACAGCACTGAATTATAAAGTTTCCTTTTGATCTATGGCATTGATGTTACACACTGGAATAATAGACCTTACTTGTCACAGAATTCAACTAGAATGTACGATAATATAGTCTGACAATTTAATTTTTCCATTATTTTTAACTAGGAAAAATTTTGGTCTATTTGTTAAATGTTTTTGCCTTATAAGCAGTCAGCCATTGGTAATTACCCTAAGTATAAAGACTTAAGCACAAAAACTTAAGCATTACCTATTACATATCAGCACTTGTTAATGTCATTCTAATCAAAATAAAATTATTTAAGTCTAAGCACTATTACATGTTATGAAGAGTTTCCTGATCAGATTTCTCAAAGCTCAGTATTATCTCACAATATTATTAACAACTCTTGGTCTACTTGCCTCCAGATATTTCCTTTATTAACCTATGATGATATCATCACCCTCCTCTACTGAGTCTAAAAGCTCCATGGAGAGAGTGGTTTATGTGAATTAAATACAAAAAGATAGAGTCCTTCCAAAATGTCATGCCCTTTTCATGAACATCCCACAACTAGTTAATTTATTTCATCAGTTGATTATGAATCTAAACATGATAAAGTAGACACGAGTTTATGTTGTAGTATAAGAAATAAGGAGAGAAAATCATCATGGGAGCCCAGGACACAAGGGAAGTAGATGGTGGCAATATGACAACTCCAGGGCAGAGTTACCTTCCAGGAAGGAACTGCGGGAAGGCACAAAAGAGGTATTTATGGCATTTTGCAGTTTTGCCGAAGACGGTCTCTGCTTTTGCAGAACAGAATGAACAAGTTAAATCAGTATCCTTATATCAGCACTTTTAATATGTACGTTAAATTAACAACTGGCTATTAAAATAATGGGTTTATATCCAAAAAACTCACAAAAACATGCCAATAAAATTATTTGCTAATATATTTATAACTCAGAACTGTAGCTTCAGTGAGATTAAAATAAATAGTGGAACCTCATGTTTGCCAGTTCATTCACACTTTCAGCACCCCTGTCATTTTATAATGCCCTGCTAGTATTTATCACCGATTGCAAAACAGAAAAAAAATCCCTGAATACGTAAAAATAGCAGCTGTTATTTGCCATTAACTCATGGAGAAAACAGAAGCATGTGGCTTTAAGATTGGTCAAAGTAAAATTTTGTTGTCTTAAACCCAAAAAATAACTTAAGTTTTTATTTTAAGCTATTACTCCTTTTGTTTATAAATATTTCTGAAAATAAGAATCTAATAGTTTCTCTTCAGTCACTACATCACATGGATGCTAATATCAACATTTGGTGATTAACTTTCTACAAATCAACAGAGAAAATATAGATTAAAAAATGTTTCTAAGAAATTAATCCACATCCCAATTTTTACTCCTGTCCAAACAGCAATGTCTCCCAGTCCAAATCTCAAATATTTCTTAGATCTATCATATTGTCTATGTCTCAACTGACACTGCCTGGGTAAATTAAGCCTAAAATGTCCTCATAATTTCAAACCTTAAAGATCACCATTGTCTCCTGAATGCTCTTCTTAGTGGTAACATCTCCCCCATCAAATGATGTTCCCAGAGTAATTTATTTAGTCTAAAAACACAACCCGAATCATATATCTCACCTGCTTAGTATCCTGACACGTAGATCTTCCATAATCTGACCATTACCTTACCTCTGATATCCTCCAACCTTGGACCAATTGGCCCACCACACCAACGCATGACAAGCAGAGCTCAAACTGCTTTTGCTCGAATTTCTACACTTTTGAAATGCTTTTCTCACTGCTTTACCCAGTATCTTCAGATTTTTCAGGAATTAATTTAAATGCTATTTCATATTTGTAGTCCCTCGTTAATGTGCTGCTTCTAGAAAGTCTCCAAGAGATTTTTTTGTTGTTAGTATTCCACAAACCTGTTTCTGTGACCTCAGCTTTCATTATTGACCACAGTTATCCATGTTATGGTCTCCCTTGATTAAATTAAACATCTGTTTGCAAAATTTCTACAATACTTTTGCTATGGTCAAAGCTCTAAACAAATTTTCTAGTAGTTTGCAAAGAAGTCTCATTATCTTCATAAACACAAAAGTAATCAAAAGAGAAACAGAAACATCTTTGGAGGCACTAATGTAATCTCTTTCTGGTAATTTTAATATAGTATCACAAGATATTAAATATCATGTTCCCTATTCTGTCAAGGTCATTTGGTCACTGCTTTCAAAGGAGTCGATGTTTTGGAGCAGTTTGACATCCTGCTTGTATGTCTTAAGCAAGGCTGAGCCAATATAATAGGAAGTATCATTAGTTATTCAAGGTAAAACTTTCAAAAATGCGACTAAGACACTTTGACCTTCTCTGAATCAGAAAATGCTCTGTGCATCTTTATGCTCTTTTAAATATAATTTGTCTAAACTGTCTAAAGTAAATCAAAAACTATCACTCAACCCTCTTAGTAAAAAGGGTAAATCTTAATTGCAGAACTTAAAACCTCACAATTAAAAGCAGTGCTGCTACTTAAAGCCAGCACAAACATGGGAATGAACACTGATGCATACAGATTAGATTTCTTAACATAGTTGTAATTCTGAAGGATACTGTAAAGCATAGACCATTTATATGCTTTAAATGTTTTCATAAGGGAGAAATAAAATGGATGATTGGTTGTTATACTTTTATAAAGTTTTGTCATTTATGTTCTTAGTAATAACTTCATGACTATCAAAATCTTTAATCTGATGAGATATTCATAATATACCTCAAATAGAAAACAGGTGAAAAGGAAAAAAAAATCCTTTATCCTGAAAAATGTACTTAGAAATCTTAATATTAATATGAGCACTCAAGATTACATTGAAAATGGTGCCACTAATTAATAAATAAAACTCAAGAAGACAGTGTACTCAATATATAAGGAAAATATTATAAGAAGGAAAAAAATAAATGTTATTATTCCTAAACATACAGTAATATCATTTTTTTCTTCTTTCCAAACAAAGATGTCCTGCCTTCTACATGGGACACAGTCTTATATAATAACAACTTTATAACAAATGTATGTCCTCAAATGACATAATTCTTCAATACACAAACTAATGGGACATATAAGTATCGAGATATAGCAGTAAGGAGAGCAAGTATATGGTGATATTATAATTAAATATGAATTAATATGCAGATCCTAATGTTAAAAGAAGCTAAAGAGAAAAGACACAGGTTTATTTGCCTACTTCTCGAATGCTCAATCCCTTGTGTTCAGAATCCTCAGAGAAACAGGCTGAGGAGGGAGTAGTAAAGATTAGGTAGTTTTCTAGTATTCAAGAACACCATGGTAGAGAATACTCTGTGTGTGTGTGTTCGTTGGGGTGGAGGTATAGAGAGAACAAAGTCACCATCACTGAAAGAAAAATAACACACACAAGTATTAAAAGGGGAAGCTGATTTGAAGACCAACTTTGTTAATTCCACAATTTTGCAGAGGTTAACAATATTTAATATAACAACAACTAACACATACTGAGAGCCTATTAAATACCAGGGACTGTACTAAATACTTTGGTTATGTTATTGAACACTCACAGAATCTTATCATTTACAAAGAATTAATCTACCTACAGATATGAGAAAAGTTAGAGAACATGGAAGAGATCAAGATTTGAACTCAGGTTTATCTAATGCCCAAATCAGTGTCCTTTTCTGTCATAATATTCTTTACAATAGAAGTGCAGTCAAGCAAATATTTTTATCATATGTAACCACCAATGTGTTAACTTTAACAGGGATAATGCGATTTAGTAGACTAGTGAATACCTACAACAAATCATTGGATTTGTGGGAAATTTTATTTAGCATGAGTTGTTTATAAAAGAGCCTCATTCCCAAAGAATTCATTAATTAAGTCATAAGTTATAAAAGCATTGACAAGATATAGACTCAGGTGACTTTTTAAATTTTGAATAGGGAGAAAGAATACTATGAATTTGCCTGTAGAAATGGCAGAGAAAAGATAAATTGACCGCCCTAATCTTTTAACACAATAATAACTAAAAGCTCATACAGCTTCAACTTCATTATTTTTAACAGAATTCACTACGTTACAGTTACTTGTGGAGTACAAAGTACCATAAATAATTTAAATTAAACTATACTTGTCAAAATAAATGAACAAGTAGGTTTTATGATGCAGTACATTTTATCATGCCCTTGATTCTTTAATTTGTGTGTTTTGCTTAGTTGTTAATTCCCAAAATGCTATAATCTGCGATGGCTCTTCTACTCATTAGTATAGATTACCAATGTCCCAGCTCAACAAGAAAATCAGTATGGAGAAGCATTCTAATGAATCAGAATGTTTTTTCAATAACATCTTGTGAATATTTTATAATATTGGTTTGAAGGAGATAAGAGAACTAGTTCACCTCCCTTCTATACTAACTCACATATATGTACGCATATATATATGTATCTATAGCTATAGTTATATAGCTACAGCTACATCAACATCTAACCTAATCTGAGCTATCTGATTATATTTGCCAAGCAAAGAAGTTTATTATTAATTTATTAACTTTGACTAAATATATCAAAATTTGGATTATGACTTTCTTTGATATTGTATTACATGTATACACATAAAAGGTTTTCTTCAAGACTGGTCCTAGAGTTCTCCAACAAGACCTAGGTAGAATTATCAGAGGGTAAAGTATTAAAATAATTTTTTAAATATTAATTTGAAATTATAAAATGCCTAATTGATACTGTACCAAAGAAGCCTGTAACAGAAATGTTTCATATGTCTAATATATACTACACAACGATTGAATATAAAACACAAATCCCTATGAAATAAAATGTTTCTTGAAATTAAAGCAGTTTCCAAGTCCTGGATAGGGACCATCTGATTTTTTCATCACAACTATAGACTAACAGAAATAAAGCTCTCTCAGAGAGCTGCATTACCTCCACAGACCACTAGTTTACCATTTAATTATTCAACCTCTGACATCTTTGAGAGTATCTAACTTAACACCAAGAAACCACAGAGAAAAGTCTTGAAAAAATCATGAGTGTACTTCAATTTTGAGCATATGAAGCGAGCAATATTCCCCTCCTGTTATCTCTTTGTTATTTTACCTGCCATCTTGCTGTAGAGAGCAAGTAACATGCAGGCAATCGAAGCATCTCTTGATATAGTCCCCTGAGCCTCAGTTTCTACTTTTATAAAATAAGCTTAATAGTATCTTCATATGAAGAGCAAATTAGTTAATATTTGTTGAAAATATTTTTGGAAACTGAAAGTCTATATAAGCTGTTAAAAGGTATTTTAAAACTGACTCTTTCATTACAAGTTGATCTTAAGTGTTTATAAGTTAAAGCAGAATGAACTGAACAGTATTTTCCTTTATTTCTCCTCATTGTCTACAAGTTTACACATTTTTCTGCCTTTCCATGTGGTTAAAATCTTTAGAAATTGACTCACAAATTAAGTTGTCCTACAAATGTTTAAAATTGTGCTCCCAGTACTAATTGCAAGGATCACAGTGGCCTTCCACATATTTTATTTTTACTCTGGATTTATGATTTATTGATATATTTCACAATGGGTTAAACTCAAGGAATATATATTTAAATATTAGGCATACAGCTCTAATTTTATACGCACTGTAATTTAAAAAAAATGAGTTTCCACTCTTAAGGATATAAATTGACCTATTCATGATCCTTGATTTCCACTTGCCTCTCTCACAGAATATATCAGCATAGTACATTCTGATGTTACATTTTCATGTCTGTTTTGCTGTCTTTTTTTTTTTTTTTTTTTGCGGTACACGGGCCCCTCACTTTTGTGACCTCTCCCGTTGTGGAGCACAGGCTCCGGATGCGCAGGCTCAGCAGCCATGGCTCACGGGCCCAGCCACTCCATGGCATGTGGGGTCTTCCCAGACCGGGACACGAACCCGCGTCCCCTGCATCAGCAGGCAGACTCTCAACCACTGTGCCACAAGGGAAGCCCTGTTGTCTTTCTTTAAAAGCCTAGAGCTATAGAATAATTTTGCACACTTATGGCGGTTTTGATAGCATTTAATCAACTTCCACTCTTAAAAGTGTATTCTTATCTTGATGAGCTTAGATTAAAAACATTATCTTTATTCCAAACTTATGTACTCTGATCAGTATTAGAAGACAAGTCAGTGATGGTTAGGGGGCATCAGAATGGTGTCATCAGGTACATAAATTAAAATAAATAAGGTAACAGTTCCCTGAAGTCTATTTCCAATTGACTCAGGCATTTAATATAAATGCCCTATTAATGTGTATTTTATATATTATTATATAGTAACCAATCAAATCTGTGCTACCATGTAATCTGGGATTTCTCTTAATAAGAAGAGGCTAAAGTCATGGGCAACGCACACACACAAAAAGATATCTGGAAAATGCTTATTCCTTCTATCATGACTGAATTTATAACTCAGTTATTTACATCACCTAAACTGTCACTGAGTTATTACCCAATGAAATCACACTTTGGTGATCCAATCACGATTCCACATAACTGCTAAATAACACCACAGACCAGCAGCCTCAAATTTCTTGATCTGTCCTGTGCCCACTTTTGTTAGATGTGAAAACTCATAGCTACTCTTCCATACAATTACTGCCAAGTCAAACTTCTCTCTATAGGTTTTACACTTGGCTTCTACTAAAACGTTGTCTGATATGCCTAGTTCCTTAAACATATTTAGAATTTCAAACAAAGATAATGGACTTTATACATTAAAGTATTTATTAAGTACCTACTATGTTCTAGGCACAGCACTCAGTCCTCACACGAACGTCAGTCCTACAAAATGGGTTTTACCTTTTTTCTTTCACAGAGAGAAAGAGCGACTGAATCGAACTTGAAAGTAGTCTAAGTTTACTAAGTTAGTAAACATGACTACCATTTATAGAGCACCTACCAAGGATCAGATGTTTTACCCACAATCAGTGTCATTTAATATCACAAAATTCTACAAGGCAGGTATCAGTCTACACTTAGGATAAAGAAACAAGGATCCTATGAGTTGAGTTACTTGCCTAAGGTCTTACCATGCGATCAAGCTAGCAATCAGAGCCGAGAGCTCACACTCAAGCTGCAGTCCCATAATTCTCCAGACCCTTGTTCTCATCTCCACCCACAGCTATCTTCTCATTTTGCCATAAATGAGGTTCCTTGTCTTCATTCTAAAGGAGAATTCACTCCTCCACCAACTCAAAGACAGTACAACTGGGAAAGGGAAGCAACAATACCATGGAACAGTTTAAAGAGCAAAATTGCAACATAATTTCATTTGACTAGTTCTCATTCAAGTCATCTAACAGACTAGTGATGTGCTGGAAAAGTCAGGTAGGTTAAAACATACAATGCTCAAAAGCACAAGTTCTAGAGGCACATCATAGCAATATTTAAATGGATAGCCCTTTCCTAATCATAATGTAAAATAACATGTGAATTTACAATTTTTAGAGTTAGAAGAAACATATGAGATGATCTAGCCCAGTGATTTCATTTTACCGATCAAGAAACATGGAGCCTAAATAAATAAAAATATCTATTCAAGGTGATATGGCAAAGTGGGGACAAAATGAAGGACTGAATTCAGACTTCAGGCCCCAGGCCAGGGACTCTCTGTACTGTGATGTTGTATTCTTGTATTATTTGAGGGCAAAGGATAGAATTAATGCAAGTGGTAAAAGAAGTGGATTATGATCTTGTCAACAAATGAATTAACTACAGCCTTATCTGCTAGGGGAAAATAAATGAGATGAAGTGGATATAAATTTAAAAACTTTCATCTGTCAATTTCATTGTGTTTGTCCATAAAGTCAAAGTTCTCCAAAAAAGGCAGTAAAAAAAATGACCTTTGGTGAACGAAACTTTCTGATTGTTGCCACAACTTTGTGGGTTTATGAATTACACATATTGCTTAGCTTAGCTACACAACCAACCCAAACTGCAGGAATTAAATAAGTTATTTCCACCAATTCACATACTATGATTGTATTAATTATATATTCTAGTATATTATAAAAATATATTTGATTCTTACTTCACATAATTCACTAACATAATACCCTACATATATGAATGCAGGATTGATATAATAAGAGAATATATGAAAGTAAGGAATGAAGTATCTTATAAAACATTTTAAAATGGGATTCTATTAATAACAGTGGTAAAAACCTGGCATCAAACAAGTTGCATATAATTCAATACAAGTAAAATTTTAAAACATTAAAGGACTGAAATTAGATTGTAATGGACTCTTTGGGTTAAATCAATGCAATTAAGAATATGATGAAGTATCCAGTTATCTGTTTTCTGAGCCTTTGAAAAGTGGAAATATTAATGGAACTGTACAAGAAATTAGTGCTGACTAGATTAATTGCCATAGCAATTGTTATATTATAAATATGTTATTTGTGACAATTATGCATCAGAATAATGCACGGGTTGTCGTATTACTTGAACAAATCTTTAGGTTCCAAATAAAAATCATCAAGTATTTCTTTATTTCCAGCATAATTATAAATTTAGAACATTTTAGAGTTGAAATGTGAAATTCTGTGCTAACATAGCATATGTTTTTAAAAGTTTACCAGCATTTCAACTAATAAGTTGGGGGAAATTAAACAGTAAAAATGTAACCTGAGGAAACCTCAACTGGAATGTAAACTAAACGGGTGCAGAGGTCTGTAGGTGTCAATCAAGAACAAAATGCAACTGTCAAGCTTGCTTTGCTAACAAACTGTCACATCAACAATATGGAGTTAATGACTACAAATTAACTGTATACCAGATGCTTGACACTTTGTTATGACACTTAGCAAGCTAGTTGACATTTGGGGATCAAAGCTTCTTTAATTACACTTTGTATAACATGTGCAACCTTTATGCTAATGTCCAAATATTCCTTGGAGCAAGACTGTCCAAGTAAAAACGACCACAGACTGTTTTCTAGGTGTGGGTTTGAAAGTATTCACGTGCCTCTAAAAAAATGGAAGTAGCGGAGAGAGAGTCAGGCTTAGATGCACAATGTTATTCAGTATTACCGTTGCCTAAAATAACACTGTTCCTTAACTTGGTGAACCACTTTTTCTCACATACAGACTCAGTCTGTGAAATAACACATTTTTAAACAAGGTGGTAATAGCATTCATAGCCATTTATAAAAGAAAAGGCAACTAGGCATATCAGAATTTAAAATAACTGGAAAAGGTATTAAAGGGTAGAGTGATAAAAACAACAACAAACAGTAACTGCCTTTAGGAACACTGATTTGAGCAATGTTTCAAGTGGTTTTTAGGGAAGTGGTGTGACATTTCCCCAAGTGAATAAAACTTAATAAATGATATAAGCAAGATTTCACATTAAAGGTATAATACTTAATGCTAAACATGCATAACCATGAATTTTAGGCTTTGTCAACATAAGAAAAAGTTAACATTTCTACCAGGTTGTTTTTTGTTTTTTAATTGCGGTACGTGGGCCTCTCACTGTCGTGGCCTCTCCTGTTGCGGAGCACAGGCTCCGGACGCGCAGGCTCAGCGGCCATGGCTCACGGGCCCAGCCACTCCACGGCATGTGGGATCTTCCTGGACCGGGGCACGAACCCGTGTCCCCTGCATCAGCAGGCGGACTCTCAACCACTGCGCCACCAGGGAAGCCCCTCTACCAGGTTTTAAAGTTCAGATTAACCAAAAAAGAAAGAAAGAAAGAAAGAAAAGATTGTCTTAAAACTAACAAAATTTAGAAAATAGCTGATAAATCAAGCTGATAAATCAAATATGTGAATAAAAATATCTACATATCTATATTAGTAAGTTAATAATGTAATAACAATACGAATACTACTCCTTTGGAAAAGACACTATCTTTGTATAAATGATAGACGTAGTTAAGCAATACTGTCATAAAATTCAGTGGCATGTCCCACTTTTGCCTGGATTGTACTTCTTGGGAAAAGGCAAGTTTGTGTATGTGAAGAAAAATGAAGATGAGGAGAGTGAAATATATAATACTAAAACTGGAAAGAGGGCCTCCCTGGTGGCGCAGTGGTTGAGAGTCCGCCTGCCGATGCAGGGGACACGGGTTCGTGCCCCGGTCCGGGAAGATCCCACATGCCGCGGAGCGGCTGGGCCCGTGAGCCATGGCCGCTGAGCCTGTGCGTCCGGAGCCTGTGCTCCGCAATGGCAGAGGCCACAACAGTGAGAGGCCCGCATACCGCAAAAAAAAAAAAAAAACTGGAAAGAACATTGAGGGTCATCTAATCCAACCTTTCTACTCTGTTGATAGGACAAACCATGACCCAGATAAGTGGAATGGTCCAAGTCATGGAGGTATGCACAGACTCTACACTACATCCCGGGATTATAACTTGTCTAAGAGTGATGTTTCCAGCACAACACTTGGAAGGGACGTGTATCTATCAGGGTCTCAGCACAGGTATGGTCCATTCAAATGTTGTAACAGAGAAGAGTTACATGGCCTAGAGAGTATTTTCAAAAGCATCAACAGAGATGAAGTAAACCAATAAGGGAGAGTGTGGTACCCTGGGGCTGCCAGGTGTGAGAAACCTAAAAGGGCAAGGTGGTGGAATGGTTACTGCAACCAGACGGGGCTGCCCTGCAAGGACTGTGGATATTGGAGGAGGGGTGAAGCCATCCTTCATTAAGGCAGCAAGAAGGGAGAAAGGGAAATAAATGTCCTGACCCCATTCTCTCCTGCTGATCTCAGCTGGCACTTTCCATTGGCTGAACACATCCAGGAACCAGAGGGCAAGAGAGACCAGTAAGACAGTCCATAAAAATCTGGCTCCTGGAGCGCAGGGCCAAGTGGCAAAGGGTGTAGTATGGATCTGAGGGGCACATGGAAAATATCCAGCACAGAACCTGACAGAGTGTCATGGCACCCTCTGTCTTTTTATTTTATGTGGTCCTGTACTGAGATTGGCAGCCTCTAGCTAAAAGCCTTTTTCCGGGTCATAGGTATACTTGGTACTTCTCTAGCGGATGTAAAAATACATTAAGAACTGATCCTTTCTTTATACCCTCCTTTCCATCCTCCAGCAAAAATAATAAGCATGTACAAACTCCACTCTCTATTACTGAGAGAATAAGAGCAAATTAGAGAGTGTAAAGGTACTGTTTCATTATTCGTTTAACAAACATTAATTGATTCCTTAGAAGTACCAGGTGCTATTCTCAGCACTAAGAATCCAACAGTGAAAAAACAAAGAAGAATTTACATACTAATGAGGAGAAAACAAAACTAAGAAAACAAATAAGATACTTTTAGATATTGATAAAGTCTGAAACAACAATAACATAGCATGACAAAGGGTGTCTAGGGTGAAAAGATGTGGGCAATGTTAGGATGAACCAGAAATGGCTCAGTTTCATTGAACTGACACCCAATGGATAAGACTGAAATTACTCACAGGAAGGTATTAGGGGGCAGACTTTCTGTGGAAGGAAACTGGATCTACAACCTTGTCAGAGAAGTGTATGGGCCTGCTAAGGTGTCTCAAGGAAGCCCCAGTGCCTGTCACCACGCCCTTACCCTAACATCCAGCCAAGAAGAGGCAAGCTTTGCTTCACACAGTCAGTGGCAATACCCTCCTGCTACTGAGTGGATTTGGTTGCTTATGAGACGACTTTTTTAATTCCCAAGGATGCGACAGAATCTAGCTGAAGCTTTGCATAGGGCTTCTAGGTCGTGGTAGGATGCTTGGATTCTATTCCTAGTGCTAAGGAATACATTAGAATTTTTGAAGTTTCAATTTTTAGGTTTCATATAATACTCTCTTGATGACTTCACTTTGGACAAAGGCATTAAACCTGGGATAAAAAAAGAACTCAATATATGTCAAATTAAAATATTAATATACCTTTCTGGAAATGCAAATCAATTAAAATCACAAGTAGAGTAACATACAGTTATAAATCCATACTCAAATGTATAAAGAGCATTAGAAGTGTTCTTTTCTAATTGATCATTTTCCTCGTATGATTTCTATGAAGAAAAGATAGAATTATCAATTGTCCTCTAAAAACTGTTTGACAGTGGTAGCAGGGCAATTATATTCAAATGGAACAAGCAAAAGAGAAAACAAACATGGGAAGGAAAAAGGTGTTTCAGCCTTCTCTTCTGATGATCTCATCACACCATCAATCACGTCTCAAATGAAAGATATCCAAAGTACGAACCTTGCCAATCTAATACCTGAGTTCTAGACCAGAACACAGGCCCATAAGATCCTTAGAGCTGATACCTGTATTTCAAAGTGGCCAAATCTGTCTGCTCATGAAGACACAGCCTGAGAAAGCCAGGACCCACTCTGGAAAAGTTCATAAGTGGACACAGTAGAAGATGTATCTTTACAGATTACTAATCAAACTGCCTGAAGTGATGGCCCCATTCAAGAGAGTTCATCCGCTTCTCCAATTTGTGAACATGGACTTCAGTAGATTAATCCTTTTATGCAGTTTAGTTCCTTTTAACTGATTTAGTCTTATTTTTTTTCTATTTTACTAGAATTGAAAAATAACTTATTTATCCACATACTATAGATGTAACAGTGCCTATCTAGTAACAAACAGCTTTTTCCCACATAGGTAGGTACATATATCATATATAATATGTAAGTTTCTATCAGGTTATTGGCATATTTTGAAATTTTAAGAATACAATTCAGTAAAATGTCCACTACTTTGCCATCAAAATCCTATCTTAATATTAAGACTTAAATTCTTTTAAAATTTTTATGCTAAATGATGAAATAAAAAGGGTTTCACTCCCCCTTAACAACAGCCCAACAAGCCAAAAACAAAACAAACAACAGCGAAAATGTGAGACAAAAGAAAGAAAAAGAAGAATACCTTAGAGAAAAGATTTTTTTTTCAATACTGAAACTGGAATAAGATTACATTTGAAGCCTCCAAGGAGTAGAGAAGTTGAGATATGATGTAATTCACAAGATATGATAAGCATTACACCTGGAACTCACCTAATTTTCTTTGCTCTAAAAGTTGAATAAACTCCCTATGCATAGCCTCAAAACTTCTCTGTGAGACAGGAAACAAAAGAGATGGTCAGGGATGACCAGAAAACCATATGTAAGATTAAATAGTGATTTTCCATCAACCTTTTATCCAGCTCCACAAGTGGGTACCACTGTCTGCAAAACTGTCTTTGAAGGTGGAGTACAAGTCAGTCTTTCAGCTCTCAAATCTTCCATAGCAAGTTACACTTCATCTACAATTGTGCCTTTTTTTCCCCCACTGGACATTTGGCAGTTTTTAATTGCTATCCATTTTTAAAGTCTCAAAATATATTGTGAAATGAATCATACCATTAGTTTCCAGTCCCTTTTCTAATGGAACTCTTATAATAAAGAAGAGTGCATCACAATGATTATGAAATTGTCTATTTATTACAATAGATCCTTCCTCTATGGTTGTCCTCCACTTCCAACATTCCTCCAATATTATAGAGTCTTCCTCTCCTTTTGGGTCATGAAGCCTGTCTGTGAGACTCAGTCCCTCATCTGTAAACTGAGGAAGTTAAGTAGATGATTCTGAGGTCCCTTCTTAGTCTGGTTATTCTAAGATTCTAAATAAGAAGTAGCTTGTTCATTAAAATATTATTTTCTAAACCATCTGCATTCTCCTTCCACACAACGTTCAGTCTTTAACTTATACTTGAAACGTTCCTATAAGATGGAAATGCTTAGGAAAACCTCTTATTTTTTTAGACCTATGCACTTGAATTATGAGTATCACTATTGTTTTAAGTTACAGTAAGACATCATTTTTATTTTTGCTCTTCTATCCAAGCATCACCCTGTGGTTTAAACCATTTAAGATATTCACAGTATCCTTATCACGATATTGTTTAGTAAATCCTTTTCGGTAACTATTAAACACGTGGAATATCATCCACTTCCTTTCCTCTCTCTTAAAATATAAACCAGTAAAATTATACTCTTGCACTCACACACATGCGCCCAGACACACACATACTCACACACATACACATTTCAATGATATCCAATCTTAAATATGCTTAGGATTCTTTTAGTATCATTTATGAAAGTAGCCTATGTTAAATTAAATGATACTATACATGGAAAAGAAATGGGAATGCCACTCTATTTGTAGTGAACAGTGCTATCTACAAAAGATCAAAATTGCATCCTGCAGAATGTTACATGGATTAATATTACTACAACTACCTTTGAAACAGGAAAAGTAAAACTAAGAATTCCTTTGTTTTCTTCAAGGCCCTTCTAATGGAAAGCTTAAATTAAGGAAAAGTGCTCTTATTTGCACTTGGTACTGTTCTCTCATACCCCTTGTGTCTCTTTAGTATGTCTAATACACTGCATGTTTCCAAAAAGTTGCAATGAATTTGAAAAGGCATTTATTGAAGAAAATCTACCTTGGTTAGAGTTCATTTCCCTAATACAAGGATTTCTAAAGACAGCTCTATTTTAGTTATGTAAAGCATGTAAAAAGTGGCATATGCTCAATCAAAACTGAATTCGAAATTAACCTGTCACTTTAGAACCACAATTTAAGAGGAAGGTTAGGATGTACTATTTTTTCAAAGTCTCCATGATGGAATAAGTGGCTAATAGTCCACTTTTGTGATTTCAAAGGAAAGAGGAAAGAATTAAATGAAATAATAATTAATTAGTTAAACAAAACAAAAACTTATTTTCACTGTTAATAATTTAATAGTTCTATAAAAGAGAAAAGCCAAATCATAATTTGAAAATAATATATTATGCATAAAGAATAAATACATTTTTACATATTTGAACTTATAGTTTTATAGTTACAAAAAAATCTACATAGAAATATACCTTTGGGGGACTATATCATAGATAATAACACAGTTACCTCCACAAAGGTGGTGACTCATAATTTTCTGCAGAGTATCATTAACTTTATAAATAAGAAAAATAAAATATTCAAGAAATGGGTTTTTATCCCTATTCTGTACACAAACATAAAAGACAAAAGCATCACTTGCTTCAAAATGCCCTTTTTTGCAGGCTATAAAGACAGCAAAATTATTCAATCCCATGTTTCCATTTAAAAAAATCCAGCAATCAGAGTTGTTCTACTTATTAAGACAAAGGAAAGGGTCAATGTGTTCAAATCAGAAATTAAAAGGGCCTCATATCTTAGCTAAACCTCCCATTTCTAGATGCATGCACATAATGATACTAAAAAGTGACAATGGAACTTTACAAAGCTATCGAGCTATGAAATGAAAGACCTCATAAAGACATGTGATTAACTTATTTAAACTTTTTCACTGATGTGCTGAGAAATGCATTTTCTTTTATTTTGGTATTATAATCAAAACCATCATATAATGAAATACTCCTGAATGTTAAATTTGTATCTAAAATATGGAACAGCTGAGAAAGTCATTTAACGTGTTATATCACAAATAGCCAAAGGTAGCATTAAACTTAGAGCTATAAGAAAGCGATTGTAGATGAAACTTATCTGTATCTTGATTGTTTTTAAAAAGGCATTCAAGCCAAGTTATTATAAACTTGAAAAAACCAAAATGCTTGCTATGCCAACATAGTTATAGGATAATCACTGTGCAAATCATATGAAAGTGTTCCAAATTCATCAACAAATGGAGGGTAAATGATACTAGTTTAAAAGGTTTTTCATCTGAAGGCTGATGCTTTCTGCAAAAAAAAAAATTATGTACAATTATTGAAATACATTTCCCCCACTCAAAATAGAAAGATAATTGACAGGAATTATAACCAAAACTTGCCAAAATTTGCTTTGTAAATTCCAATTTTTCATTGGATATCAAAGAGAGATAGCACTATTTTTTTTCCATTAGCTCAAAATTCCTTCAACCTGTCACCACATACCATGTAATAAAAGAAGTAATAAAATTATATTATTCTAAATAAGAAAAAGAAATGTAAGTTTCTAGAAATTGATCTGAAACTGTAATCCATTTCTTCTGTGAAACTGTTATTACCTAGTGTGGTATTATGTATATAGAGTCTTCAATAAAGAGTTGTCATTTACTGTCTACAATCAGCCAAGATTTAAAAATAAAGACACATGGTCATTAAGCTTTATCTGCATAATAACCATGAACATTGTATATTATTATTATTATTACTATATTACTAAGATGAGTCAGCTGGGACTCAGAAAGGTATACCTAAGATCAAACAATTACTTAGAAAGTGAAGGAGTAAAATGATGCTAACCATTTCCTATAACAAGTTGACATACTACAATTTGGGAAAGAGGAGAGGAACTTTTCCTAATACTCTGAACAAACAATCGATAGCTGAATGTCAGGAAAGCAACAAAAATATACTAAGTAATGAGAAGTGAAAAAAAAAAAAAGGGCTTCCCTGGTGGCGCAGTGGTTGAGAGTCCGCCTGCCGATGCAGGGGACACGGGTTCATGCCCCAGTCTGGGAAGATCCCACATGCCGCGGAGCGGCTGGGCCCGTGAGCCATGGCCGCTGAGCCTGCGCTTCCGGAGCCTGTGCTCTGCAACAGGAGAGGCCACAACAGTGAGAGGCTTGCGTACCGCAAAAAAAAAAAAAAAAAAAGGCTAAGTAATGAGAAGTGAAACTCCTGCTGTAGAAAGAGTAATGTGTGCCCAGCATGTGGCAGGGGCTCAGTGAATATGTTCATAAGGAATAAGAAATAAATAAATGGGAGAGTGAGAGGGTGAGGGATCATGGGGGATGGGGAGAGAAGGAGAGAGGGAAGAAAAGAACCAATGGGGCAAACTAAGCCATGGCCAACTTGATTTTTACTTAGTATTTTCTAGGTCTGCAACTAGAGTTCAGCTTTCAGCTGAACTACAATTCTCCATTTACTTTCTTTAGCAACTTTAGATGACCCTAAGTCACTAGGGTATTATTTCAATTACCACTTCATCAAAAGAGTTAATATAATTTCTTACTTACTCCCAGGGAGTAGTTTACACAATGGGGGAATTTGCCCTAAAATGCATGTGTTTTGCCTATCATAAAGTCAATAAAGTGGAAGCTCTGTCCAAAAACATTCATTTCCTCCAGCAATATAGGGCTGAGTTTATCACTATTTTATACATTTGTAAATGTGGGAATTTTAACACTGTTGCTTAAAATTTATTTTAATAATTGAAGGAAAACATACTATTAAATTCAAAAAATGTTCCAAATAATCAAGCCTTAAATTAAGGAGACTCTCACAGGAGGAGAAATGGGAAATGCATCACTGATTGGCTTGGGAGGTAAGAGAGCTATTAATGTATTAATTTTCATACCTCACCCAAATTGATGGATTAAAGGTTAAAAAAATTTAAATGAAACAATGAAAAAGATGCCCTTAATAGTGTTATTAATTATGTGTTTCACATTTAGTTTGTTCTTTTATTTACTAATTTAGTCTCTATATTTTATTTAAGAACATTATAAAGAAGAAACATTTGCATAGTTGATACTTTTGCATTATTTATCTCACCTCCTTAACCAAGCTTTCAATATATCACTCTTTTTTTCATAGCTTTATGGAGAAATAATTCACATATTATACATTCATCCATTCAAAGTGTGCAATTCAATGATTTTAGTGTATTTACAGAGATGTCCAGCGTCACCACAATCTAATTTTAGAATATGTTTATCCCCCTAAAAGAAATCCCATACCCATTAGCAGTCACTCTCCACTCTACCCTGTAGCCATAGGCAACCACTAATCTACTTTAAGTCCCTATAATTTTGCCTATTCTGTTCAATTTCTACAAATGGAATCGTATAGCATGTGGTCTTTAGTGACTGGCTTCTTTCACTTAGCATAATGTTTTCAAGGTTTATCCATGTTGTAGCATGCATCTGCACTTCATTTCCTTTTAATGCTGAATAATATTCCATTGTATGGATATGCCACATTTTATTTAGCTATTCATCAGTTGATGGACATTTGGGTTGTTTCTTTGTTTGGACTGTTACGAACACTTGTGTACAAGTTTTTGTGTGGACGCATATTTATTCAATATATTTATGATTGACACCTAAAAATAAAGACAACTTGCCTTTATATTTCAAGAATGTTATTATGTGTTATAATACTTTACCTCTGGGAAACAGCTGATATATGGAAAAGCTTCTTGGAGCCCCTGGTCTAACATCTGGTAACAGCAGAAACAGCTGTATCCATGCACATGTAAAACTAAAGCAATGGAAAGAATTAACACCCTGAGTCCATTGCCTTTGGCATATCCATCTAGATCCCACATTCTGCATCTTAAAAACTAGAAGCTAAAACGTGTATTGAAATGTCAATTTGACTGCTTAATATGAAAAGAAACTTTTTTATAGCAACAAAATAATGTTGCATATAGTATATACATATCAATACAAAGCATATTTGTCAACTAGACTATTTCCTTTCCTGACGCTGATTGTGTATGGTATACTGCTTTTCTAGATAAACACTAGTTTTAGGTTTGGTTTTGCTTTTTTTGAAATGATTCTAAATTAAATCAGTCCAGGGAAAAAAGTGAAAGAAACTTCCTTTAATCTGGACCTTTCTTATCTTTCAAGAATTTTCTCCTTCTCCTCTTCCTGAAAATGTTTGCAGTTTTGTAAGCTATACAAACTGTTTCTTATCTGCAAGCTTGTGCTCATGCCATCTCACGTGCCCAGATGCTTTCCCTCCCTTTAGCCCTCCTTTGAAACTCAGCTGAGATATCACCTCAGCCAGAAGCATATATAACCTGCCTGCCCTCCCATTTCCACACTTGTCCATGCCATCCCATAGAGACTTCTTTGGGCACCCTTCCTCTGCTACCATAACAACCTGTAATTGTGTGTGCATGAAGGTGCAAGTAAAATAATGTAAGGTTAGAACACAACATGAGATCTACTCTCAACAAATTTTCAGAGCACAATAGAACATTATTAACTATAGGAGCTATGTTGTAGGGCATATCTGTAGAACACATTCATCTTGTATAATTGAAACTTTACATCAAATTGTGTACATTACATATGTGTAGATTTTATATTAATTGACCTCAATAAAGCTGTTAAAAACAAAAATAAAATATGGTTTATTATATGTAATTATGCCTAGTTTACCTACATGTTTATACATTTATAACTATGTTCTGTGCTAGACCCTTGAGGACAGAAGCTAGTGCTTTATTTACCATTTTATCTCCAGCACCTAGAAGAGTGTCTAACCAAGAAGACCCTCATAGAATGTTTGTTAACTACTCAGCTAGGGATGATTGCTTGGATTCTCATTAACCATAGGTTGGAATAGGGAAGCATCACAAACCCTGAACCTAAGTCTTCCGAATGCTTTCCAATTAACTCCATAGAGAGTTCCCATAGGACATTCAAATTCCACTAGGACGGTGATTAAGAACATCTAAAAGAATGGGATTATTATCATCTTGATAATGGGTTCTAATATGCTAGGCCCACTTTTATCATCTAAATTTAAAATGATTTTTGATTGAAAATAAAGAGATAGAGCAGAAGAGGAAAAAGTTGGTGCAGGCTTAGATTCCAAACTCCAGAGCACAAATCCAATTTTATGCCTCTAAACAGCTTGAATAGTTCCAACTTACCAGTATCTATGGAGGTTATGTTCTAATCACGGTCTCAGGGATGTAGGCAAGGCTGGATCTGGAGCCTATAGACTTACAGGGCCCTTACAAACTAGATCACCTCCTCTTATAACACACTGGTTGTAGGAACCTAAAACGAATCATTACAACATGGGCTTCATTAATTTGGAGAATACAGCCTTCAATGCCAGGCTAGTTAAAAACAAAATAAATGTGCGGCTTAATTGGTAAGGCATCCTTGGGTTGTGTACTAAGTTCCAAACTTGAGAAAACATTCATTCAACCAGGAAATGATTCCATAATAGCAGAAGCGCCAGCAGGCGCAAAGAATGAAGCTGAGAGCAAAGGAGTGATGACTACATCAAAGGATTGTCAACGTACTTCAGAAGAATAAGGTCATTGATAGAACGTTCCTTATTCAGTTTATAAAAACATTGGATTCACCTTCAATGGGACAGTGCCCTTTTAACATTTACAATTTAATTTATGTCACTGATAATAAAACTTCAGACTTGCATGCCAGTTGAAGTAGAGGGAAAAGAATAGAGAAAAAAGTCATAAATATATAGCTGATTAAGGTTTCCAACTTCCCTGATTTTAAGGCACCAATTAAATAGTAAATCCTTTTTCATGGCAATTGTCTCTGCTTCTTTTTTTGGAAAATTAGCAACTGAATTTTAGAGCGATTGCACTGTGGAGTGGACAGCAACAAAGAACGGTGCCATTAATCTCATAAAATCATTTAATAGCCACCTGAGTTTATTTGGTAAATTTATAATTCTTCTGATAGCTTTTGTTTAACTGGGTTGAGAAAAAAGGAATTCTGCAATATAGGTATGTAAATTCAGGTGCTGTGCCCATAAGTGCAACACAAGTTGGTTATCTTTAATGCCATAAAGCAGAAGCCATCCTTCCTCCCCTCTGCAAACAAAATTTACTCATAAAGAAGACAGAAATACACTGCAAATAAAATCACATAGGGAAAATTTTTCTGGCATTGTTTTCCGTGCTAAACTCTTCTGATGAAGACTTAAAGCCTCTGAATCAGGAAACCACAATCTTTCAAAAGTGGAAAGCTGCATCACAAGTTAACAGAAGGCACACTAGACCAAAAGATAAAATCCAGGTTCTGCTTCTCTCTCTGCAGCTTGCTGTCCTTGACCTTAAGCAAGTTCTTTTGCTCCCTGTGAAACCCACATTTCCTCCTGGGTATATGAAGCTAATCATACCTGTGCCATCTACCTCCAAATGGAATGCAGATTAATCAAAATAATGTTTTAAAACATCTTTTTTAAACTCTTGTACTTTTTGTACTACAAACCAAGGTGTATAGCATCAAATCATATATTCAACCATAAAACCTCAGCATCAGCCTAATGTGCATCTACAGAAGCAAATTATTTGAATAAGACACAGGGTGGAAAATACTCATCACTGTTCACAGAAGTAGGTTATGAGGTTTTAGAGCAGGCTCATGCAAGATTGGGGAAAAGACTGGGTTATTCTTCATTGTGTGGTCCTCATGTGGTTCTGTCCTGCCCTCTCAGTCAGACAGTCCTTCGCTTGAGGTGGCTCATCCTTGAATGGCCCATTCTCCCTCACTTCTGTCCTGCACCCTCCAATATCTAAGACCTGCAGTCTTTCGGCTTGCCTCTGGGTTCCCGAACCCTCCACTCATTAAAGCTATTACTGACGTTCTTGTATCCACTTGTCCCCTCCTGCCCTCTCATCTTCCATACTCCCCTCCCACATAAACTTACTTAAATCCTATTCCTTGAATTCTCTTTTCAATATTAGATAAAATTGTCTAATCTGACATTTAATCCACACTAATGTACTAATGTTAGAAAGTTAGAAGAGTTACCCTTCTCAGGAACTTAAATATTTTAGCTTAACTTATGACTTTGAAATAAAATTTCCATGTAGTGGGGAATTTTAGTAGATAGGTAGTTGGGGGTGTATATATATCTATATCTATCTATATATCATCTATATGTTTTAATCATGTAAAGTTGCTACAAATCATATAGGATAAATTCAATTCATAACTAGGTTTAATTTTGTGTATGTGTGTGTATGTGCATTTAAAAGCGTAAGTAAAAGAAAACACCTTTTAGTCTCTAGATGGAAATTAACAAAATTCCATGTGGGAAATTCTTTTTGAAAGATGTAATAGAATAATTTTAGACTTCATTTAAAATCACAATTAATTTGGCACTAGGATAAGTTTATCTAATTTGAATGAATTTGATTTTACAGATAGAGTTACTGCAACTGAGGATGTACTAGCTGTAAAAATTCTACCATATAAATTCATATAAAACTCAATTCACTTTATATGTCTATTTCCTCCTAAAAACTAAGCTCTGACTTCTTTAAATTCTAAACAAGTAACTGCAGACTGCTCATCCATTATATCCAAGCACTCTCTCCCTGTACGGGATCCACCATGGTAATAGTTCTTTCATCAAAGCCTAATGGTTTGTTTCAAATAATCAAAGTAGTGTTTATATCACTGTCCTCAGGTGCAACCATTTTGTTTCCCAGAGAGCAGTATGGTACATGCTAATGTCACAAGTGATAAATCAAAGTAAGTACATTTGTTTTTCAACCTTAAGCAGTCTATTCAGTGCCACTAACAAAAATACATGTTGGCATTTGCACTTACATTCTATTTGAGACCGTCTAGCAATAAAGATTACCAAGAAAAAATACATATGTAAAAGAGATGACTATGTGCAAGTCTTAGTTATATGGGAAATTTCAGTGTTTGATGGGGGTTGTTGTGAATTAATTTATAAGCTTTAGCTAGGGAGAGTGTAGATATAGAGAAGTATTTCTGCTATGAATGATCGATGATATGTCTTCTACATATAGGAAATCAAACAGCTTACTCTCCTAAAATCACCGTATATTTTAAGTGGATATATTCATTTACATTGTTACTATAATAAATACTGAAAATAAAATAAGAGTAAGAAACTCATCTGCAACATTACAGATTCAGAAGAGGTCTGAGATATTGAGATCAAATATATCTTATTTCTATATTCAAAATTCTTATTGCAGTCATTGGGAGACAGAGTAAAAGTTAGAATAAGTTAGAATAAGGATTTGGTTACTATTGTCCTGGTGATGTTTGGCTTGAATTTGCAATGACATTCAGAGCTTTTGTTCTTTGGAAGGAGGCTGTGAAAGTCACAAAAGTAGTGTTTTCTATACTTGAAAAGGAAAGAAACCTGTCTAGATATTATTGATCATTTCTAGTTTCCAGTTCATGGAATGGCACTTTTTAGCAGCACTGGAGACATTATTAGACAAAGAGACACAGTTGAAATCTGCCTCCTCACCTACTTAAGCATATATAAATGAGGAAGAAACAAAGAGAAACTGACAACTAGAAAATAACTGAGATGAATTAAAGACCCACTATGTTTAACCGACCAGTCTAATATCCTTCGAGAGTCTGTATTCCCTTTCACATTCATCTCTGCTCAAGAAAGTAAATGACAGGAAAACCATGGGGTCTGTGACTTCTACAGGGAAAAGGAAAACAGACAATGAACATAACCTGCAAAATCCATCTCATGCCTAATAAAAAATGAAGAGCTACAGACTCCATCTTATTTACCTTTGTGTTTTGGACCCATAACATAAAATATATCCTTGGCAATAACACCTCACTCTGTTTTTCTCTAAGTGATGGCTTCTTCACAATCAAAATTCAGTCAATAGCCTAAGACTGATAGGACTTATCTCTAGATGTCAGCATGGTTCCAGAGGAAAAAACTGACAAAGCAAAGGCGATAAGTTAGGGAATAAAATCCATTTAACTGGTAGGACGTCTGATTATGGTCTCAGAAATGTATATAAATCAAATAGTGCTGAAGACGAAGCTTAAGTACAATGATAAAATGGCTGAATAAAGTTAAAGCCTTCTTTTCACCACCACATGAAGTGTTGTTAGGGCAAATAAAGAGGGATGTTTCATTTTTAAATGTCACCAAAGCTAGAGTTTTACTTCAAATTTTTGGCTACCATTTCCTCAGTAACCCTTAAACTAATTAGAGTGATTTTCTGATTCCTAAATATTTTAAAGATAAAACTGTTAGCTTCACTCGTGTCAGAATAGGTTATTTAAAATATTTAGTACCCACTTAGTTAAACAGCATATAAAAATAAACATGTAAACTAACAAATACAAGTTAGTATTATAAAAAAGATTAAGAATACAAGAAACAGTCAAATCTGCTAGTAATTCACTCCAGACTTAATGTTTGTATCTCTTTTACACAGTTTTATATAAAAGCATGTTTTCTTCTATTAAATCATTTCCGCATGAAACCAATCCTAACGTAACTTGTTGTATACATGGGTATTTTTCCATATTAATATATATACCCACACGAGAGTTACTTCACTAATTCTGTGAAAGGCCCCCTTCCAATGAAAGGCTTAATAATCTATCACCAAATCATGATTAATTTTCTATCACCATGCTCCATACTGGGATTACTCCCAAATGTTCACTTTAATTTAAGTACTTTCTGATTCATGAAGCGGAGGATAACATACAGCTATAAAAGGTAATCCAATACTAACATGGCCTTAACCCCTATAATCTGCACTTCAATAGCAGGGAAACTGTATAGTTTTGAAACTGTAATCAAGAATTTTTTTTTTTTTTTTGCAAACACACACTGGAGCTGTCCTTTGCTCCCATCTCTTATTAGATTACAATAAAACGACCATGCTCTCTTTATGGTGGGAACAGAGTGACCCTGGGGTGATTTATAATCTTGTGAAACCCTGTCCACACTGCTGACCAGACTTTTTTTGAGGTCACTATCTGTTTCTTCAACTGATGTCTTCCTGCTGTGACAACACTGTTGGAGAGCTGTCAGCACACAAGAATTTCTCAGGCGACGTATTGTCTTTGAACGCATTTCTTGTGTTATTTCTATTAAGAAGCATTTGTGTGCTTGGTGTTTAGACAGTCAAGAATCTTTCGGAGGTTTTCTCATTAGTCTAAATCCCAACAAAAAGAAGACAACTAAATAGGAATAAATGAAGTGGATCTCTTATTGACAAAAGGAGAGAATATTTATTTCTTCTAAATGTATACTATCGCTCTTGAATACAAACAACAAGGCAACAATTCATTCTTAAAATGGGCATATTGTTCTCCCCAATAGTAAAATAATTTGACTCCAACATGTTAGATATTGTCAAAAGCAAGCATTAGTTGAAATGCCTGGGGTTTACATAAACATAAAAAAGAAGTGTGCTTTGCTATTTTTCTTTAATGTGGGAAGTAGGAGGAAAAGTTAAGCTAAGAAAATGTTTTAATAGTAGGTTCTGATAAAAGAAGTTGCAATCTCCACTCTTACCAAAAAGCGGCTGTAGATAAGTAAAACTTATATTCATTTTTGCCAAATAGCAAATGATATTTAGAAATCAAGTAGATGCTAGTTAGATTTAGAACAAGCTAAAATTTTTTTGTTATGATAGAAGAGGAACTTCTTCAAATGATAGATCTGGATCAATTTAGCTTCTCAAAGTGACACTTTCCACTAACTGAAATATTAAAATGTTAGAGAAGGTGTGGTATCCAGCCTGTTAGGTTCAATTGAATCCATTTCTTCTCTCATTTTGTTTATTCTCATTTTAATGTATTTGGTTAAGTTAAACAGGAAAGCTAACACTGAATTACTTTGTTTTTATACTTAAATATCTCCTACTGATTCTAAAAAGGAAAGAAATAAATGTTTCTGCATTTTTTCTTTGTCTCTTTTTTTGAGAGAAGGCAATTAAGAAAAGTGAACTGAATTCCTTTTTTTTTGAGAAAACGAAGCCCATATGGCTTCAGAAAGATATTAACAGAGAAGTTGTCACTCCTTCAAAATGTTCCCTCCTTAGATCTATTTGAGAAAAAACTTTTGAAGACCACAAGGAAAGAAAATATTTTGTAGGCAAGAGGCAACGCTGATGTAAAAGAATCCCAGAGCACTGGATCCATGTGTAGGGATGGGTCAGGAAGATTGGGGAAGATCAGCTGAGGGGTGCCTGCAGCAGGAATTCACTCAGTTATGGGTTCTGTGGTCTTCTGGATGTGGATTCCACCCACTCAAACACAGAGCTGTGGTATTTTGAGAGGCCATGAAGACCCCTCAATTCCACACATTTTACTTTGTCTCCCTGTGTCTAAATGACAAAGACCCAAGGTTTTCCTTCTACGTATGAGAGGAAAATATACGTAAACTGAATTTTATTTGAAAGTGTCATAAACCTAATCTGCACATACCATCACTTGAAGTACAAGCAGACTAGTAGAAAACAGAGGTGTGGCTAGACTAAAACTATGATTTACAAACATATCATGTAACATCATGTGTTTTTTTTTTTTTTTACATCAGCCAATTTAGGGAAGGGGTAATGATATTTGAACTTTAAACTTAACTATCTGAACTTGTATGAACATCACAATCCAGAGTCCACCCCAGCTTTGGGATTTGACAAGAGAGCCTGAGGGCTTTATAAGCTTTTGAGTCGTTGAGATTTATAAGACTATTTAGTCATCTAAACTTTTGTAACTTAGAGATGTCGTAAAGACCTCTGATAGTGTCATGCAATTTTGGCGAGGTATGGCTTTCGGAAGTTAAAATAAGAAAATATTTTAATAGTGATTGTATTTGACACAATAAATTGTGAGCCCTATTCTTGTCAAAAAGCTGCCACAGATAAGTAAAACTTAGGTGAATTTTCCCAAATTGCACATGATATTTAGATATCAAGTAGGCCCTAGCTAGAGTTAGAACTAACTGGTCCACATCATTTTATTCATCATTATAAGCTATTCTGAAATGATGAGAAAATGTTTAACTTTAGGAAAGTATGGACACATTGGTAGTCATAACAGATAAGCTAAGTGTTCCTTTGTTTCCGGAAGTAATCTACCATTTACCTTCTCCAAGGACCCTTTTAATAAAATAGACAGAAAAAAAAAATCAATTAAAATAGTGAAATGCCCTTTAGGATAAAGTTATTTCAGCAGCCACTGCATTTCTCAATAATCTCTTTAATCTTGTGCTGAAGTAATCCACATTTGTGCCATGTTTTTAAGTACTATATTTTTCATAATGAGGCTGTTTAAAACTGAGCACTGGAAAGAGAATGGGTGCTGATACAGCAAGTGTTATAAAACTGGGGTTATGAGCGAAGTACACACCAGAAATGGAAAACGTGATTAGAGGCAAAATGGATGATGCAAGGTTCTCATATAACAAGTCAGTGAAGTAAACCAGCCTCAAAGACCCTGAATATCCACCTAATCTCTACTATCTAGAGCTATGGTGCCCAAGAGCACCTCTAAAAATACTATAATGGGGCATCATTTCTGGAATCACTACCTATATAATAGAAAGTAGTCCCAAGAATGAAGTCAGAACCTGAAGAATTCAGCAAATAATTCCACACACTTTTTTATGCCTCTGTTTCCTCACAACACCTCTCTCTCTAGCCTGCATTTGACCCACTCTCTCTTTATAAAAGGTGTAGCCATCTTAGCATTTCAATGACATAGTATTTTTTGATGCACTATTAAAATTGGTTTAGTTTTTCCCATCTCAAAAATTGTGACTCTCGGGCTTCCCTGGTGGCACAGTGGTTAAGAATCCTCCTGCCAATGCAGGGGACACGGGTTCGAGCCCTGCTCCGGGAAGATCCCACATGCCACGGAGCAGCTAAGCCCGTGCACCACAACTACTGAGCCCGCATGCCACAACTACTGAGCCTGTGCTCTAGAGCCCACGAGCCACAACTACTGAGCCCACGTGCCACATCTGTTGAAGCCCACGCTCTAGAGCCTGTGCTCCGCAACAAGAGAAGCCCACGCACCACAACAAAGAGTAGTCCCCGCTCGCAGCAACTAGAGAAAGCCTGCACGCAGCAATGAAGACCCAAAGCAGCCAAAAATAATAAAGTTATAAAAAAATACTATACTAATAGTAATAAAAATAATTTTTAAAAATTGTGACTTTCCATTTGCAGTAAGATGGATGGAGCTAGGGATTATCATACTAAGTGAAGTAAGCCAGACAGAGAAAGACAAACATCAAATGATATCACTTATATGTGGAATCTTTAAAAAAAAAAAAAAAAGATGCAAATGAACTTATTTACAAAACAGACAGAGACTCACAGACATAGAAAACAAACTTGTGGTTACCGGGGGAAAGGGGGAGGAGGGATAGATTAGGAGGTTGGGATTAACATATACACGCTACTATATATAAAATAGATAAACAGCAAGGTCCTACTATATAGCACAGGAAACTATACTCAATATTTTATAATAACTTACAATGAAAGGGAATCTAAAAAAGAATATTTTTTTGACATCTTTATTGGAGTATAATTGCTTTACAATGGTGTGTTAGTTTCTGCTTTATAACAAAGTGAAGCAGTTATACATATACATATGTTCCCATATCTCTTCCCTCCTGCGTCTCCCTCCCTCCCACCCTCCCTATCCCACCTCTCTAGGTGGTCACAAAGCACCGAGCTGATCTCCCTGTGCTATGCGGCTGCTTCCCACTAGCTATCTATCTTACGTTTGGTAGTGTATATATGTCCATGCCTCTCTCTCGCTTTGTCACAGCTTACCCTTCCCCCTCCCCATATCCTCAAGTCCATTCTCTAATAGGTCTGTGTCTTTATTCCCGTCTTTCCCCTAGGTTCTTCATGACATTTTTTTTTTCTTAGATTCCATATATATGTGTTAGCATATGGTATTTGTCTTTCTCTTCCTGACTTACTTCACTCTGTATGACAGACTCTAGGTCTGTCCACCTCACTACAAATAACTCAATTTTGTTTCTTTTTATGGCTGAGTAATATTCCATTATGCATATATTCTTGATTTGAGAATCAGAGAAGCAGCATAACTTTTGGAAGCTAAATAGTTACTGATGTATTAGCATTCTGAAAATGCTCCATTGTGTTTTTACCTCTGCTTTTTTGACTCCTTCCTTATCCCACCTCTTCTTTCTCTCAGTGGTTGTCCACGCATGGTGGAGGAATTTAATGTTGAGGCTTGGTCCAGAAATTTGCTGGTCAGACAGAGCACAAGGAGACAGAAAAAGCAAGACTGAAAAAATTTTCCTGTTTCTCCCCAAATCCCTACCCAAGTCATTAGTCTTCTAACATATTTGCTGGTGAAGACTGTGGCTAAAACATTGGGAATGTTGGCCCATGTGGTCACAGAAGACCAAAAGAGACGAAAGGCAGCTATTTGAAAACAGTAACTACCAGTCTATTCAAAAACAAACCAGCCTGTACTCTTGGTAAATGAGATACCTAAAGCTTGCCAAGGCAAATGTAGGCCTTGTTTATTGAGATGTGTAGAAATACAAGAAATGGAGCAAAAAGACTTGAAGAAGTCAACTAAAAAAAGATGTCTTAAGAAGTATAAATTAAAATGAGCTTTTAATCAATTTTGTAACCACTGGCATTCATGAGAAACTCTATAACCCTTATTAAAATGAAAATAAAAAACAAGGGTAAGAATTCTGCTCTCCTGGCCTGCCTCCAAGGAAGGTAATTTTGTTTTGTCTACTCAAATTATCCCTGAGGTAACAATTATCTGATACTTTTTTAAGACTGCTCATCCCTAAACTACTGGCTAGAACTTCTACGTGTTGGTGAAAAAGCTGCTCTGTAGCTCCATGACCCTACAACCTATTTGCCCGGGATGGTCCTAGATTTTACCTGTTGTCCTAACATAATTGTTAATACTGCCTGTGTTTATTCTAAGAGTGTTCCAGTTTTGCCAGTAAATGTTATGGTTGGCCTACCTATGCCATCCTGGGCATGATGAAAGTCAATAGCAAAGGAAATATCACAATAAGAAAGTTTACATTAAAGCATAATAGACTGGTTTTCTAATATTCTACTAGAAATGTTCTAGTGCCTTTTAAAGTTACCCAGACCTGGAAGTCCTCTATTGTCTTTAGGACTTTAAATATTTCTTAACACAAGCTAAATGAATAGCAATCACTTGAGTCTATTTACCAACTTGAGAAATTAAAATATTTCTATGAAACACCAAATAAGGACAGAACCCTTAAATACAGACTTGATCCTAGGTACTCAGCTTGGGGTATTGGTAACAGTCTTACCTTGTTTTGATCAGATATTGCCTAATAATAATGTATGCAGATCTTCCCAATCACACATTTTATTCCTTTGACCATAAAGAAAAACAATGTACCATAATGGAAAATTCTTAATACTCAAAAATTTCTCTTTAGAAAGAAAGCTCCACTTGGTAGACTTTGAAAAATTCTGCATTTTCAAAAACTAAGGTTAAAATATTAAATTAAAAAATTAATGCTTAATGTTTATTGAGTAGTTAATGTCAGTCACTGTACTAAGTGCTTAATAGGAATGATTTTATTTAATATAAGTATTATTATCTGACTTTTAGAGATGAGTAAGCTGAATCTTACAGTGTTTAAAAAACTGCCTAAGATCAAAGAGCCAGCAAGAGGCAGAGACAGATTTTAAAAACCTAAGTTTTAGCTGTATTTTATTTTATGTTCTTGTACCTTAGAATTGTGATAAATTTTTAACCTTTCCCTACTTATATATAAGGAAAAGCCTCATTGCAGTAACTCTGACCCACACTTCCCTCCTTTCCTAAGCTGGATATCAAAGCCAGAGAAAATGCCAAGAGAAATATGCTTTGTTAAAATGCCTTTGGGCTCTTCACATCTCCTTTAAATATTGACTCAAATATCATTTTCTCAATGATGCCTACTCTGACCACTTTATTTAAAATTTCAACCGTCCCATTGCACACACACTTCAAACTTCCCTCACCCAATCTGTTTTTATCGTATTTATCACCTTAAAACTATGTGATTTGCTTACTTATTATGCTTATTATTTATCATCTGTCTGTCCACCCCAACCCTGGCCGCTAGAATATAGGCCCCATGAAGGCAGAGTTTTTGTCTGTTATACTCACTGATGTATTCAAAGCACCTAGAAGAATGCCTGTCACCTATTTAGTGTGTAACAAATATGCATTGAATAGATGCATAAAACAGATGGAAAACTACCATCACTTCATGCACGCACACACATACACACATACATTTTTTTGAGTTCTGTTGAGCAGTAAAGGGAGAGTAATAACAATGTGAAATAGGAAAGATTAAGGACAAAATGCATATGCAGCATTCTCTAGTAGCAAATGTAAGAGAATATTTACTAAATATACTCCCTCATTAGGAATTTATTTTAAATTAAATCTCTATGCATCGAGTAACTTTACACATATGATAATATATAGAACCTTTTCTTCTTGAACACTTTTGGGTAGACTTACTATGAAACTGTAACTCACCAACTTCAGTGGTAAAGATATCCTATATTTATACACATTCAGGGAAGGTATTATTTATTCAATTGGAAAGTAGTGTTTCTAAAATATGCTTTTTAACATTCTGCTGAAGTTAAGTGGTGAGAATATAACAACATCTGAGCTGGAAATATGGGTAATTACGATTCCCAGTTATCACTGCTCTCTCCCAGGTAGGTATAAAGTATAGATGGTCAACATTGGTAAACCCTAAAATGAACTAAACACACAAACAAACAGAAAAAGTTAACACCACTTATATTCCCTCACCAATCAAATCAATAGTGACCTTTTTAGAGGAAAAGAATAAAGGCTTGCAAGTAGACCTGTCAGTATGAAAACTCTAAGCAGTGCCTACCTACAAAAGGCTAGAAAAGCTTAAACTTCAAAATCATGATGATATTGCATTTAATTATTAGTAAACAGATACAATAAAAATATAAACTCAGGGATTTCCCTCACGATCCAGTGGTTAAGACTTCGCCTTCCAATGCAGGGTGTGCAGGTTCGATCCCTGATCGGGGAACTAAGATCCCACATGCCTCGTGGCCAAAAAAACCAAAACATAAAACAGAAGCAATATTGTAGCAAATTCAATAAAGACAAGTATATATATATATATATATATATATATATATATATATATATATAAACTCAAAACTAAATGCAAACTGATAGACTCATGCTGAGTGGGATAATTTTTGTTAATCAAAAGCTGATAGATATTTTGAAGTTTGCAGGTAAAACTTTGTGGCTGAATATATAATTTTTGTGCTGCACTAGACAGTCACATTAATAGAGGAATCTTAGCAAAAAGGAGTTCAGTAAGCTCAGTGCATTATTCCCCAATAAATATGACTGTAATAGCGCTCTAAATTATTTTTGATTATAAATATATTCTCCTATTTAAAAAAGACACTTTGTGCATACAAAAAACTCAACAATTTAGTGCAGAAGACTTTCTCTTATACAGACTCTAAGAATTAGATTGGCTAGCTATGATTAGATAAATAGTATTATTAATAAAATGAGGATATAGGAAATAAAATTCTGGTATCAATTCCTTGAAAGAAACATGTCACCAAAAACAAAGTTCATTGATGTTTATAAGGCATTTGGTATGAGAATATTGAGTTTAAAAGTAATTCTGAAGCAATCTTATCAATGTTGAGATTGATTTACAGTAGATCATACCCTCTTGCTTTTTAAATGGTATCATGATATTCTTTTGCTGTTCATAATTGTTAATGTTGATTTTAAAACACAGTCCTTAACACTGGTCCTGCCTTCTAGCATTGGATTAAATCACCCAGTGTCAGCCCATAAACTCACTCTTCAAGTTGGATCTGCTGCTGCCTTCCTTGGAGCCAAACTCAGTGGTTTGCAGCGGCTTTCTTACCAAAAGGCCAGCTGAGAGTTTCAGGTGAGCTCTGTTAACAGAGCTTTCAATTTTAATCAGTGGTATTTTTCAAATTCCGGTACAGAATGTTCTCATCTTTTGACACTCATTATTATTACAAGCTTAGAATCAGACACAATGAAGCTATTTCTTAGAGTCACAATCATGACTCAGCAGCATAGAAGGACCTGCTCTTTGTAAGTCTCTACCTCTGACTGCCATTTAACTCTGAATAATTCATAATGGAAAAATAATATCTGACCTCTGGGAATAATGAATAATTTTTAATGTAAAAATTTCATGTGTGTGGTTTCAAAAAGTTATTTAAACCAGAAGAGACAACCAGCAGTGTTTTTTAATATCAGAGAGATTATTAAAATTTTGTCAATTCATAAAGTAATTATCAAATCCTTCGGAAAACCTTATTTGACAGCCACAACCCACAGCTCCTAACTTCTCCCTCAATATTTCTTCAAAAGTTCACAACAAAATCGATGGCTTCACTCCTGATTTTTCCCACGAATCCCCAATATGTGTTTCTGACATCACCTGGATAATTTACAAGCATCTCGAACTTAAAGCCTTTGAAATGGAATTACTTATATTCACCAAAACCTTCTTCTCTTCATGGTCTTATGACTGACAGCCTTGTTCATCAAACACTCAAAAGTTAATCCCAACTCATTCTTCCTTCCCCGAACATCTTACTAAATCCATTTTAATTTCTCTTATGTTTTCCTCCCTCAATCTCCACTACTGCTGCCTTAGTTATTTCCAACTGGATTATTGTTATAGTCTCTAGTTTAAAATGTTACTAATTCACACTTCCTGGGGTCACAGTTATCTGTCCAAAACACAAATCCAGTCATATCACTCTTCCAATTAAAAATCTCCCAAAAGAAAAAAATCTACCAATGATTTTTCATCATCTACCATATAGTGTTCAAATTCCTTAATGTTAGAACATAGGGCCCTTCCTGAGCTTTTGCCAATATCTCTATTTGCAACCCAATCACTGACTCCTGATTAACAAATATAACCCGATCTCCAATCTCCAGCCAGGCCAACGATCAATCCCTGGAAAATAACAGGGGCCATTTTTTATAGTTATCATTCTAGGCATTTGTACATTTATGTCTGTTTATTTTGCTTTAATTTCAGAATACCTAAATTCATTAATGTAGATACATCCTTTGCTAATACTACAAAATTAGGATAAAGAACAATGAAAAATGCAAAATTAATAAAAGGAGAAGAGAGTGATAAAAGGAAAATAGAGCAAGGCAAAAAAATATGTAAAAAGAATGCAGTCAAGTCCTAAAGTCCACAGAAGTATCTGAGCGGATAGATTTGATTTTAAATTTCTTCATATTCATGTTTTTAAGCTTGGACTTCAAGAGAGATATGACTTATGAACTTGGACGAAAACTTTATCACTTTTCTTTCTGTCTTAAAAAATGATAAAGAGCATGTGTAAAATTAAGGAAGAACACCAAAAAATTCCTAGTCTGTATCTACATTATGGTGGCACCGTTGTTCTACATGCCCAAGGGAGTATTTTACAGTATGTTTTAGGATGCTCCAAGAGTAATTTTCATAAAGAGGACTTTCATTTTGCTGATAGCCATAATGTTTTCTGGAGCACAAAATATGTGTCACCATAAAATCACAAGATTTTAACTAGAAAAACTTTGTAGATATTGAACCATTTTATTTACTTGTTTGTTTACTTATTTATTATTTATTGTCTTCTAAATTCTTTTCTATGTACTGTAATATTTTCCTCACAGGATTTCTGACAGCATTAATATAATAATTATATATATATGTGTGTGTGTGTGTGGTACGGCAACTCAAGATAGAACTTTAAAAATAACTCTACCTATTTTCTAATGAGAAAGCAATTCTCTATTCAATTTCATCTTTCCTAAAACCCTAAAGTTGAAACTCTTGGTCAGTGACAGGATATACCCATTTTTCTTAGTCCACTGGAAGGATCCTTGAATAGAAGCACTTCTCACCATGAATAAACTGTGAAATGTAGGTGAAAATTATATTTAGTTACAACTGCCAGCCTTGAGTCTGCTCTAAACAAACATATCTGTTTGTGACATTGGAGACAAACAAGCATTGCTTACTGAGTAGGACTGACTGTCTAGGAATGGGGAAAACCAGTCTACGGCTTTCTACGGTCACTGAAAAACTGCCAACAGGAAGTCAACATCATGGCTTTTCCATTGCCTGACTATAAGTGCTAATTCTTGAATTCTCTTTCCCAAATAGGACCTGGCAAAGGATATTTATTGAATTCCTACTAATCTCTATGTATTCCTAGTACCCTCTATGTATTCCTACTAACCTCTGTGTATTCCTACTAACCTCTACGTAGTTTGCTATGGCATTTAACTTTTGACCTCCCTTCTGTAAATCCTCTTCTTGTTGGTTAGGTTTTATGCTCCCTGACAGGCAAGTGAGAAAGCTGAAGCTCAAAATGGGTGTATGCAACTTTCCTTAGGATAGGAGTCTTTTAGTAGTTAGGAGTGTAGGATCTGGAATTAGAAGCCCTGACGTCATCTTCTCGTTTAACACTCATTGCCTTGGGTGATTTATTTAACTTCTCTGTAACTCAGTACCCTCCTCTATAAAATGAATATAGGACTGTTGTGAGAATTAAGTGAGATACCTAGGTTGTGCCTGGCATACCGTAAGTGCACAAAAAACTGTGTTGATAACAGAATAGGAAATATCATAGTGCAAACTTTGTAAAGGACACTGAGAGCTGAGGAAAGTGAAGAGTGCAGGAAGAGAATGAATCCCAAAACAGACTGGGAAATAAGATGGCAAAGAATCAAAGGATTATACGGAATTGTTAGTGGAGATAAGAAAAAAAAAAAAGAGACACTTAAATACTCACCTATTATTCAAAGCTAAATCTTAAAATATTTCTCCAACAATTTACTCAGCAAGCTTGATAATAGACTGAAAAATGATTTTCCAGTCAAAAGGTAGCTATCTATTTTTCTGACTTGTCAAAGTCTTCCGGATGTCTTGTTAGAACACTGGCAAACAAAGTGAGCTCAGGTGAGACGTAGCTCATTTAAAAGAATCTTAATTTTCAATAAAATTTCACAGTGGACCAGACGTGCTTCTAACATTCCAATATTGAAACCACCACTTTATGAAAAGTGTATATGGCTTCTTTTTTACTGTCCTGTATTACCTGAAAGTGATTTAAAATACAGTCTTGATGCTTCTAGGACTCTATTCAATTTTGAAAACAACAGTATTCTAAATTCCCAATTTGCTACACTATAATAAAATTTAAATTTCCACAAGAAGCGTTTCTTGTTTACTAGACACATATAAGTGAAAAAAAGTTCAGTTCAAATATTCTATATATCAAGACCCAACTGAAGTGCTCTTTGATGCAACAGTATGTTGAGTGAAGGAAAAAGCATGTGGACGATGGACAACGCACGTTAGGATCATTTAGAAAGACATTTATTGTTAAGGTTACAGGAAGCTTTGCCTAATGCTTAAACCTGATATGTGTACTTCTAACAAGCATTTAAATGAGCACACTGTTTGTGAAACAGTGTGACTGTCTCCTTAGGGAAGTCATAAATGTAAAAAATCAAATTTCGATTTGATTGTTGGAGAAAACCGCAAAGTCAGATCTTTAAGACAGAGGTCTCTAGCAGAAGTGAAAATGGCACTGCTTCCTTCAGTCCATTCTTGGCTTTCCATAGAAGAGGCTCTCCCCTGAATCTTAGCACTGAAAGTTACAAAGGAAGAAGTGAAGGTTTGAGAATCCTAAGAGCATGAACTAATGGAATTTACAACTGAACAATATACTTAAAATTTATAGCAGAAATGGTGAATGAATTTACTTCCATGAATTTACTTTATTTCACATAATATTGTTAATTTGAAATAACAAGGTTGTGAGGAAATAGTTCAAATCATCCTGGACAGGCAACCAGGGCAATAGTAGAAGGGTGGCAGTGGAAAAGCATTTTAACGAGTCCGCTAGTAAGATCAATGAGGAATGGGCAGAAAACTATAGAAACATCAAGGCACGTGCCACTTTTTCAACACACAGTTGATGTAATTTAGCAAACCACCATCAAAATTACAGCTGTCATTGCTAAATACTATTTATAAACTCTATACCTTCTCTCTTGAATAAGTACGAAATGACACCCTTTTGTTCCTGAGTTGTGCCATATATCACATATGCAATACTTTGATGAGACACTAAACATTAACAGAAATACTCAAAATATTTAGCTCTTACCAACATGAACTCCTTATCTTAACTGTAGATATCCTGGAACAAGAGTTCCATCACTTTTCCCACATGATATTTACCTGGTTAAAAAACATTATTTCCCACACTTGATTAAAGTGAATAGATGTAAATGAACAAAATGACGCACCTACCCCACCAGGGAACTTGCAAATCTCAGCAATGTGCCAATCTGATAAACAAGTTCTTCATATGGAGTATGAGGATACAAAACAGCAAAGTACTTTTTTTCTGCTGTGAAAAAGAAGTTTAAAAAAAAGATCTAAAGACACCAAAAAGAATGGCAAGCTACTTGGATGGAAGACTGCATCCAGGTGGATGATTAAGATGGGATGAGGAAGCTTATTCTAAAGAACAACATGTGAAAGAAAACAGGCACCACCCCAAATTGTCCATGGCTACTTCCCAGTTTAAAACTGGGAAGTGTTGTCACAAACTCTGCCTATAGCAGACTTTATCTACTATACAAATGATGTTTAAATCTCAATTACATGCCCAGATGAGTGGTTTTCAAGCTTTCAAGAATAACCTATTTATATCTGTTGGGAATGATAACCTCTCAGTAATAGGAGTGGCATCTTGAATATTTTAAAGAAAATTATATTATTACTATTATTTCCAAATAATTTATAATCTTCAAACTTCAATCTAGATTAGAGTCATGGATTAAGTATTATTTGAATAGGAAAATAGAAAATAAAAGTTCTGGAATGAAATTTCTTGGATTCTGTTTCCTCTACTCGCCATGTACTAGCTGTATGCCCTTGGTAAAGTTAATTAACTGCTCTGAGCCTTAGTACCTTTATCTTTCTTTAAAAGCAGGTAGAACCTACCTCTTAGGGTTACTATGGGGAATGAAAGAGATAACATCTAGCAAACAGTAATCACTAATAATCGTAACTGTAATTTTTATTATCAATAGTAATGTTTTAAACTGCATATGAATATACTCAATTCAAATTTGTACACACTTCAAAAATTATAAGTTTTGTGACCTTTCATAATTAATCTGATAAACCATAATAATAATAGAGATAAAGGTAAAATCTTAATCTTATTAAATTATACATATATGAAGAAACACAAAGTGTAACTATTTGTGCTTAAACTACTACAAAAACATGGGATACATTCCAGAATTTGACACCTTATATTATACTTAAGAACTAATGTTAAATATACTTTCATTTTATTTTTTGTTTCTACATAAAAATCTAAAACATATATATTTCTATTCATGCTTTAATTTCTTGGTTATAACCAAAATTCCCTAAAACTAAGAATCTCATAAAAGTATTTTAATATAATTCAATAATATGCAGACAAAAATTCTATAAGACAGTCAATTTTACTTGTAATGAGTGCCTACTATGTGCCAGAAAGTACCTGAGAATTTTAACAAGATAAATGCAAGATAATAGTCTAGAAAAATCACAGGGAGGTAATTATTAGTCACCAGAAATTAAATTTCTTCAAGTTTTAAAATTAATTGATGAGTTCAAGAAATAACCAGACCGTCTTCTATCAGCAAGCATCTCCATAACTACATTTAAAACTGTTAACAGCAGATCACAAATATTTCAAAACTTTAGATACATAAAGGAAGAATGCAGCAAAAGAAATCCTCCTGGATTTCCCCTCCTCTGGAGAATTTCAGACATGAGATGCTTTTGTAGACAAATGTCAAGGAGAAAATCAATCAGATCCAATTTCAACAACCTACTAAATTTCACAATATAACAAGGGAGAAACTATGTGTGTTACATAATTTACAAAAATGTCAAGACATTGTCATAAATCTACAGACAAAGGCAGAACAAGTAGTATTCTGAGATAGAGAACATTATATTATATTGATGAGTTCACAAAATATTTGGCAGACACCAAATTTCATGTTAAGATGCTTGAATGCCTATCCCAAATTTATTTTCAAAACAGGAGACTCCAGAAAATAATCATTTGGGAGGATTTTGAGATGCTTGGTAGAGAATAATTATAAATTATATATATGGTTAAAAAAATCCTATGGACTTAACTATAATAGAATGCTCTAGGCAACTTAAAAAGAAATCAAAGATTCAATAATACCTGATTTAGCAAAAAGAAAAGGAAGAGAAACCTGATGTAAACTTATTAGAATCTCCCGTTTTTATAGTGAATTGCATAGCGGTTACTGTAGCTATTGGATGTCATACTCCCTGAAATAAAATAAGTTATTTCCTTTGCAGATGCTATGCCTATATTTCATCTTTTCTTGCTTTTCAAAGATTTTGTCATGTTAAATTGTTATTTAAAATGTCTGAAAGTTAATGGCAATAAAACTTTAATAAACTTTATATTTATAAAAAGACTAATTTTTCAGAATTCACAAGTTCCTTTTAATAGTTGTGATTTCACTGTTACTTCCTTAGAAAGAGGAGAAGAGTGTGACAGCAAAAACCAAAATAGATTTTTCTTTATGCTTTTGTGCATGGTTCTGGTAAAAGAACATAGCTGGGTGAGAACATATAAGATCTAGTCTCTTAGCAACTTCGAAGTATATAATTGTAAACCTTAAACTTTACACAATATGTAGATTATGTCTCAATTTTTTAAAAAGTAATGGGAATTCTAAACAGATAACAACTCTTGAAAAGCACCTTACTATTTCTGAAGTGCTTTCAAATAATTATTATCACATTCTTATCCTCACAACCTTCTTTTAAAATAAATAGAAAAGTTATCTTTACTATCCCTATTTTACATTTGACAGTATGAAAGTTCCAGCTGACTAATCCAACATCTCCCAGTTAGTAACTGATAGAATCAGAACTTGAAATCAAGTTTCCAGATTGTTCTCATGACTCCAGGTTGTCTATAGATTAGTAAATCTCAAATCTACAGCTATTATTGTAATGAAATACTCCTCTTGGATAGCCATAATAATTTCTTTTTGAAATAACATAATAATATCTTTGTGGGAAACAATTCCCCAAACTTACACTTGTTGATAAAGTTTTCAAAACTTAGTTTTCGTATATGTATTGAGAATTACATTTTCTTGCTAACAAATAAAAGTGAACTAGAAAAGACAAAAACATATTAGTTGACGCAACCCAGTCACAGCTGCTTTACTCAACACAGTCGTGCCCTTGAGATCTGAAAACATTCATTTCAACATCTGACAGCATATTAACTGTTTCAATATTGTGGACTCCTGTTCAGTTTGCTATGGGCAAGAGACCATGCCTTTACACAAGCTGGTGGATCGATTGGTCTTTGGTAGAATCTTAGTTTAAGACTCTTTAAGGCACTGATTTATGCACAATTGATCTGATCAGCCATGCAGTCAATGTGATTTATTAGCTAAGATGGCCAAAACCCTTTTTTCTCCTTTTTCATGCAGTAGTAATTCACCTCATTAGAGGTGGAATCATTATAGGAAGCTCCTGAGAAAAAAGAAGTTGAGCCTGCCGGCCTGACTCGTTATTTTCCCCCAAACTGTGGATCCACCAAACAGTAATAGCTGGACGCTAAGCCCAGAGCTGCTGTGCACACACACAGAAGCCAGTGCACTCTCACTGTGGCCAGAGATGGATGGAATAGATTAAAGGGGGTTCTAAGCTTCCTCCACTCTGAAACATTTCAGACAACAAACTTGTTCGTTTAGCTTCCTGAGAAACTCATTCATTTAGTTTTTAGCACACATTTTTTTCTTTGTTTAACCACAGTAAGACAAATGACTTGTATTACTTGATAATTATGGTGTTTAACTAAACATAGGACTAACAATGTGTATAACAGGGGTTGGCAACCTACAGTATACGTGTGGACGCATGCATGTGCGCGTGCACACACACACACACACACTCCCAATGTTACAGGAGATACGATTCTGAATAGTTCACCTATGGGCAAAATACACATTTGCATTTGCCAAACATATTTTCTATAACATTTGGAGGGAAAGTGTCTATAGATTTTATATGGTATAAGAGCTCCTTTCCTCTCTTAAAGGTTTATCCCCCAGCCAGATCCTTAATCCTAAATTTCTACTGATTATTGATTACCTACTTAAAAATTATTAACAAATAGTTAAGGGAAGGAACATAGCAGGGTAAGGACAGCCATCCCATGAGATGGTTCTGCTTTAGAACAGAGTATTGACTCAACATTGCCTCTTCTTCCATTCAATCTGCTGCTGAGAGCTCAAAGCTCAGAACCTTAACTCTAGTTGCCTCATCCATGCATTTCCATTTGACTTGGTAGAAATTCCGCACATCACAGTGATTTCAGGGGGTGTGACCTGCTAATAGCTGTCCCCTAATACCTTATCTTTCTCTAAAAGAATAAACGCTTTGCCACTTCCCCACCTGTCCCCCACCCACACTATGAAGGCAATAAATGAATATGCAATACTCTACGACTAAAGATGTGACAACCATACATTAGAATGATTAGGCAGTTGTTGAGGGCTGGTATATTATTTTACTATGTGCTATATAAATTGTGAACAGCTTTGATTAAAAATCTAGATTTACTTAAACCCAGTTATGCAACTTCTGTACAGAAGTCTACTATGAGCTATACCTTCGATTTACTCGGACGAATGACTCCTTTAGAATAGGCTGAATGAAGGCACACTTTTTATGCTGAACACCGTTTCAATAAGACAAGCCTTAAAATAAAGCAAAGAACAAGGTAACCCAAGAGGGAAGAGATATGGGAACATATGTATATGTATAACTGATTCACTTTGTTATGAAGCAGAAACTAACACACCACTGTAAAGCAATTATACTCCAATAAAGATGCAAAAAAAAAAAAGAACAAGGTAAGCTGCAAAATATATGAATGTTTGTATAACTCTCACAGGAGGCACAGCCCCACCTGCCCTTACTACTAAATCAGCAATGTCAACATGCCAACAAGTTTAGCTATTGAACTGGTTAAAAAGAAACATGGTATGCCGTGTATGCATGAATTTGTGCGTTTGTGTATTTGTAACCATATTCAAAATGATAAACCTTTACTGAAAGGATCTCAGGTGAAAATTTTGCAATGTAAGAACCATATCAGTAAGAGAAAATATAATTGGGGACTTATATTATATTCTGGAGTTCTTATTCTCATTGAATATTTGGGGCTAACTTATCTAAACTTTTTCTTTAATCTTCCCTATTAATAGAGATTAGTTGAAAACACGTGTCTCTTCCTGATTTAGATTTTTGTTGCAAAATTTTGGCTGAATTAAGTATTTTGATAATTACCTGTTTTTTCGGAGAGTTGCAACTCCATGCTCATAATACACTTTTAAATTTACTTTGTAATTTACATTACATTTGGTCCATTGTAATAGTATTAGTAAAATTCCATTGATTTAGATATGTCCAATTTTCCAAATAAAACTTTGCCTAAGTTACCAATGGTTTAAAAGAATATTTTGGTTTCCTTTAGATAATTGTATTTTCTTAGCACCAGTTTTATAAATAGAATAAGACACTCCAGGGAAAATATTGAGCTGTACATAGTGGTGTTCTGGTTGTTGAAATCATTCACTCTTTGGACTTGTGAACCACAAAACACCCACAGCTCAGCAAATCCCAGAATAGCACATGCCATGTCATGTCTTATTGTTTTAACATAGTCCTCACATTCTACCCTCCCAATATAGCTGGACAGCTCAATATTGATGAGTAGCAACAATTGGCATCATAGTCTACGGAATACAGTTCTGCCGTTAAACATATGCTGTTACTATTTAAAGAATACAAATTTATCTTACCTTGGGACTACTTGAGATAAATATTTTAGTTTGAGACCCCAATGTTGTTACAATATTGTCACGTGTAACTTTGTCCTAAAGTGGATATATGGTCCAGTAAAATTCTCAGTGGGCTTCAGCACTGGTTTAAACAGTGAATGTACAATCTCTGCCTAGTTAAACTACACACTTACATGGTGAGAGTGCCAATGAATATGTTTCATCAGATGTTCCTGGAAGCTGTCTGGCCAATAGGAGGGATTTGAAACTGTTCCCTAATCACTGTTGAAATCACTGATAGTACTGTCTGTCCACACTATGACAGACAAAAGCTGAAATGTATTAAACATAGCAATCCATCATCCTGCAGATGGAAAGCAGGAGCCAGGCGGGTTCAGAGGCAGTGACTACCCGCTGCTTAACAAAGGCTGGAGTCCTGATGGTTCAGTCCCTTCCTACCCCCTCACTACCACCCCTCCATCTAAGATGAATGAGTGTAATCAGTGAGGGAGAAAGCCTGCTGAGGACCTCAAATTCAAACATTGTTACATTTAAAGTGCTGCTTTTTTCCCGCTAATCAGAACTGTTACTGGAAAACTTTTCTCCAAATATAAGGGGATAGGTATTTAAGTAAATGAATAAATGAATAAACTGGAGTTTCAAGAAAGCACATTCTTAGAAAATACTGCAACGGTATGCCATGAAGTTTGGATAGCTAGCTTTGAAATAAAGGTTTGATATCAATACAAAGGAAGTCTTTTAAAACTTCACTCAGTTAAGGTTAAGTTTACACTGTTTGAAGCAACTTAATAGTGATGTTCTTTTTGAATGACAAGGGAATTATTATCTTTATATAAGCACCAAATAGAAATGAAATGCTTTTTGCTAAAGTTCAATTCATTTTGCATACTTGCTTCTAATATGGACATATGAGTCACAAAATAGCCAAAGGGAGGGAAAAAACCCTCAACTGCTAACAGCACATTAACAAAGTATAGAAACGAAAGACACTTTTCTTTGGATTTCAGCCTTGTCATTTCCAATTTTCTGCTCCTTGGACATGCTTGTATTCAAATTCTGGAACATCTATTCAGCATATCAATCCTAATTAGACAATCTGGGTCTGGAAAGGATGAGAGCTAGGTCATTTGCATAATTTAATCATAAATACTCAGTGATACATATTTCCAAATGCATTTGTACAATTATCTTTTCATCCTTGGGGCAATGGTATTAATATGATTAGGCAATATTTCTGGAAAAAACAGACAAGTATGCACTCTTTTTAACTGCAGCTTAGGGCGATATGAAAAATTAATTAATTTCTGAAGAAAATCAATTTCTCTACGTGACCACATTATACATCGCTAAACCAAGACTCAGAAACCTCTCTCAATCACTACATTTTATCAGGCTCTTCTAAATTCTGATTAGTATGTAAACAATTCAATAGAAAAACTAGTAATATATCAAAAAGCATCTTAAATTTTGAAGCGATCTTTCTGTCTACTCTTCATTTCAGGAATACTACCTTGCTTTACTTTAATGCATTGTTATTTAACATGTCAATGAGAAGCCTGTGCTTTTGGTGTGAACTCATCTTGAGTGATCTTTTATTAATGTACATTAACCAATTTCAAGGACAATAGGATAAGGTTACTTTTGATATGCTTTCTCAAGAAATAGATTTATATTTATCTAAAATAACTTTCACACGAGACTGCTTATTATGAAAAAAATTAGATAAACTAAGTTGTCCCAAAGAGTACCATTGTTATACGAAAAACATTGCAATATACTTAGTAGAGATATAAAGAATCCAGGTGGCTAATCTGATTTTTTTTAAAAAAGAGATTCAGCTTTGTATGCTGATTAGTACAAAAGAAAAAGTCACATTTGTGAGTTTAAATGTGCTATTCTTTTCTTTTCAATCAAATGAAAAAGTAGAAATGCATGCAAATATTCAATATTCATTTAATTTGCATAAAGGTGCTTGAACAAATTTTTGATTCTAACAAGCTCATTTTTCATGCGTTTTGTCTTTCATCCTAATCTAGCATCTGTCATTCCTTTTTGAAGTTATTATCGGCCCAATTCCCTCTTGGATATGGTTGCTGGGTGACCGGTATCTTAGCACCCACTTTGACAGGAACAGATGTGAATCTGATCAAGAGATTTCCCAAGAGTACCTGAAATCACAAACAACTTTTGTGAAAAACAAACAGCGTCCCTGTCATGGGCCCTTATTTAACCCACTCCCCAAAAGCAAGAGCAAAAAAGTTTACTTCAGATCAAATATATACCATTTTAATGTCATTTCCTAAATTAGAAGAAAATAAATAAAAATAAACCATATTTTCACTCTGTTGAATTAGAGGAATCCAATCTAAATATCAAAAGCTCAAAAACCCAGCTTGTTCTGTTTTTGGATAGATAGTTATGGGTAAATATGGATTTATATTTCATGCAAAATTTCACTAGAGTGTCTACCAAAAATAAAGAAGATTTATTATGAGGACAATTTAGATGATAAAGATATTTAAGAGGATGAAATTTAGTTTGGCGTCTAAAGGCTTCCTATATGAGGTACGATGTAGAATTCTGTGCAAAATTAAGGATCACTCTACTTACAGAGAATTATCTAAAATATAAAAACTCCACCTCTCCTTTCACACACTTTATAGCAAGATTTTTTTAAGGTGTTTTGGGTTTTTTTTGTTTTGTTTTGTTTTGCAGTTCACTTGGTATACTATCAATCGTTATTAGAAATTGAGCTGCAAAGTGCCACTGGAAGACAAAGGTCATAGAAACTTCATATTATCGCCATTACAAAAGTCAGAATAAGCTGCCTTTCCTAACTAGATTCCTTTTAAGAACAGCATGAAGTTGTGGAGTCACGTGATCTGCCTCCCTCCATTCCTTCCTTCACAGTCAGAGAATGTGCAGACCAATTGCCATGTCAAATAACCATGAAACTAGTTGGGGCAAACTTTTAAATTAAATGAAATATTTAATCAATGTTGCTATTTTATAAATATGGCAACAGAGTGATCTTAGGAAACATCCAAATGATTGACTTAATTTTCAGCTTCATTCAAATGATGTGTTGAGGCAAGGCAGAAAACTGTTAGCTTACAGTGAAAGTTAAGGAGCTTTCTTTTTTTGTCACAGAACAGCCAATAAGAAATAAGCAACATATGTTTAAAACCTTAAATATTTTCTCCTTGATAATCATGACTTATGATAGTAAGAAAAGTGGTATTCCTTCCATTGGAAATCTCAATGTTTTTCTTCCACACTCCAAGCATTGATTTGTTATAACCATTCTTATTAGGAATTTTTATGTTTAGTTCTTGTAAGGAAATAGCCAATTATCCAAATGATTTTACCAATGTTAAGTGAAAAAGAAAGTGAAAGATCTTTGAAATTCTTTCTAATTTTTATTGGAAAAGGAACTTGCTAACCTCAATTCCAAAATCCAATTATGGAATTATTTTTTGTCATTGCATATACTTGAGTGGGGGATATATATGTATATGTGTTGCTTTACCTTAAATAAAATGTTTCTGTATATATAAGATCAAGAGCAAGTTGTTCTATATGAAGAAGTAGGTTCTAAATCTAATGGTAGTCATTTAATATCACCCATTATAGGCAGAGGTATTATAAACCTACCATTTTATATCAGTTATCCATTTATATATATATAGATATATGATATAGCATTTTGATATTCCAGAAATTAAGCAAACTATACATACCTAAATACCTCTTTATTTTGTACCTATGATTAATTTTAGTTTTCCAACTTAGCCCCAGTCCACATAACTAAAATAAAAATGGCTTTTACATATAAAATTTGTCAGTGATCTTCATTTGTTATTGCTAGTGGCAAAAGGAGCCTTCTGAAAACTTTCAAGTGATCCAACTAAAAATACAATAAGAACTTTAACCTCTCAAAATGTGAATCTAAGAAAAATTAAATATACTCATATAAAAATCTGTATTCTGAAATGTTATCACGGAATAACTCCCTGAAAAAAAGTTTCTTCCCCTACTTGGGCTGACTCTTCTGTGGAGAGAAATTAATAAAAAAAAGTACAAAATAAATGTTCCCATGTCCAATTAAACAAATTTATGTTTAACCTTTTAACATCTAGGATATATATTTGAAAGGGAGATATTTTGTTTTAAAAAGTAGCATCTTAGTCACATTTGAAAACTTGAATAGCTGCCAAATTCTGATGGCACTTTGGCTTAACTGTGAAATGCCATTCATGAATAGTATTTTGTAAATTTCCTAAGAATATATAGTTAGTAAATTTGGGAGCTAAACAGGTGCTAACAGAAAGAAAAATCAAATTTGACCCAGAAGGCTCCAATATTAAGGTTTGAATTGGGATCAGTTCATTCCTTTCCCATGGGGTAACTTGTATAAATGTAATTCTATGGTTTCATAAAAGCAGGTCAAGTTTCCATCCCTGGGGGTCTTCTGGCAATTTGAAGCATGGAAGCACTGTTCCTGGCTACAAGTTCAAATCTGCATGTGCTGTCAATGGTGTGAAGAAAAAAAAAAATCAGTGAAGAGCAGACATATATTCATCTTTGATTATAATATATACTTGTCAGAAGGTTCTTAGAAGATAAGAATAAAGGTGTCAGAGGTCACATGTCATAAAATATTTTGAAACCATTCTCACTAACTTTTAAGTATATATACATACCAGATGATGCAGGAAGGAATGTGAAATATTGTTTTTACTTAGACAACTAAATGCAAAGATGAACTTCTTACCAAATGTCATTTTAAGTTACTATGTCCAAGTGATTTTTTTTTAATCCCTCAAGCTTTAGATGAAGCAGAGTCTTTTAAGCAATCACTGTTTTATAAACTTCTTCCTGCTTTGCAAAAAAATGCATGCATGCTTGCACTTTTACCAATGACGTAATGACTTGACATATGCCATGGAATGATTGAGAAAGTAATTGATTTCAATTTAACTGGACCTCTACCAGGTGTTTTCAAAGACAATTACAGTCCACTGCAAGAAGTGGTAATACACATCTCCTTATGTAGACCTGCAGATTAACCCATTGACCTCATTCCTAACTCATCTCATTGATGGTAAAGCATTTAGAAGAGCAATCTTTTTTTCTTAGATTATGATATTGTTTTCCTATCATTTATCCACTGATTTTAAAGGATATGCTTGCTCCAAAGTGCAAGCAGCAATGAAATAAACCAATAAAAGAAATGGTGCTATGACATCAAGCACTTTAAAGGTTCTTCAGTAATGTACAGATTCTAGTACCTAACAGTTTAATGTCGATTTCATACAATAAAATACTTATCAGTTATAAATATTTTTCGTAGAGAATTAAAAGTATATCTTAATTATCATAAAAATAAAGGTCTAGGAAAATCAAGATAAGTGTTTAATCACTGTCTTAATAACCATATAATGTTATATTTATAATTATATTTTAAAACATTTAAATATAAGCTACATCTTTCACCCTAAAAGTAATTTTAAATATAGTTTTCTATGGTCATTCACTAAAGTAGAATTGGCTTTTTATGTGTTATTTTATATTAAATGAATTACAGAAAGCAAAATTAAGCTATTTTTATAAGTAACTTGTTGGTCTTCTGGCCCTATGTTCTACATGCCTCTCGTGTGTGTGTGTGTGTGTGTGTGTGTGTACAAACACAAATACATATACGTAAAAGCTTTTCTAACAAAGGGATTATAATTACTTAAGCATAAATACATAGACCACAAATGGGCTAAGCTTAACATAAACACAAATATCCACCACAAAGATCTCTTGAATACTGATAGAAATGTTATACTTGTTGCATACACAAGAACATCCATCCTAATATAAAATGTGTGAACAGTGATATTACAAAGAAAAGCGCTCCAAATTATTCATTTAAAATCCAGAGGCACTATTAAGTTACAAACTGCCTTAACTTAAGACATATATATCATTTCCAAAAATTAAGCTAAAAAAAAGATATTTTAAATATAAAATAAGAATTAATACTGTTGAATATATCAGTCTATTTTAGCAGAGCTGTGATGGGTTCAAGCATTAGTTACAGCTTCAGTGATTTGTTCATACATAAACAAAATGTTTTTAAAATATAAGGCTATGAATAAAACAGCTGACCTACTGCTGCTATTAATACAATTTCTGAATACAATCAGTTTAAGATTTTAACAAAATACTTCACCTGCTTGATATGTGAATGTAATGAAATATTTCTTGATTAATATACTCTAGAGATTTTCATTACCTTTACTTAAGAAATGACCATATCCCTTAAACTGAACTAGCAAGTATTTACTGCAAATGATTGTATGTGCTTCTATAAAATAATTCCCTTTTGACTAGTACTCTTTCTTTCCTGATATATTTTCCTTGTCCTTGAAGAAAAGCATTGTTTTTTCCTGTTGTGACTACAGGGGTAATCTAATTATTTAGAAACATTTGATACCATATATAAATTCAAACATAAGTTACATTGTGACTTTTAATACTTCGTTTACCCCTCCCTTCATTTATTCTAAGGAAAGGAAAACATTCCTCAATTCTTCAATGTTACTAACCAAAAGTAACCAATCTACTTTGTTGCCCATTTCAATATTTGCTTTGAGAAAATCATGCTTGAAAAGCATATCCAATTTTTTGTCAAATATATATACTACCTTCAAAATCCACTGCAAGATTATTATTAATCTACCTATAGTTAAATTACTTTTAGTTTTCAAATCATAGTAAACAATTCCTATTTCTTGCAAGAAACATGCACTATATTCTAGGTAGTGTATTCATCTTAGATAATAACATGTTTTAGATGCTTCAGTTAAACTGTTTTTTTTTTAATCATTACTCTGTAAAACTTTTTTTAAAACAGCTGGCTATTCAGTGTGTTGCCATGCTGCAGACTTTTAGACACTACAATATGTTTATAAGCACAAAAATATAAGACAAATTAAATACACAGTGAGTTTTTCAGTTTAGTAAGTTGTCTTTGACAGCTTTCACTCAAGTCACGTACATTTAAACGTGCAAAAGAATCCCAGCTTGATATCCTGGATCAACTCCAAGCTAATATGAATTAGAAAGCAACAGGGCCACACCTTTAACAAAGTTCAGTCATTGGACATTTCTATATCCAATTTAGTAAAACCCACATGCAATTTTTTCTTAAATGAGTGAATTAGAATCCTCCTATCTTATAAGATAAATCCAAATCAGAACACACAAGAAATTTAAAATGCACCTGGCTCAAGGTCTCTGATTTTGGATCATGTAGTGATTTGCATCATTCTCTATATATGATTATATGGATATTAATACTTATAAAATAAATATGTACATTTAAATTGGACAGGTATCTGTAATAGACTCCCTCTTAAAAGATTCTCAAAAACCTTCCCAAAGTAAATAGGTGCATCAATATAAAATGATCCACCACTTAATCTAATAATAACTAATTACTAGACTGAATATAATAACTAACTACTAGACCAAATATAAATATACTATCCTTGGTGTTCCTGCTTTCCAAAGAAATAATTTGGTAAGCTAACCTCACTATTCTAATTGAGACACTTCTATACTGTGATGTATTCTAAAAAGCAAATATCAGCAATTAAAAGTTATTTAAAGGACAGATACTGTAGCAAAAAAAAATATATTTTTGATTGGAAATACTTCTGACAAGTTGAGGAGAAGGAAAGTAAAGGAATTTGAGGACAATGTGGGCTCACAGAGCCACTGGTATGCCTGAGATATATGTATCTGTGCAGATCAGAGCCTTTGATAGTCCACTTATCTAAGCCCCATTTGGTGGGCTTTTAAGTCAGGTTTTCTTCATTAAAAAATAAATTATTGAACATAACAAATATAATGGAAAAGAGCCTCCTTAATGCAGTCTCTAAGTCTGAAAATATAAATATAAATGTATTTTTAATGTATTCTTAACTGAATTTTTAGCTGCAGCATTCACACACACACACACACACACACACACACGACTGACCAATCACAGTGCAGTAACTCAGTAAAGAGAATGGCACATGCTGGCACATGCTAAGGTCATTCTATTCTCATAACAATTCAAACATAAAATGATAAAACTTTATCTTAAATACATGTTAAAATATCCAAATAGTTAATATCAATTTTTTTCACATTTTTTGGTCATTTTAAAGGTATATAAATTGATGTGATTTTTTTTTTCCCCTTGGTGAACAATCTGAAAATGAAATCTTGGAAAGATTAAATTCAGGCAAAGTTGAACTTTTCTAAAGAATCAAGTAATGAAAACCTTAAAACCAAAATGTTTAGTGAAATCTAGAAGACTCACCTGTACCTATTTAAGACGGCATATTTCAAACTAATTTCTTCAGACAAAGATTCAAAGGGAGACAGCTTACAACCTGTGAGAGTTTCATTTCTTACTATATTTTGCAATACATGTGTTCTATGTTGCTAATACAATGCAATTTAAATGATTATTTTACTTGATTAACAAAGGCAACTGTATGAAACAATTTAGTAAAATAACTTGGAAAGGTAAAATAATACTAATTGACAGTCAAAGCACAAATTGTTCCTAAAATAACAACTTCTTGGTTGCACATTAAGCATATTAAGCTCCAAATGCTACTTACATTCCAAAAACAAAACAGCAAATGAGAAACAATAAAGCATATTATGTTTTTGTATGCTAGTGAATCACACATGGTAAATCACCAAAGAGAAGAGTGATTTATGCTCGAATCCAGCCTAGACTTTAATCAATATTGGGTGTCACAACTCAGAAGGTTGGGGAAGGTAGCGAGGCAAAGAGAGTGGCTAATATTGGTCTCAATAATTTATATGCAACTTCTGTGAAATGTGGTAGATTAAACAAAAAAAACAGCAGATTTAGACTAAATGAAGTTTAAAAATTCTGCCTTAAATGCAAATACAAAAATGTTATGCAAGAAAACTCTGACAAGAAAAAAATAAACCTGTCTTGTAGTTTATTATACATAATATTTGAAGCATCACAAAATAAAATATTAAATGTGCAAATCAAATTAAGTGTCTCAGGGCATTAACCGTGGAGTTCAGAAAGTAAACCATCTTCATCTTCATAACTATGTGCACTTTGTGACAATAATGATTATGATATCACTGGAGACTAGCTCCAAGGGAAAAAAAAAACAGGTTTGAAAGATATTATCCAAATAACTTGAGAATTTGTATCTTGCAACATAATGTGATTAAACAAGGTAAATCCGAGGTGAGCATATTCTTAGATTTTATTTATGTATTAGTTATTAAACTGCAATTTACTAACATTTAAAAAGTGTGCAGAGATAAGTGATGGAACCAAAAAACTTTCACATTTTAGGCCCTACTCTTCTAATTATGCCATATTTTTCTTGAAATGTTATACGACGAGACATCAGGCTTTACAGGAGCCATTAATAGACTGTAATACAAAAACTTCAAAAGCATAGTCTCTCTTCATTTGAAGTAAGTTTTGAATTTCTCTGTGCTAAGTATCATAATTATCTGTGAGAAGGGAGTCTGTATTGTGTTGAAACTTTCTACATCGAGGCATAAATGCATAAGTCCGTGCCATTGAATAGCATGCAACGGAGGAAATGTTAAATAAATATGCTATTTTTATTTAAAAAATCTTATGACAAAAAAAGAGCCAAGAATTGGAAAATATTTTATACTTCTTATACTAAAACTGCATTCATATATTACCACTGGACAAAAAAAGACATGTAGTCTCTCAATTTGCTGTCAATAGATGGTACTGACTTTTAAGACAAAAGAATACTGTTTGTAAATATATGTATATTTATATAAAATGTCTGATAAAACTAACTGGAATCTTTCCAAGTTAAAAACTTCATAAATCTAGGGCTACGTAGGACCCAAATCACAAGCTGGTTTGGAAGATCCTGAGACAAAATCAACTTCTGGCAATGCTCAAAAAAAAAAAAAAAAAAAAATTATTTTTGATGACAAAGTAGAACAGTCACTTTTTATTACCTGAATTCACAGAAAATTGAATGCTAACCCAAATCTACAAACAAGCAACTGACTCAGAGACTTGACCATGTACATAATTACTTTTCTTTTTTTGTTGTTGTTTAATGGTTACCAGTTAATTAAGTGACCTCTGTTGCAACAGCCAAGTTCATGCAACTAATGTTTAGTTGAAAAATAATAATTAGAGGAAGGTGATCAAGGTCAGACTTTGTCCTCTGACAACTTTTAAATATATTTCCTTATATTTTCTTTCATGCTTTGAGACCCCTATTTTATTTAGCTTTACTATCAAGGAGGTGACAGTCTCTGTTTCATCTCCTTGTGGTAATGACAGATGGCTTCAACATTTATTCTAGTTTTCATAGATAGCACACTGATGCAATAGCCCCAAGCAAATTAAATCCACTCCGAGGTTTGTTACTAATTTACTGAGCCACTTAGAGCAAGTTTATGAACGCTTCTTTTCCTTAACATCAAAAATTTTGGTTCCTCAGATTCTCTGGTATCTAAATACTCTTAAGAGACAGAATTAAATACATGTTCTGTAAAAAGCTGAGAATGCTAAGATTTAATGTTTCTTGCACACTATGTACATATTATTTTATATAGTTTGCCTTTCTGCACAGTTCCTCTTATCTTTTGCATAAATTATTCCTTTAGATAGTCTCTTAAGTAGCCAGAGGAGAAAGAAACCATAATGAAAGAAATCAATATATATAGATGAATGAAAAAGGATCTTAGTAATAAGGGCATAAACTGGACTTGAATGAAAAGGGTAATTTTAGTTTTGTAAATTCAAGATAAAAATATTTTAGGTATTGTTTCCAACGCTGAGAAATAAGACAGTAACACTTGTAATTATCACTAAAAAATAATGCATCACAAAGCAAACAGTATATTTTGGTGAGAGGGAGTTCAATGATAAGTTTTCTATTTTCTGAGTCAGTGGCAGAATTAGGAAAACCTAGGCAGATATCTACAACTACACATCTTCTTCAGTATTTGCATGTGTTTAGGTTTGAGAAAGTCTTGTAGTTGATAAAAGATCAAAATGCAATAGTAAATCAACAAACTTACCACATTTAACTTTAACCTGAAAGAGTTTTGGAATAACACATTTCATTGTAAAGTATTAAAACGAGGTGATTGAAATATAATTAGAGTACTGATGAGATGTTTTTGAAGGGATAAACAGTTTTACTGGATTTAACTTATCTTGGCTCTGAAAGTTTTAACTCCAGAGGCTTTGTTAACCTCAGGGAAAAAATACTTTAAAATTATTTCCTAATAACTTTAAGAATATTCTGCAACCATATGGTGAGGACTTCAATTCCAAAACCTGAAAATTCCAAATTTTCAGAAATTTCTGGAAAAAAACAAAACAAAACAAAACACCAAGAGGATAATTGTAAGAGGTGTAACACTACCTGCTTTAAATTGATTATAGCATTGCAGTCTCTGAAGGGAGTTTTCTCCACCAATTTTTTTGCGTGTTATGTGAAATGGCCATTAATTATCTAGTACAGTGTGTGCTGTAAGAAACACACAAAGAAGATTCAAGAGAAGAGTGATTACTAAGAAAAACAGCGCTTCACCAATCTACTGGATAGGTAGGCAATTTCACCACAATCATATCTGAACTGGCTTCAAATTTCGACTAGCATTCTTTATAACAACTCCGCAACAATTTTCTGCCCTGATTCAACTTGTTTTAACAGTAGATTTTTTGCAAATATGTTATCTTCTGAACACCCAAGGACTCCAATTATCTCCGTAAATGACGTTTAGTGATCAAGATTCCCCCTCAATCTTTACTGCCACCTGTCCAGACTCTTGGGCACGCGTGCGCGTACACAAACGCGGGCGCTCAGCATTCACCCAAAAATAGTAGAAATAAAGGTTCAAAACCCAGATATACACCCATGGCCCGATGCAAAGAATGGCAAATAAACACGGAAAAGAGTTTCTGGCTAGGTCAGGGTAAGACATTTACTGGGTTGGAGGTTCGAGTCTTTTTCGTCTTCCAGTCTTCCGGGGGCACTAGCCAGAAGTCTTCTCCCAAGGAAGAAATAGCTAGGGGCTTTTCTACCCCGGTTTCCTTCTGGTCTAGTCCTGCGCCTCTTTCCTTGCCGCCTCTGTTTCCCTAGCTCTCCTAGGGGCACACACCCAAAAGAGGTAAAACTCCGCTTCTTCTCCCGATCTTTAAACTTATTTGGAGGGTACCGAAGTCGCTGCACACATTTTGCGCGCAGTTCCCACGCGCTCACTTCTAGACTCCAACTTTCCCTACTCGCTTTTACCCGGTATCTCTGAACTTTCCCCTCTGCAGCCAACGATAAGGACAAGACGGAACCGTGAGAGCGGGTGTAATGATCACTTCTACCCCGAAACTGCCAAGTTACCCTACTCCCGCCCCCTCTCGGTAGATCCTCCCCCAGTGAGCGTTCATTAGCATAAAACTGGTCGGGCCTGGCTCCAGGTCCCGTGGCCTCTATAGAGTTCCCGCGCTTTGCCGGGCTGGGGAAGCCATGGCACCGGTATTCAGGTACACAGAGCATCCCAGTGCAAAGCCTGCACCTGCTCATTGCGTGAGCTACTAACCCTTAACAGAAAAACAAAAAAACAAAAAAAAAAAAGAAAGAAAGAAAAGAAAAGAAAAGAAAAGGGATAAAAAAGGAAAAGAAAAAAAGAACAGTTTGGAGAGAGAGCGAGAGAGCAAGCTGTGGTCTTCCTTCCCCATCACTGCGGTTCAGCTTCCAAGAGTCTCAGGCACCCGGTCACCTCCCCCTACGGAAGGGGCCCTGACGGTCCCCTCGCGTCTGCCCCGGGGCAAAAGTACCCCTTCATCTTCTTTGCACACGCACACGCTCACACGCGGACACACGCACAGATGCGCTAACACACAGATCCCTCCCCTCCGCGGGCTTGCCCTAGGGGCTTCGGAACTGAACTCGCTTTGGGTCCCCCGGGATTGCGCCGGCCTCTCGGCCTCTGGGGCCGTCCCCCTCCCGACCTCCAAGTGACCCACTCCCAAGGCTACCTCGCGGGGCCCTCACCCGGAGCGCGTCTTCCCGCTCCTCGAACCCTGCCGAGCAGGGTCACGACCTCCCTCCGCCCCCGGGATGCCGCCTGGCGCCTCCGAGCAGCCAGGCCAGTGCCCCACGCCTTGCGGTGGAACCCGGGTCCGAGGGAGCGCGCACACGGGCGGCCGCGCTGAGAGGGGTCCCCTGACGCCGGCGCGGCCCAGGAAGGGCGCTGTGGCCCGTGGAAAGGCACCGTCCTCCTCCTTCCCGCCCCCTCTGCCCGGAGGCTTGGGGTTCTCGCGTGCAACAGCGGCTGCGCCCCCGCTCCCGGGCCAGCAAGGGGTGGACCCGGCCGGAAGAGCGCGGTCTGGGCAGGGTGAGGTGCCAACTTCTCCGAGGGTCGGGAGCGGCCGGCGAGCCCCGAGGAAAGAGAGGAGAGGGCCGCGCTCGGCGGAGCGCGCGGCTCGCGGGCGCGCGGAGCGAGCGGCGCCCTGAAGGGAGCGAGGGAAGGGCGAGGAGACCGGTGGGAAGGGACCCCGGGCGGCGGAGGCTGCCCCCCTCTCTTTACCTTGCGTTGGTGCAGTCATTGTAGAGGGTCTCGAAGTCCTTCCTGGAGATGAGTTTGCAGCGGTTCACTCCGGGCTGGATGGCGCCCAGTCCCCTCAGGATGCGAACCTGTTCCACATTGCACACCACGGGCGTGATCTCTAGCCGCTTCAGCTTGGTGTAGACGGTGTGTAAGCCCCCCACCAAGTGCTTCAGGAACAGGTCGAAAGCCTGGGGCAGGCAGATCAGCTCGCAGCCCTCCACCGTGAAGGAAGCCACTTTGGCCCCCCTCAGATCCACCATTTTGCACTCATTATTCTGGGGGGTGTTTTCCACTGGGGACGGGGTCGAGTACACGGGTTTCCCGGGGAGGGGCCCGCAGCTGCTGCTACTGCTGCTGCTGCTGCTGCTGCTGCTACTGCTGCTGCTGCTGCTGCTACTGCTGCTGCTGCTGCTGCCCGCGCTCGCGTTGATGGGGGTGCTGGAGGCGCCGCCGCCGCCGCCGCCGCCGCCACCGCCGCCGCCGCTGGCGGTCGCCAGGCTGGGGTTGGGGTTGCAGTTGCTGCCGCCGCCTCCGTTGCCCGCGCTGCCGCCGCCGCCTCCGCTGCCGCCGCCGGTGGAGGTGACTGTGGCCGCCGCCGCCGCCGCCGCCGCCGAAGCGATGGGCTCCGGCCGGAACAGAGTTGGCCCTGAGGACGCCGGGGGCCCGATGGACGGAGCCGGAGACGAGGTCGCTGAGGAGGTGGAGGTGGTGGTGCCGGAGGAGGAAGCAGACGTGGAGATCGGGGGCTGAGTGGGGACCAGCTGGGTCGGAGGGATCAAAGCCGCCGGCACTGCCATGGTCACATATAAGGGGAAACAGAAGGAGAAGCGAGGGAAAAAGTTGCCACACACCCCGGGGAGGGCAAGGGGAAAAAGGGGGGCGGGGGGAGAAGGAGCTAGGGGGCCACAACAACAACTCTGAGAGAGAACGACAAGGAGAAAGGGAGAGAAGGGGGGAAAAAGGAGGTGAGGGTAAGAAAGAGCGAGCGCAGGAGGGGCGAGCGCGAGAGGCGCTCTAGAGAGAAACGCACAAAAGTGTCCCGCAAGTCGAAATGCGAGTCCTCTCCGGGGGCTGGGATCGGGGGCTGGTTTGGAGGTGGGGGCGGGGAGGGTCGGCTGTTGTTGTGTGGGTCCCGCTCTAGCACAAAGTTAAGGATGAAGGTGAAAAGGAGGAGGTTTGAAGGACTTGGGTTCTCCCTGGCAAGTACATTGATCAAAGATTGAGCGGGGAATGACAGAGAGAAAATGAGCTGAAAAGTGCAGGCTGCCGGCTGGACGAGTTGTTGTTGTCACACGGTGCAGAGGGGAGGAGCTCCGGAAACTTGAAATACCCTTTGAAGCCGCAAAAACCTCACTCACTAGTATTAACCCAAATTATCCAACCAGGAACTCGGAGCAGAGACTCCGAGAGCGCGAGACCCAGGGAAAGCGAGGGAGCGAGAAAAGGAGGAGGGGAGGGGGAGGATAAGTAAGAAACTATGGGAGGGACGGAGAGGAAAAGCCCGGACACAGAAGTGGCGATCGGAAAGAGGGATCATCTACTTCTTTCTCTTCTACTACCGTTAGACTGCATGTCTTAATATTCCATTTCTTCCGCGAAGACTCGTAATTTTTTCCAAAACCTTCTGAGCAATCGTCTGCCAACTTAAAGAGGAGCCAGAGCGCTCCGAGCTCTCCTTCAAGGATTTAGGATGTATCTCCGCTCGTTTTTTGCAATGAGATATAAATGAAAACACAGCCTCTCCCTTCATGATAATTAAGAAATTATTCTGAGGAAAATCCATGTGGAAGCAAAGCGCATGTTTTCTGCATCTGATTATTTTATCTGTCGGTTCAATTATTTATTTGTTTAAAGATAGTGAAAAATTCCAGGAGAGTTTTCAAGTTGTGGGAAAAAAGTCAGTCTGAAATCGTTTAAGAATCATGGAATGCTCTGCATTCAATCCCTCATTTCCTAATAGATTGCGGAAAGAAAGAAATGCTTGCCATTATGTGGATGGTTGAGAATAACTTCACTTTCGCCCCAAAGGCAGGTCAGAAATGCCAATCATACCTAGAGAATTCGAAGAGATAAGGCACCCTTGAAGATTTAGAAAGTGGGGGGGAAACAACACACTAATTTTTGTTACCTAGCACTCTATAATTAATCACCTGTCTTGCACAGACGCCAACCATCCTCATATCGTTTAAAACCCAAGGCTAGTTGCTAATGTGTTAGGTGAGTAACTATATGTGTGTGTGTGTATATACACACACACACATATCTACACACACATATATTGTATTTGAAAAGTATCACTGTATTTTGGGAAAGTCCTCAGTTTGTAGAAATATGTTTTGTAAATAATGAAAAGAACAAAAACAAAGCTCGCTAGTTGACTTGTAAAGGCAGAAAGGGAGGCTATGCTTAAAAACACTAGGCTGAGTTTAGACTCTCTTCCTCTTTGCCTTCCTCTCTGCTTTTCTTCCCTTTTCTAGCTTGTTGCATGAAAGTACTATTTATTCAAGGATTTTTGACCAACCTGTGATTCGAGCATAGGTCAAGTCTGTTCTCTGTTTATATCTCTAGGAATCTTAAATAATTGTGCTTTAAACCTGTCTGCACATGTTCATTAACTTTACAAGATAGAAACAGTGCTTTAACATTTGACAGATTTTAAAAATAAACTATTAGCATTGGGTTCACAGTGTAGTGTTGAAATTATTATCACGTTTCTTTTTATCATTTTAATTCTTTAACCTTTTTGAAGTTTAGTGTCAAAAGGTGCAGGAAATATTTATAGAGAAATATGGCACTGTTGACTAATTAGTCTAAGTTTATACTAAACTTTTTGGGGCATAGCAGTTATATCAGGAGTCTTTCCTGGGTCATAAGAATTCAGAAAATTGATTGTTGCCAAAAAGTAGATTAACTTCTATAAGATAGCTAAAGTGTATACAGTTGTTTTGCCTAGTTAGCCAATGTAGTTTGATATATCCAGAAATAATTTATATTAATTTTCACTCCTCTTATCTGACTTCAGTTAAAAATAGGGATTGGATATATATCACATACATCAGAACACTTCTTTAAGTGTTTATGTCTACTAATTTTATTTTGGAATTGCATGCACAACTTTAATAAACTCTGCTCTAGTTTTTAAAATGCTAAACCAGTTTCTTCGTTTTAAATTCTAGACCCACAAATGGAAAAAATCAGAATTAAATGCCCCAAATCTGCTCTAAGCATTCTCGTTTCTCATATTTCCTTAAACTGTCACTCACCTAATACCTGCCACACTCGGAAGCCACGGACAGGAAGTAATGATAGCTGACCAAGCCATAATCCCACCCAGCATCAAAGCAAAGTCCAAATTTTCTGCAGGGAACCCTGCGTCTCCCAGCACGTGCTCCATTCAGAGGCAGGGCTTGGGGCACCTGCCCCTAACTGAATGGGAGCTTCCTTCCCCTCACCCCCCATCTCAGGTCTCTAAACCGTTTTTTAGGAACTACCACTTACCCCGTGATCAAACAATAGGATTAGAAAAGGCACATAATGGAAATTAAAATATGTAGGAAAGAAAAGCCTGGAAAAATTCAAATTTCTTTTCTTTTTATTTATTTTTTTTGAGAAATATTACCAGAGATTAAGGCAAATGGTATTTCATAACAGCAGATAAATCAACTGCACAGATTTCAAATTCCCACTCTTCCTATCACATCTTTAGGTTTCCAAGCTTTTGTCTTATTTGTTTATTGTTTTACATCTCTGTTTGGTTCAGGTCCTCTCCTTCCATCCCCTCCTCTCCAACCTGCACTCAATTTGCATAAGCATAACTCAGAGTACTGTAACTGATATTAGAAAATTCTCCCTGTGTGTTGTGAAGATGTATTGTGCTAAAATCAATAAGACTGTTTAAAATTCAAAGACCTGCAAATTGTTCTGTTTGTCCTTTGATAGGGCCTATGCTGATTAAAATGCTACCAAGAAAGCTTAATTGCTGCACTAATTAAGAAGTCTTTAATTTCTTTCCTAGGATATCGTTTGAAGCTGAGCTTGTACCAGTTCAGGGAGGGTATTTTCTTCCCTCCCTCTGCCCCCTCCTGGCCCCTCCCTTACCCTTCCCCCTCCTTCCGTGCCCCCGAAGACATCCCTGTGAATGGAACTAATAGAGAGAGTGGTCTCAGGGCTCACCATCTATTACTTAACAAAAATCGGCACAGGAGACAGAGTTCAGTTCAGTAGGAAATGCAGTTTTGAGAAAAGCTGTAAGGTCGCAGGAGACTGAGAAAATACAGACTAGCTGTTGCAGCAAAAGTCCCGGTGAATACCTGGATAACAACAGGCACTTTAGCCTGAAGATGAGGGCATCCTATTTGGTTAAAAGGGACAGTGACAAGGAGATGTTTCTGTTGAAACAGGGAAACATAAAAATATACTTTCAAAACCTGAGCTTTAAAAACGAAGAATAAATCTGTAGAAAGGTGGACTTAGAGTTGGGATTTGGTAAGTATCATTTTATTTTACGAGTATAAAACCATGAATTCTATGGGGATTCATTTTTGACCCTTTTTATAACCCAGGGAGGCATAGCACTGTATTACATCCATTCCATCCTTATCTATTGACCTATTTTATTCACTGATTTCTCAAGTGGGGAAACTGACTAAATGATTTCACAAAGCTTTCTCTGTAATCAATAGTCATTTTAAAGTTATATTCATGCTGCATTATAATTCTGGTAAATGACTGCAAAGCAGAGGACTGTAAGAAAGATACAAATATTGACAAAGCTAGGATAAGTCATGTCTTTAAATTTTTAGGGTTTCAATATAGCAATTGATATAATTAAGATTGAAAATGTGGATTTCATAGCATATTAAAAAAACTAAAATGTTCTAATAACTTAAAGGCAATACATATCTGAATGTTTCTTGAATATCTCAAAATTTCCTGAAAGCTTTGAGTATCCTCTTTTTATAGCATCACTAAATGAAGCAGAAACAATTTGGGAATATGCAGAAAGGACAACAAGAAAAGGTTCTGTGCAATTTTATTCTTTTAATTTTTCCCCAAGTTCTATTAGAAGCATGAACAGAAAAATACAGATGTATACCTCAGATATATACTGAATTCCTTTCAGTGACAGGACAAGGAGATAACATGCTTAATAGATTCAAAGGGAGACTTACCATTCCGAGCACGACGTCACTCTAATTATGTTTACTCTAATTGAAAGCAAGGTTTTTTGGAATCTGAAATTACTTTCAGAATTCTTTTTTAAATAATGCAAGTGGATCAAATGTTGATCACAAGCATTTCAATCTTTCAAAATATATTGGAAAATTGAATGAAAAGTGGAGTTTGGTACAAACAATGCCCCAGGGCAAAAAACAACTAACACTAGATTTTCCAGTCCAGCCATAATACAAATCAACTTGAGCACACTTCTATGGCCAGACTGCCAGATTGTTATGACTGCTAATTCACTCAATCAAAGAGTGCATTAGCACACCCGGCACAAATAGCTTTCACAATAGGGTGCACTTCTGAACAATTCTAAGATATATCACAACGGCGAAGTAAAGAGGAAGATGATTTTTACATCTGTGTATTTACTAATGGACCTGTTTCCTTAACAGAAAAAAAAAAAAAAAAAAAAGGCAAACTTCAGGCAGAGGTTTATAAAGGAGCTCTCCAAGTTTGGCAAATCTAGAAAGATAACAGGGTACCAGTAGTTGACTGACTTTGTTAAACGTTTCTCAGGAGAGAGTCCAAAATTGATGTTTGCACTTCAGTAGTAAATCATTGAAGATGGAGAAATTATGCCAAGTAACTCTCTCAAGCCTTTTTAACTCAGACACACGACCTCACCAATCAGCTCAGCAGATAAACCCTAACTACCTTAAGCAAAGACTTCCGTACCTTTACACTTTCTGTCTCTGCTCCCCCCACGTGGGGTTCCAACTTCTGACTTAGTGTCTCATTTCTACAGTCTCCCTCTTTTCCAGTTCCTGTCCCTCCTCAAACAAGGAATAAGACGTTTATCTCAAGGATACATTCTCTAATCAGGTGCAGAGAGCTTGGTGATAAATTACCCAAAGGACAGAAGGTGGGGAGCTGAACACACTATAACTTGAAGCGCTCAAACTTTTTATTACAAATTGCCGTTCTTAATAAAGGAGTGATCAAAATGGTCATAAGTAACTCTGACTTGTTTTCCAGCATGGAAATGCATGGACCATATATGTATGCTTACTGAACACATGTAGTAATTACCTATTCATGTTCACATTTACATAGATGTCAGAACCAAATGGCACAATTTGGCATTACTGTTCCTCCCTCCCTAATCTTCTGTCCTCACCCCGTTTTCTCCTGGTTCAAAATGAAGGTGACATGTTGGCCGAAAATACTTTGCTGGTTATGGAGCATATTGTAAGAAATCTCTAAACCCATGTCGGGGGAGAGAAAGGAGAATAGTTAGAGGAGCAAAGAGGAGAACAGTTACAAAGAAAAAAATCATCATGGAATGGTTTTCCTTACTCCAAACTGCATCATTTCTACGACAGACAAGTAGTCAACTCTCCATGATAATTTGGTTATACTTTCCCATCACTACTTACTACCAGTGTTAAGTGTCCTAATTCCATCTGGGGGTTGGTATTAAGAGTTGCACAGGCAAATATGTGATAAAAAAACAAACAAACAAGCCACAGCAAGATCATTTTAGAGTTGGATCATAAAAGAAAGCAGCAAAAATAATGATATAAATTGAGATTAATTCCCTTCATCTCTTAAATGGTAAGAGGGATGGCAGACTGGATTAAAGGTCAAAAAGTCAGGCGGATATTTAAATCCCTAGTTTTCTAGGAACTATTGTACCTTCAATTGCACCTTTTCATATATGGCATTTTCTAATTGTCATACTCCTTTCTTTTTAAATAACCAAAAGCTCATTTTTATCTAAAGAATATCAGTATTAAGATGTATGAATTGCTCGAGGGATACATAGTTGGGAACGGGGGGGTGGAAAGAAGTCTTACATAGTGTAAATGCATGTTTAATTTAAAACAAATTATGGTGTGATTTTGCAATGTTAGGAGAAATGTATTAAACTTAATTATAAAAGTTTCTACTGATTCACTGTCTGCTTTTCTGTTTTTGTTTTAACTTATTATCTGGTCCTTTTTCTTTCTCTTTGCTTTATTAAATAAAAGAAGAGGTCATTGTCCAACAAATAGCCTATAAAAATTGTTCTATTTGAAGTCAGAAATTTCAAGGATTGTTAAAAAAGAATTAACTTTATTTATTTATTGCCCTTCAGAACAAAGAGATTTTTTTTTTTTAAGTTGAAAGAATAACAATTGCCACCTTCCAGCTCGAGATCTTGTATGTCAAGTTTCAGCCCAGAGCAAATTTTTACAACAAGTTATAAACCCCCTGTAACAGAGGGGGTTTATTATAATGGAAGTGCTGACACAACCTTAACTATAGCGTTGTAAACAACTATGCTATAATATCCATTAAGCAGAAAGAAAAATAAGCTGGCTGATCAATAATTTATACAAAGAGTACCAACTGCAGACATAATAACTGTAATGTTTGCAAAGCAATCTCTCCGCTCTCCAGGCTTAACAGTAAACGCGAACTAGCAATGCTGTTAATTTCCAACTCCTACAGATAAGAATACAAACAAATTACTTAAAATTATATTTTGCTCAACATTTAGCATGCCTCGATGGGATAAAATAAAATTTAATTATGATGCAACTTGTGCCGGATGCAAAGCTGTTTTGTTTTCCAGCACATTTTATTATGAAAGGACATTCATTTGGAACATCAATTATGGGGAAATAGTGTGTTTCAGTGAGTTGACTTGGGTCAGGCAGGCTCTTCTAAGAGTTATTCAGACATGGAAACAGATTGACACTGTTTAACTTCAAAGAAAGTTACAGGGTTTTACAGAGTCACAACCTGAAATACAATCCTGCAAGCTCTGATCCAAGTCAACTCTCAGTAAAAACACACCTTGTCATTAGAGTTCATGGGAAAAAGACATTGGTTTGGAAAATGTGGCAATGATGAGCAACCAGTGAATCTTGGAGTGCTCAATTAATGGCAAGCCTCTTTTGCATGGGAGCTAGATGGGTCATTTCTACCTAATAAATGTAGAGCATAAAATGTGAGCATTATTTTATTTTCTGAAAAATTGGAAAAATAGAATTTACTTTGAAAAATAGTATTCGTTACTGCTTTGCTTTTTCTAGCGTTCACATAGGTGTGTCATATTGATATTTTTGTTTTTGTTGATGGGTTTTAAAGCAGGAAAAGAGGATTTGAGAGGAGTCACAGAAGGGAATAGAGTTGAAAGATACCAAAGTGCTCACGATGTACATACTCGAGGTTGAACCAGGCTGTACATTTCTGAGGTTCACACGGCCATCAGTCTTTTTCTCTGTTCATTTCCTGGGGGGGTGTGGAACCCAGCAGAATGAAGAGACTTTGCTATCAGAGTTGTGAAATGGTGTATTACCCTGTGAGCAATTGCACTTAGAAAGGAACCAGTAATTTATATGAGAAGTGTTTAAGATTGCCTGCTCACCCAGTGATCCATGCCAGGTCAGTTCCAGTAATGCCAGAAAACAAAAGGAGGTGCACATCCCTGGGAAAGAGACACCTTATATGCCTTAAGAGCTCGTGAGGGGAAGCACTAAAATGCCATTTTCTCAAATGAACTGGTCATTACCATTTAAAATCCTGAGGGCTGTGAGACTGGGGAGGAGAGAAAGAATTTTTCTTTTGATTTAACAGGGCTCTGAAGTCCTAGTTTTTAAGGGGAAGGTATTTTGTTGTGATTGTCTCAGACCTATGCTTTAGCAAAGGTTAAATCCTGAGACGGAGATGCATTTTTGAACAACGGAATGGAAAATGATGAACACAACTGCTCTGAGAATGTACCAGGCCATCTAAAAAAATAGCACAAATGAACTTATTTACAAAACAGAAATAGACTTACAGACATAGAAAACAAACTTATGGTTACCAAAGGGGATGTGAGTTGGGGTGCGGGGGGAGAGATAAATTAGGAGTTTGGGATTAACATACACACACTACTATATATAAAATAGGTACCCAACAAGGACTTACTATATAGCACAGAGAAGTACACTCAATATCTTGTAATAACCTATAACGGAAAATAATCTGAAAAAGCACACACACATATATATATATACATGTATGTATAACTGAATCACTTTGCTGTACACTTGAAACTATCACACGCTGTAAATTAACTATACTTCAACTAGTAAAAATAAGATTTAGAAATTAATTAGAAATTAACCGTTTAAAAAATTACCAGTACAGAGAGTAATACAACACTCTACTGATAATGTCTTCGCCAAGTTCCAAGTTGTTGTTATTAATTTTTTACTTGAGTAGATTATCCCAGATCAACCCCTCACTCCACCAGTTTTCAGGAGAGGACTGTGGGATACTAGCAGGGTGTTATATAAGAAACTACTTTCTGAGAATTCTTCACAGGCCTCTTTATTCTTGTTTAACATAATCAAAGTACAGACTCTGAGTGTACTCAGGGAAGGGGTTGCACTACTGCCATCCTCAGCCTCATGCTTTCCCCATGTGTTGCAAAGTCATTTTAGTTTTTGAACCAGAGTTCAGTTCATTCACATGTCCAGCATAGCCCCACTTATGTAATTAAAAAAAGAACTAAAGAAAACAACTATTTCCTGTATAAGTCAGATTTTATAATTTATTGATTGGCACAACATTCAGCACATCCAGGAATCTCTGCAGATAATAACTGTCACCATACATTCCAGTGGGTAAGGCAATTATCTTAGGCTTTTACACTTGTTGATATGTTTCTCTTCAGGTGGCCTCAAGTCATTTCCATTCCTTTCAGATAG